>NC_069789.1:36355839-36658869 GCF_027406575.1 Nycticebus coucang
ATGCTAATCTCTGTATCATTCCAATTTTAGTATATGTGCTACCTAAGTGATCACAGCACAGCCAGATTTTGTCCTGAAAGTGTGAGCCTCTGGCTCCCATCAGAGTTTATGCTCACACAGAGCCCAGGAGCTGTTCGTATTTTAGGGAAATAAAGATAAAGGAGGCTAGATGCTAAGGATCCTGTGTTTCCAGGTAATTCTTACTTCAGGATATGGCATTTTTTGGGGTAGTTCAGCCCCTGCAGGAGCAAGCGTGGTTTTGCTTCTACACAAGTAATCAAACATGTAAATCCTTTGATGAAAAAGCCTGCAAACGAAAGCTCTCCTTGGGCCCCCAGGCCTGCTGGCATGTGGAGGAGCAGAGTTCTCCAACAGGAGACCCTGATGACCTTGTAATCCTAGTCTTACCTTGCTCCTTCTTCTCTGTGGAGCCTGTACTCACCAGGTCTAGCAAGGGCCACACAGTCAGTGTCCTACTGGAGTATGAGGATATCTAAGGCCCCCCACCCAATATTGTGGGTGTCCACCCACTTCTCTGCGGACCACGTCTGTGGGTGTCCATTTCAGTGGGTGCTACCAGCTCTGCACATCATTCAGGGAGCTGCAGGGCCCTTGCCCATCCCTCAGCTGCTCATCCCAGCACAATCTGTCTCTCCTTTGCATTTTGGTCCATGCACATCTCAGGGCATCTTGAGGACTTTATGGCCACTGACATAGACCCTCTCCTGCACAGGAAGTACCTATTTCTGGCTTTGTGCACCCCACATAGTACATTATACCTGTGTATGAACCACATCTCCTTTGTACACTGGCCTTAGCAGTCCAGCCAAGTAGCTTAAGGAAAAGGGGGACTTATTGGCTCATCCACTAGGCCATAAAAGGGGAAGGGCAGTGTTGGTCTCTGGCAAACCTGGATCCAGGGGAAAATATTCCTGGCACACTCCATGCCTACCTTTTGTCTCTGCTGGTATCTACAGGTTGGCTTCACTGTCTTCCCTGGCAGATAGGATCCAACTGGCAAGACATAGGACCACTGGTGGTTCCAAGCTTCATCCTCAACCAGCTTTGGTTTTACAGATGACTTAAAATGATTCTAGTGTGATGGTCTGGGTTTTCACTGACTTGTTGGGCTGGTTACTACAGCCGAGGAGCGGGGGTAAGGTACAATTTGGTCAGCACAACCTGGATCATAGGTCCACTGTTTTGGTTGAGAGCCTTTAGCAACTGGAAAGCCCCTCACAAACCACAGGGAGAATTCTCCAAAAGAAGGGGGAGATGGCTCTGGACAGACAGAGAAAGGAAAGTATACCTCAACAGGTAATGGGGTGTGGGGAACCCAAGTGTGGCCATCCTGTGCTGTCCCTCCCCCAGGCCGTCTCTGCCTCTGAGCCTCATGTTGCTGGCATCTTTCCCCTCCCCTAAACCCACCACTCTGCAATGCTACTGGAAATGCCTTTGCTGCAGACCCTTCCTCTCTGTCTGGATCTATCACTAGCAGTGCTTAATTCAGCAAGCACAAGTAGACCTGCCTGCGGCCCCTCTACCTCCGTTTTCATAACTATAAAGTGGGGATACAATCAAACCCAGCCGCCTGAGTGGTTGAGTAGAGAATTGACTTTTGGACCTGTTTTCTAGGAAGTGGGCACTGCTGAGGGTGGACGTGGATATTAATAACTCTGGGAGTCCTGACCGTGTGGCTTGTGGACTGCCCTACACATCTCTGTAGCCTCAGTGCCTGAGGCATAGCAGGCCTGAGGACATAGAGGAACATAGACATAGACATAGAGGAATGTCTAATGTCTTTTGATCTGTTGATCTAAACCCTTTTGTCATTATTAAATCATTTGAAAACAGGCATAGCCTAAATCAGAGGCTACTTATGTTTTTCTTCCTTCCTTCCCAGTACCACTTTTGACAATCAGGCTGGATCAGGCATTTAGAATAAAATAAAAATCCCACCCAGAGGTGCCCTAGTGTCTTTATTTTTAAAGGATTTCAAAGTTTCATGCAAAGTGGCTTATCCACTTGCCGCGTCCCCAGGTTGCAGACACTGCTGGGCAGGTATAATACATAAAGGTGTTTGGAGGTGCTTGCTGGTCCTCAGCCATGGAAGAATGCCCCAGAATCAGACCAGGACTGAGACTGTCCCAAGCTCTTGATGGCTATGGATAAAGGAACACACTTGCTGGACCCTGTGGCTCCCTAGTGGGACCCAGAGTTGGCCTGTCTCTCACTAGCGCAGCAGTGATCACAGCTGCCAACTGCTCACTGTGCAGGCTCCGTCTAGGCCTTACTTCACCTACAAATAAGGACACGCTAAGACATGGCATCATTTGTGCTGACGGTTGTGAAAACGCAACAGCACCCAAACTATTGTTAGGTACAAATGGGCCCAAAGGCCACATGAGGGATGTTACTCAATAGAAGCAGAAGACCTTGGTCTCTGAAAAATGAAGTTTGTTGCTTGCTGCTTTGAGGAGCAGGAGATTTTCTTCTTTAACAAATGAGCTACAGAGACATCCAGATTGTGCGTAGAAACTAGAGTGATGTTTGAAGAGCACATGCTATAAGATTTACCCAGACTTTTGATCTAGTGGATGGTTTATTTTCCATGGGGAACAGGGTTAGTAAACGATATGAACTTTGCGTTTGCTTTGAAGGGTTTGGTAAGCACTGGGGTCTCCCTCTCTGCATCCTGCCTTCCTTTTTCTCGCTTTGTCCCATGTACTTTACGTGTCTGTGCTTGTGTGTGCTTACCTCTCCCAGCCCCCTGTTCTCTATCGACCTGATTTTTCTCTTTGCCTCTATGGAACTGATACCTTTTTTTTCTATCTTTGTTATTTATTGAATAGAGTTTTATATTCTGTATTTCTGTTTTGAAAAGTGAATAACTGGACCTTTTAATATGTCTCTAAAGATAAACAAAAAAACAATAGCAGCAACCTAAAATCAGTTGCTTCTCTCTGCACCCCTCCCAGTGGCTTTTCTCAGGGAGCCAGAGCACCCTCATGCAGCAAGGCCTGGACTCTGGGAACAGTGCTAGTCGGTAATTAGGAGTCATAGCAGCATCTTTAAGACCACTTTCCCAGGTACCCTTTGATCTGTAGCATCCTTTGAGGACTGGGGGGAAGGAAATCAATTCACTAGGAGAGAATGGTTGCTTTTAATGAGCGATCATGGAAGCCTTGGATATCTTAAAGAGCCAAATTGCTCATTGATTCTGGAGAGCACAGGGTTAGACTTCTGGGAGGCAGGAAAAACTGCAGATGACAGTTCCATGCAGCCTGGTGGGGACGTCATTTTGCTAACGGGGTCTTTTCTGCCTGTAGTTCCCTTCTTGGTGGTTTGTCTTTTCCCTCATCTTGGTTCCTGGTGATCAGTGCCCTTCTGTGTTGCTCTAATCGCACCACTGTCCTATCCAGTCAGAGCAAAGGGCCCAGGACAACCAGTTCCACTTTAACAATGATGATTTGGGACAGTGAATTACAGGAGAATATTGTGCATTACTTTAAGAGCATTAGAGAATTCCACAGTATGTGGTGAGTTTCACTAACCCTTGCTAACTTATTTCTCTTCGGTATAAATGCAGGTGATGAGCACAGGCTGAGAAGTCACAGATTATTTTCATGTCACCTAACAATTGTTACAAATAGTCAAAACGCCACTTCTGCTCATCGCTGTTTCAGAATTGTGCTGTTTATTAGGCTCCTTTCCAAGCCGTTTATTTAGAATGCTAATGAAGAACAACAAACCTTACTGTATTATACTTTTTGGAAAACATATTTGGATGACTTTCAATGTAATTATTTTTATAGTTTTATTTTTCATTTTATGCATTTAGAAAGATTATTCCAAAATCAGAGCCTGACTTCATTGAAAGGCAAAGTTGGTCCATGCACAGGAAAGGCTAAGAATCTTGCCTTGCAGGAATGCTAGGCTGCTCTGCTAAGGGTGCCAGAAAGGAATTTTTTTTTTTTTTGAGTCAGAGTTTCAAGGTGTCGCCCTCAGTAGAGTTCCGTGGCGTCACAGCTCACAGCAACCTCAAACTCTTGAGCTTAAACAATTCTCTTGCCTCAGCCTCCCAAGTAGCTGGGACTATAGGTGCCCGCCACAACGCCCAGCTAGTTTTTTGTTGTAGTAGTCATTATTTGGCAGGCTTCGGCTGGGTTCTAACACGCCAGCTCTGGTGTACGTGGCTGGTGCCGTAACCGCTGAGCTACAGGCGCCAAGCTGTCAGAAGGGAGTTTTATCAGCACTCTCCTACTCAAAGGTATCTTGATTACCCCTTACTTTGGAAGAGAGGTGCAAAAAGTACAGGTGAGTCTGAGTCCCTAGGGAGAGAGCCCCTTAACTTTGAGGTTCCTTAAACTTCTGAGGGGAGTGGGCCAGGCCAGGGGGTGCTCTCTGAGACCTGTCTCAGCTGAACAGCCTGAGGATTGGGTCTAAAAATCAAGTCCCATGGGGTTGCTGATTCCTACTTAGAGAAGTGATTGCAGACATACATCTGTCCTACATTTTTAGAGAACACTTATTTTAACCCATTCCATAGACCCCACTATTAGTAAGGCTGGACTTTATACTCAACAGCTCAGCTCACTGCCGGAGGCTTAAGTTTTGCAGACATCACTCCAGGATCCAAGGACACTTTCTCTGTCACAGCCTGGCCATAAGCTCTAGCTCTCTCTGACTTACTAGGGTACACTGCTGCCCCCACCTAGCCATCAGGTCCAGCACATAGAGCTGGTTAAAGGGGCTACCTAAAGGACCCCTCAGGGCCACCTGAAGACAGTGCAATTGATTGAGCACCAGTGATGCAATGTCCCTGTCCCCAAGGCTCTGGGCAGCCCGTCCATGCTGACTCCTGGGATGTCACTGAAGAGGAAAAAGGTGGAGGCAGGAAGGATGGTTCAGGCTCAGTAAGGATGTGCTCAGGCCTCTGTCTCATTCAGGGCAGCCATGGGCATTTATTAGAAGCAGCAGCATCATTATCTGGAATGGTAGCTTGGAGGCCATACCCTCAGTTCTTCAGTAGGTTGATTCCTACCATCCATGGATCCTCCCGGAAAAGCCTGGTCCTCCCAGAAACAAATCCATGCTGTTTGCACATGGGAGGAGTGAAAAATGCTTCCTTTCTTATAAGAGGCTACAGATATGAGGAATGGAAACAAGTGCCATCTAAAAAGCCCTTTGCAGTTGCCACTATCTTTCCAGTGCTTTCTCTTGGCCCCGTTGTTCCTATCATCTCCCTCTTGCTGTCTCTTCTCTTCTTGCTGATCTTGGGCTGGACAATCTCTCACTAGCCAACAGAAGCTGGTTGGGTATTTCCCTTCCCAGCCATAGAAAGGTGCAGTCTATTTTTCCCAATGCTCCTGGTATCCCCATAGTCACCTCCCAGAGTTATAGCTGGGACACTCCATGCTTTGGAGTATGGGACCCTCTCTACTTTACACTTTGCTTTACCTTCTCCCTTCTGCTCCAAGAAGCTTCTTTGTGCCATCCTTGGGCATCCCACAGGATAGCTGTGTGGCCTTGGGATTTGTTTCCAGGCTTCACGACCCAGTACCTGGTCATAGTGGCCTTCATTTTTGCCTCAACCTTGGTCCGTAGTCCCTGGCTGCCTGGGCCCCCAGCCTTGTGTTCCTTAGCGGGAGAGACAGATCTCCCTACCCAGTCTTATCTTGGGCCCTTTCTGTACACTTGTTTAGGTAAAGTGCAGTGGTGTCATTGTAGCTTGCTGCAAACTCAAACTCATTGGCTCAAGCAATCCCTCTGCCCTAGTCTCCCAAGTAGCTGGGGCTACAAGCACGAGCTACCATGCCTGGCTACATTTTCTATATTTTGTAGTGACAGGGTCTTACTCTTGCTCAGGCTGATCTCAAACTCCTGACTGCAAGTGATCGTCCCTCCTTGGCCTCTCAAAGTGCTAGGTTTACATGTGTAAGGCGCTGTACCTGGCCCTTTGAGAATAGTGTTTCTCCATTACTTTCCAGGCCTGTGGCCAAAAATGTCCCTTCTTATCCCCATCAGACTTGGTGCAAGGGTGCAGCTTGGTGCAGCTCTTACAGGGTCCCCTCCTTGTCTTATCCCTTCAAATCCATTTGCTCTTACTTGTTTTCCTTGGGCCCAGCATCTCCTTTTCTTCTTTCTCTCCTGGATCCTGGGTAGCCAGAGTTGGAGACAAATGAAATGCCTATAGAGGTCACACAGATGAGTAAAGTAGGCCAGGAGTAGTGGGGACTGGGGGAGACTAGAGAGCATGCCCTGTGTGAGAGGGAAGCTGTCACCCAGCTCGCACCAATGTTACCTTGCAGGAGCTAAGAGAGCTTCTCTGACGGCCCTGTTTTTAACAGCACTGCCCCAGTTACTCCGCCCTGCTTTCCTTTCCTTGTAGCATTTACCACCACCCGGTATTTATTGTTTGTCTTACCCACTAGAATATATACTCCATGACACATACCACTGTGTCCTTAGGGCCTAGAATACTTGGTTCACAGTGGAGACTCAATAAATATTTGTAGAACGAATGGATGGAGGAATTTTGGCTAGATTTGGCAGTTTTCTTAAGAAACCAGAAATCTAGATTTTTTTAGTCATCTAGAAATCACTGTGCGGGCCAGTACTGTATGGAATAGGTCTGCAAGCCAGTTTGACTGTCACCTTCCGTCTATGCCAAGCCCCCACTGTACTAGAATTATGGCACTGAACTTTGGGACTTTGCAGACACGCCCCAGGCATGCCTGTGCCTGAAGTCACTTCTTTTGCAGTTGTCTGACCACCAGCCTGGCCAGGGTCCCCTTTAAGAGTTTGCTTCCTATCGCCTTTTGCATCTTTTTGCTGATAGGTGCTGTACTTGGTGTTTTCCATATTTTCTCAGCCCCCCAAATGCCTCGCCTCCTGTCCATAACATCCCACTGGGCTCCTGGACATTTTTGCATCTGAGTTCACTTCACCTCATATATTTGAGGCTGGAAGGCCATCCTCATCTTGCTGTGAGAGTCTCCACTATCCTGGGTTTAACACCTGATGCACTTTAAAGACCCCCACAGAACATTCAGAAGCCTCAGACTACCTAACGCTGAGTTGGCAGTCCCATTCAATTAACAGTCATCTCTGGGGGAGATGTTTAACAACCTGTCAAGGCTGTCCCCAGCAATAATAGCGATGTACCATTTCCATATCTCATCACACATTTCAGCCATGGCTGGAGCTAACAATTTCAATCATGGTGCTCATCTTTTAATTTCTTTATTTCTTACACCTGACTTCTAGCATTTTCTCTTTATTTTTGAATCCAAAGAGTACTATAATTAAAGTTAGTAAGTAAGCCACTTTCCCTCAAAACAGGCTCTGAGATGTATTTACATAAGCTCCAAATGTACTTACTTAGTGATTTCCCCCCTTCTGGTGAATCAGTTCCACTTTTATAATTTACTACTAATTTTTTCCCACTCTAAATAGCATTGAAGGTCTGATTTAAAGCCAGGGGTGGGGCAGGGAAGGCCTGAAATGGTTTCATGCCACTGGGTCTTATTCCTTCAATAACAGCAGAGGTTAGATGAGAATGGGCCAGCAGGATTCCTGAGCAACTTGGAAGAAACTCTGAAATAGTCTGAATAAGTACCTCAGCTGTGATGAGTTCTCTCCCTCCCTCCTTCCCCTCCACTTCCCCTTTCCATCCATCCATCCCTCCCTCCCTTCCTTCTTTCTTTTTTTTTTGTAGAGACAGAGTCTCACTTTATGGCCCTTGGTAGAGTGCTGTGGCCTCACACAGCTCACAGCAACCTCCAACTCCTGGGCTTAAGCGATTCTCTTGCCTCAGCCTTCTGAGTAGCTGGGACTACAGGTGTCCGCCACAACGCCTGGCTATTTTTTTGGTTGCAGTTTGGCCGGGCCGGGTTTGAACCCGCCACCCTCAGTATATGGGCCCGTGCCTTACCGACTGAGCCACAGGTGCCACCCCCTTCCTTCTTTCTTTTCCTCTTCACTGATAACTTAGAAAGTAAGGTAAGATGGTTTCTGATTCCACGATGACCTTTCCTATTCATTATCCAGATTTTCTTGTTTCTTTTTTTTTTTTTTCCTCTTTTTTGAAGCACATTAACTCTCTGTGGTGCTATGTAGCCCCTGGAAGCTGAAGACACCCCCTCCCCACCCCTCCACCCTGGCCCCCCCACCCCCTGCCCCGCAGCCCAGAATTGTCCTCAGGCAAATGTTGGGAAGTCACATCGTCACCCCTCCCTGCGGAGCTGCCCCCATTTTGCCTCCAGGTCTGAGAGGCCTGGGTCGCCATGGGAAACAGGAGCAGAGGTGCCAGGTGGCCTGTGGGGGGCAGCAAAAGTGGATTATTTAGTGTGCTTTATTATATGTAGTACTGCTTTAAGAGTTATTTTCATTTTTCATATGCAAGTGTGAGTGATTATAAATTGGTTTCACAGTAGTAATGAGTACATTGGATATGGAAAAACAACTATAGCCTAGGATGAAGGAGGGAAGGCGAGGGAGAGGGGAAGGGAGGGCTGTGGGCTGATGGAGGGTTAACAGGGGGACCACCCCTATGGAACATATTGCAAGTACAAGATGGATCTATCAGGTGTAGAACACAAATGTCTTAACGCTGTAATTGGGTAAATGAGGTGAAGACTGTGTTGATTAGTATGATGTAAGCACTCCAATGTGTACAAATAATCAACACATTGAATCCCATAATGGCATAAATGTATTCATGATCTATGTACAAATGACTTAATAAAAAAAAGAGATATTTTGAGGATATAAAAATTACAGTTGCACATATGAGTCACATTGCCCTTGCTCAGAAAAACAACAGTAAGACCTGGGGCTAATTTTTGAAACTGTTAGTGACTCATTTCCAGGGTGACCCTATACCCCACACCCTTGCTGAGAACATGGCTCCTGGGTCCCTGGAGATTTTGGACATCTCTGATGCTCAGGATTAATGTACTCTAATGTCTTGCTTCTAGAACAATGGTACCTTGATACAGTGCAGCAATAGAATGAGGACACTGTTCCAGGAAGGTGTGCTGGGTTCTTAAATGCACAAATAGCAGCAGGTGTGTTCATGGTATTGAATAGTGGCGCATTCAGGTGCGGCTGAGGGTGGACGCTCGAAAGAGTGAAGTAACATGTGGCTTATCTGACATACTCATTGTCAAAATCAAGTAGGGTCACAGCCCATTCATTCATTTCCATATTCTCCATGCCAGGAAACAGTGGAGAAAAAATAGGCACTGTTTCTTCTTTCCTGATAAAGAGGGAGGGGAAGAGAATTCCAGTGAGCAGGAAGGATGTGAATAAAGGTTCTTCAGCTTGAAAGAGCACACCCCTGGGGGGGACTTGCCATGAAGTGGTGGTACTGGAGCAAACAGGGTGTAGGCAGTGCAGACACTTAGGGTGGAGAGGGAGGCAATGGCCAGATCATGCAAGGCCCGGAGCTGTGTGGAGAAGTTTGGACTTTATTCCTGAGGGTAATATGGAAGCATGGAAGGTTTGAAAGCAGGGGTGTGTACAGCCAGGTTTGCTGTGGTGGTGGTGGGGCAGATAGAAACACCAGGCAACCAACAATCGCATAGTCGAGGAAACCCTAATCCTCAGCCTTTGAACACGACTGGTATTGGAAGGGGGCTACTAAAAAGAAAATCGAAACCCACATTTTTCATTAAATAGTTCCTTAAAAATGTTTGATAAAGATCTTACTTTGAAAAATGACACAAAAAATTACACAAAAATTTGTCTTCTATTTCATAATAGTTACGCAATAATTGCAGCTTTGTGCTAGTTCTTACAAGGGGGGATTCAATTGTTGACTTTTGAGGGGGGTACTTTTTTTAAATAAAGAAATGACAAGACAGCAGGATTCAATACCTTCTACTTCCTGCTTGACTTTTGAGGCAAAATCATGAAGATATTCAAGGATTTTCTGTTTCCCTGAGGACCTCTTGCAATTCCCAGATGCCCAAACCATTCCCTTTTCAAATGCCAATCCTGCCTTAAGCCTTGGCACTTTTCTCTTTTTTGCTGCAACGGCTTAAACTCTGTCAACTTCTCCTTGGTCAATGGCTCTGAAGCAGATTTCCGCTGTCACTTTCATCGACTTCATGAAATCCTGCAAATTTAGCAAAATGTTTAGTGTCACTTTGCAATTGCCTTGTGTTGTGTTTGCAGGAGGGGCTGGCCAGGTTGGTAGTTATTAGTGTTACTAGGGTTAAGTGGGAAGGGATGGTTAGGTGCAAACTCATGAATGTTTTTATGTCATGGCAATTTTGCTTATTTCTGCAACATCCTATTTGTAACTCCTAGAGAATGACTGTTTGGAGAAAGAGGGTCCCTTATAGTCTCAGTGGGAAAAGCAGCAATGGCAGTGGTGTCAGAGAAGAGGATGGGATGTGAGAGCTGTTCAGGAATAAAATCTAAAGCAATTGGATGTGGATGGAGAGATGGAGTGGGGAAAGGGATTGGAATGGCTCCCAGGCTCGAGCAACTGAGAAATCAGAGGTGCTATCACCTGAAGGGAGAAACTTGGCACAGGGAGGCAGGTGGGTGACAGCTAAGTAGCAGCTCTGCTCCCTATGCCAAATGTGAGGATGGTATGCAGAAAGACACTAGCAACTTCCTAGTATCATTTTAGCTTCTGTTTTCTTCTAAGTAGTAGACACTCAATAAATGTTTTCTGATTCACTCGTTTGGGCTCCCCTGTGTTTTGGTTTAATTGTGTGTTGGGTGATAATGGCAAAATAAGGAGGTTTAGTGAGGGCTTTCTGTGCGGCAAGCACTTATTTTTATCTTCATAACAACTCTAAAAGTAGTGGCTATTTTGTGTTACTTCAGTGTAAGGAGCTTAAGGAGCTGCTGTCGTGTGGGGTAGGTCAGAGGGTGAATCAAATGTTACCATTTGATGGGGTGGGAAGGGAGGATGGATGAAGGCAAATGGAATTGAAGATGTGGAGAGGCTAGTAACAAGTTAGGTGTGAACCGAGGTGAGGAGGGACCATTCTTGAAAATTCTTGCTCTTCTTGTACAGAGGTCAAGGGCATAAATTTCAAATGGTGAAAACTGTGTTTATTTCAGCTGACAAGTGGCACTGCAGGGTGCAGAAGAGGAGGCAAGCTCATCATCTTAAGGGACTAGCCCTGGCTCTGACACTGACTGCCTAGGAGGGTAGACATTTGAGCTGAGGGCCTCAGTTTTACTTATCAAGCAAATGGGTATCACATGCCTGCTTTATCTGGTGCAAAGTATTGGCAGACCAAATATAGGAAGTGTTAAAGGAAAAACTTTATTTAAAAAATAAATTTAATAGTTTATTTGAGCAAAGGATTTGTGAACTGGCAGCACTCAATACCAGAAGAGGTTCAGGGAGGTCTGCTGTGGTAGTGTGGGCTTTGATAGGCTGAATGCAGAAGACAAAGACAATATATTTGATTGGTTAGGGTAGAAAGACCCTAGTTAGAGGTTAGTTGGTGGTTTCTGACTGGTAAAGTCTCTGGTTTGATTTTCGTCTTTACACAGGGCATTGGTTTGCTGCCTAGAAACTTAAAGAGCTATAGCTGCCCCAGACTACTGGCCTCCCAACTGAAATGTTTTTAACAGACAGTATTCTCCTTGTGCAATACACTAACAAGGGTGTGGCTTATGTGATTTCAGAGGAACTCCTGGGGGGTGAAGGGCTGAGCCTAGAAAGCATTTTTTCTTATCTCCAGTTTGCACGAACTTACTCTGTCCAGAAGCCACTGGATTAACCTACTTTAATTCTACTTGCTAAAGTAGAATTAACGATAATAGGGGCAATTTCCAGATGTGAAGGGGCATTGGTAGGTTTGAAGAAGGTGAAGAGAACTGGCATTTTGAAGCTGACTCAGAGCAGAGCAGGCAGGTGGTAAAGAGGTGATGGGTCAGGACAGAGCGGGGCCGTGGTGCAGGGACTCATGTTTGTCACTGTGCATGTGAGCGGCTTCTCCCAGATGCACTTCCCTGGGCTCCACGTTGTCTGTTTGAGGGAGCCTGAGGTGCTGGCTGAATGCCCACACAGGGTTTTCCAGAAGTCACTGAAGGTCCTGTTTTGGTCTAGATACAGGTAGGCCAACAACTTGTTCCTTATCAGCAGGGAAGCAGTTGCTTATTGGGGGGACTTAACTGAAGCTCCGGTGAGCTCCTCTGGCAGCCCCTAGATCTGGCACTGAGAATGTGTGTAAATCTAATATGGCTTTAATCCTCCTCAGGAGCTTTGGTTAGGGAAGTGGGGGACTAAATTTAGTCTAATCCAGTTTACAACTTTGTTCCATTCCAAATTCAAGCAGTTTGTTTAGGCATGACTCTGTCCCTCCTGGACACCTATCCCTTCTCCTCTCCAAGATGGTGCTGCTTGTGTTGGAGGGGCCTCTAGGACCAGCCAGCTAGGCCCTTGTACATGCTGGCCTGTGTCTGCCCAGGTATGGCTGCCTGTCTCCCATGTGGGCCTTCTGCTGTGCTCACTGCTGGTGTTGGACCAGCAGCCTCTCATCTTCTTCTGTTTAGGCCTCAGGAGGACTGAGGGGTCACTGGGGAGCCGAGGGATGCCTGGTGGTGCCCTACGAAACCTCTCTTTGTCATGGTTTTCTCTGGGTCCCAGTGGGGGAGGGGCCAGGAGGCCCTTTGTCCTCTGTGCTCACACCCATCCATTCAGGCGCTGCCTCACCCTCAGGAGTTTGGTCTTACTGCTCTTCCCTGGCTCACTTCCTTGAAGCTGTGCTGATGGTGGGATGAGGGAAAGTGACACTAACTGAGACACCCACTGTTAATCCTGCAGGCATTGATTCCTCTGTTGTGTGCGTACCTATGTGTAGCTTTGATACTTTTGTTTCCTGATGTCCTCTCTACCCTACTGGAGAAAATATATCAAATCTATCTATCTGCCCACATGTAGTCCCTCAGTATCCATGGGGGGTTGGCTCCAGGAACCCTCTCCAGTGTGTATACCAAAACTTGTGGATACTTGAGTCTCTGATATAAAATGATGTAGCATCTGCCTATAACTTATTTGCATCCTCCCATATGCTTCAAATTGCTCCTCAATTGCTTATAATACCTAATACAATGTAGATGTTATATAGTAGTTGTTAAGCTGTATTGTTTAGGGAATAATTATAAGAAAGAAAAGTCTATACATGTTCAGTATGGATCCAACCATCCATTTTTTTTTCCTGAATATTTTGAATCCACAATTGGTTGAATCCCTGGATTGGAACACACAGATTCAGAAGGCTGACTGCAGATTCCATATATATTTGTGTGTGTGTATTTACATTTCAATTTGTTATAAATAAGTCCTTGTCACTCAGTATCAAATGACCCTGTATGATATACTGGGAGGGACAGCTCATTTTGCAGATTAGGAACCCGAGACTCCTAGGAGTCAGGAGACTACTGCAGGCCCCTGGACAGTCCAGTGAGGGCCGGGGGATTTGAACACAGGCTCTCTGAATCCAATGCCTGTGTTATTTCTACTCTTCTAAGCTTGTAGGCTTCTTGAGGGCAGAGTCCTTTACATCTGTCTTGTCACAGTGTCCTGCAGACTGTCCTGCACATGGTGATGCTTGCTAAGTGCAGTGCTGGCGAGTAATGAGGGCATAGGAGGCTAGCCCTTAGCCCAGAGGGAGACAACCTCAGGATGTGTTTTCTGAGGAGGGTTGAGGCTGGTGCAAGGTGGTACTAAATGATTCTAAGAGGATTGGAACTTAGAAGGAGGCTCTAGCTCAGGATGTCTATAAGACATGGCCAATTCATTCACAGGTGCTGCTATTGAGTGGTGATGATGTGGCTTGGGGGAGCAGGTGACAATGATCTCAGAGTAAAAAGAAATACTTGAAGGTGCAAAAAGGCCATGGCATTGCTGGACCCAGGTGTCACCAGGGCTGGCAGGTGTCTGGATCCAGGGTTGAGCTGGGGGAGGGGAGTGGCACCAAACACCCAAGGGAGTTGGATTCTGCTAGGTTCAGGGTGACTAACTTTGCCCCTCCTCACAGGGGGTGAGGGTTGGCATCTATAGGACTTGGGGGTAAAGAAGAATGGAATGATTGTATGGCTTAAAGGTCCTGAAGTAGGTCATGAGGTCACTCTCCCAAATGCAAGTGGACCTGAGTCTAATCATCGTATACAAGGGATCTTCTGACACATGAATGTCAGAACTGGATGAGACAAGGTCCTACCGGGTGGGAGCTTGCCTTTGCTGAAATTTCCTTTACCCAGAGAGGGTAGAAGTAAGAGAAGGAAGGAAGAAGCAGAGAGTGGGTCCCAGAAAACTCTAATAGAGATAGGCTGTCATCATCAGCAACATTTATATTACTAAGTAATTGTTTAGAACTGTAGACTTATTAGAAGCCATCTTGTCCAACCTCCTTCAAATGCAGGAAGAGTTTTCTCAACACCGATTTTACTGTGGACCTTCTGGCTCATTAGCTCCTAGTGAGGGGTGATTCTCCCACCCAGCAGAAATTTGGCAATTTTTGGTTGTCCTACATTGTGACATATAGTGGGTGGAGGCCAGGGATGCTGTTGATCCTGTGATGCCACCACAAATGGCCCCCATCCCCAGGTGCCAACAGTGCTGAGACTGAGAAGTCCTGTCCCATCAGGAGCCACCTGCATTACCGGGGCTTTATTAACTGAGATAGTAGCTCTGCCTTCTAAATCCAACTCTAGCTCTGCACAGTATTAACATATGCTGCTTTCTCTACTTCTGTTTGAAATTATCAACTACAAAATGGTTTAAATCATAAGAATTTCTTGCTGGTAATCAAGGCATGAACTTTCAGATCACATCTGACAAATTCATGCCATGGTGAATTCATTCAGTGAGCATTTTATACTGGAGTCTAGGACAGGGCCGCAGCACACTGGTGTGCTGTGAGAGGATCTTAGGCATGCTATGAAACATTTTAAAGATCATTGATTGAATTATTTTCTAAAGAAGTTCAAAGCATAGTAAGTCTATTTTTTTTTTCCATTTTTTTTTTATTGTTGGGGATTCATTGAGGGTACAATAAGCCAGGTTACACTGATTGCATTTGTTAGGTAAAGTCCCTCTTGCAAACATGTCTTGCCCCCAGAAGGTGTGGCAAACACACCGAGGCCCCACCCCTCTCCCTCCTTCCCTCTCTCTGCTTCTCCTCCCCCCCCCCCCCCCGCCCCATGACCTTACAACCATTGTTTATTGTACAGGTGATCCCCAACCCACATGATGGGCTTATAGGTAAGATTTCTGGTAGCAAGCTCGGGCACCAGGGCCTCCAAACTTTTTGGATTCACAGCGACTGGGGTCAGCTACAAGCAGGGTCTGGTCATACTAGATGAGGATGTCTTTAATCTCTTTCTCGGAAGCCTCGTCCACATATTTCTGGTAATAGGCCACCAGGGCTTTGGAGATGGACTGACGGATAGCATAAATTTGGGCCATGTGACCACCACCTTTCACACTGACACGAATGTCTACACCAGCAAACTGCTCCTTTCCCAGAAGCAGAACAGGTTCCCATAGCTTGTACTGCAGTGTGCACGGCTCCATCATCTCCAGGGGCTGCCCATTCACCTTGATGAGGCCATTGCCACGTTTGCAGTGCGCCATGGCTGTGGCGGTTTTCTTGCGTCTGAACACCTGCACGGACTGCAGTGGGCCCTTGGACGGCATGGCTATGGGTGTAGACTGAAGGTCCTCACTGCTTGGCTCCACAAACGGACAAGTCTATTCTTTTTTTACTCATTTTTTTTGATCAACATAATTTAAATGTGCTACCAGAGTTTAACTAT
Organism: Nycticebus coucang; assembly: GCF_027406575.1. NCBI lineage: Eukaryota > Metazoa > Chordata > Mammalia > Primates > Lorisidae > Nycticebus > Nycticebus coucang. The sequence goes on from NC_069789.1 coordinate 36,371,638, forward strand.
AGGTTCAAGTTTACCGTGAGGTAAAAAAGATTGAAAAACACTGGTCTAGGAGAACCATAATATCCACTATCTGCCTCCAGCCAGCTTCCCATCTAGCCAGAGAGATGCAAATCTCCAAAAAAAGCAAGAATAGCCAAAAGCGTGTTTTGGTATGTGTATACATGCATTTTAATGCAGCCAAAATGGCATGAATTAAATGTCAAGGGCTTGAAAAGTCACATGCACCAAGGGGAGGGATGGAGGGAGGTTCTGTGATTTCTTAGCAGTAATGCACAAAGTTGCAGGAGAGGCCTGTGTGTAAAAACACTCAGAGCCACCTTCTATGAAAGAGTAGGCAAAGTACGTCTCAGTTGTGATCAAATATTGAAGATGGATTTTTAAAAAACAAGCATCTATTAGCAGGGTCAAAATCTTTACATTACATTCAGATGTACAATTGGTGTGGTATTCTTTATTTTTCTCAACTGTTCCTAGCTTGCCAGGGAACCCTGATTTCTGTTGACCATGAGTGGAAGGGAAACATAAACCAGCCAATTAAAGACACTATTATGCCTCTGCCTATTTCTGGTCTTCTGTGTGGAATTTTGTTATAGCAGCATGAGTGGAGTCAGGTGGGTCTCTCCCACTTCGTAAAGGCTTGTCCCTCCCCACCCTCTCCACAAGGCAACGGGAGAAGCTGGCTGTCCTCTCCTGGGGCCTTGCTGGCCTCCTGTGTGTGGCTGGGGCACCTGTGTGGTCTCCTCTCATGACCCTCCCTGGCTACCTCAGCCCCAGCATAGCACTCATTAGCACTACAGGCACCACACATCACACTGCCTGTCCAGTGCCTGCCCCTGAGGTCTCCCCACAGCCTCTGCCCCAGAATCGGCCTACCTTTTCCTTCCTGCACTCAGCTCAGCCATGTGACGGCTGAGGGAGACTTAGGGGAGGGCCCCTTTCCATGCCCCTCATCGTCTTTCTGCTGAAGTACTCCACGATGCCATTTTTATTCTGTCCCCAGATTCCCAAATGGGAAGCAGATCCTAAGCACTCTCTGCTTTGGCTTCCTCTTCAAACTATCTGGAGTGTTGCCATTGTTCCCGCTCCAGCCATTTTTCAACCTCAGGATGAGGAAGGGACTCCTGCATGGTCTCGTGTCTGAACTTTTTCCTTTCTATTCTTTCCTTCCTCTCTCTTTCCAGCCCAGAAGTGTCTCCTGTTCTTCCCCCGGTGTTTGGGAAATTCCATTAAGCTATAGATTGAGTTCTTACTACCTACAGCTTAAAATAACGTTAGATGTTCAGAACTTAAAGCTTTGATTTTAATGTATAAAGGGACGTTTTGAATTAAGAGATTTCTTTTTTAACAAAGCCTGATTCAGGATTATTGTCTCTTGGCGAACTTAAAACAATTTTTTTTTTTGACAGAGCAGGGTAATGACTTCATTGTTATGGTTGGGGGTCTGTCTCCTCTTTACTGAAGTCCTGACACCTGCTGATAAAATAGGTGAGGAGTTCTAGGACATCATTATTTGAGTGGAATTAAAACATCAACTTATTATTTTAATGAACATTAAACTCATTACCTATATAACCTGAATAAGGAATTAGAAGAACAAAGCTCAGATAGTTCCCAAAACTTCCCATGAGGTCAGTGACCCAGGAGACCCACTCTAGCTCCCTCGTTTGCCCAAATCCTGCTCAATCAGAGTCCACGAGTGGCCCAAATGTAGCATTATTGTTGTGCCACTGAGAGGAAGGATGGCAACTGTAGTTTTTTTAAGTGGTGTAACACCTAAAGGTTTATTTCTCATTCACGTAAGGTTTGCTGTGGATTCTGGAACTCTCCAAGCAACTTTGTTCTATACTGTGAATCAGGTGTCCAGGCTGTGCCATCCAGAGCAGGCACCCTCTGGGTAACAGAAACAGGGAAGAGAGGGCTGGAGGGTTGTATGCTGGCTCTTATGTCCTTTGGCCCAGAAGTGAAACTCACCACTCATGACCTGTTGGCCAGAGCTGGTCACATAGCCCTACAAAGGAGCTGGAAACATGAGGGAGCCCTTGGATATGTAGGAAATTGTAAATGTCTCTGCCATAGTCACCGAGGGCTCCACACTGCTCTGTCCTCACCTTCTTGGACCCTTGTCAGCGTCTGACCCAGCTGATCAACCTGTTCTACTCAAGACACTCTCTTCATCTGATGTCTGGATAACACACTGGGATGGGTTTGCCTTCCACCCCAATGTTTACTCTTTCTCTGCCTTCTCATGCTATGGAAACTGTAATTTAATGAACACCTGCTATGTTCTAGTTGTTACCAATCTTATTTGATCACATGGTCCTGATTGTAGTAGGCATTATTGTTACTCCTATTTTATAGATTATGAAGCCAATACAGAGAGGTAGTGTATCTTGCCCAAGTTCACACAACTAGTGATGGCAGAGAAAAATTTCTGAACTGTGTCTTTTATTTATTTATTTTTAGAGACAGAGTCTCACTTTATCACCCTCAGTAGAGTGCTATGGCATCATAGCTCACAGCAACCTGCAACTCCTGGGCTTAGGTGATTCTCTTGCCTCAGCCTCCCGAGTAGCTGGGACTACAGGCACCCACCACAATGCCCAGCTATTTTTTTGTTGCAGTTTGGCCAGGGCCAGGTTTGAAACCGCCACCCTCGGCATATGGGGCTGGCACCCTACCCCCTGAGCCACAGGCGCCACCCTGAACTGTGTCTTGTTTTGTTTTCTTGCTAAGGGATTATATCTTGTCACTGTAATCAATCTGAAAAGTAGTTCTCTGAAGCCTTGGGCAGGATTTCTTATTCCTAGTCATTTTTTTTTTTTTTGAGATAGTCTCACTATATTACCCTCAGTAGAGTGCTGTGGCATCACAGCTCACAGCAATCTCAAACTCTTGGGCTTAAGCAATTCTCTTGCCTCAGCCTCCTGAGTAGCTGGGACTACAGGTGCCTGCCACAATGCCCAGCTATTTTTTTTGTTGCAATTGTCAACTGCAACTGTTTAGCTGGCCCAGGCTGGGATCAAACCCACCAGCCTGGGTGTATGTGGCTGGCTCCATAACCACTGTGCTATGAGTGCTGAGCCATTTTTCTTTTCTTTTTTTTTGAGACAGGGTCTCAAGCTATCACCCTTGGTATAGTGCCGTGGAGTCATAGCTCACAGCAACCTCCAACTCTTGGGCTCAAGTGATCCTCTTGCCTCAGTTTTTTTATTTTTAGTAGATAAAGGGTCTTGCTTTTGCTCAGGTTGTTCTCGAACCCAGGAGCTCAAGCAATCCACCTGCCTTGGCCTCCCAGAGTGCTAGGATTACAGGCATGAGCCACCACGCCCAGCCATCTAGTCATCTTCTTCATAAAACCCAGAGTTGTCAACAACCACAGCAAACTCACCCCATAGATGTACCCCCCACAACCTGTATGGTACACACATGCCATACATATACATACCACATACCACACCCTATACATATACACCAGACATAATGTATAACACATCACACACATAACATACAACACTCCCCTATACCTCACAACCCCCCACAACACACATACAACATACATGATACACATTCACACACACAAACACATGCAACACACAGACATCCCACAGACAGCATCTAGGCTCACAATAATTCTCACCTGTGTCCCTAGAAGAGCACGCTTCCCATACTTCAAAGTCTGTTTGTGCTTACTGGACTGGGCAGCCTCTTGGTTTCCCAGGCAGTCTCCCTCCCAGTCTCAGCTGGTGGGGGCCATATGAAAACTCTGTGCTCTGCAGCTCCTTGTGCTAGGACCCTTCCTGGGGGACCAGACAGAGGCACTCCCACCTAGGTCTTCCAGTTTTCCCAATGCCTGGGACAGTGTATAAATTTCTATACTGCTTCTATTCCCAACATGTTTTGGGAATTCCTTTGTGGATTTCCTTTTCCGAGACCAGTTTAATGAGGCATAACAAATACTTTGTATGCATTCTTGTATCAGTTAGAAAAATGTTTGGCTGTAAGCAGCATAAAACCTACCATAGTGACTTAAACAAATATGGGGCTAATTTTTCTTTTACAACAAGAAATCTGGAGGTAGGTGGCCCAGAGCTAGTTTAGTTTTTAATAACGCCCTTGGGGGCTCAGACTTACACATCCTTCTCTGTTCTCCTACTGTGTTGACTTTCTTACGCTTAGAGCCTTGGGATTGCAAGATGGCTTTGTATGCATTTCAGGCATAATGTGGACTTTCTAAGTAGGATGAAGGGGAAAAATTGTGGGCAAAAAAGACTCTGCCAGCCAAGTCTGCCCATTTCACCAGGAAATCAAAAGCTTTCTTCAAATAATTTCTCCTGAGTGGACCTGTACTTAAAGTTCCTGGTGAAAACTCTAACCCATAACCAGCCCTGGCTGGAGGTGTCTGGGGAGGAGGGACCTATCCATGGAGAAATTTCTCAGCTCTTTTGTTTACCTCATGCACCACCAAACTTGGATCTAAAAGCCTCTTGACTCCTTTTGGAAATTAAAACTATGCTCAAAGATCAAAACTGTGTTCCCACTGAGAAGAGTCCAAAGAATGTGCCATAGGCTTCAAGGTAAGTCCTCAAAACAAGTTTCTGAAATGTTTTGAACAACAGAGTAAATGTCTGTCCTCTCAAGAGGACTCTTTGACGGGGAACACAATCATTGGACACATTCCTTAGAGAAACCCCATCCTTGTCATGACGATCCATTCACACCTTATTCCGTAATGGCAAGGGCCCAAAGCTGCACACGCCCACCGCGTCTCCACAGAGCCTCTGCTGCAAAGGCCTGGTGGACCCCGTGAAACATCTGGAGAAAGGCAGATGAAGAGAAAATTAAACCCTTTTCCGGCTGGGCTGCCTTGTTTGATGTCAACAACTGAGGAACATTTTGTTGCTGTGCCTGGAATTATAATGTCTACAGAGTGCCCTGGATGGGCTGCTGGAAGCCGCTTGGGTAGGCAGCAGGGACATCACATCAGAAGGCAGCCAGAGCCACGCCTGGTAAGGAGGCCTCGTGCGCTCTGATCCTTTTGAGAAGTCATTTGCTTCAGAGGTGATGCTGAGCGGTCACCCTGTCCACGCCCTGGGCTTCGCTTGTCTTAGTGTGTCAGTCTCCCTTGGCCCAATGTTGGTGGGAGTGGACTCTGTCAGGTTCAATGCTTGTTCAACTCCACTTCCCCACAGACCTGGGAGATTCAGGTACAAGATATATAAGGTGCTGGTAGAGATTTGCAGAACAAAATACAATTCATTGGGTCATCTGCAGATTTGTTTTTATTCATAAGACATTCTATGAGCTTATTCTATGTGTCATGTCAGCCACCTGCTGGGGATAGCAAGATACGTGAATCCACAGGCCTGCTGTGCAGGAAGAGATCAGAGAGTGATGCGAGGGAGAGGCAAGCAGACTAATCAAGTGCTGGGGAGCTCCAAGGAGGGGCTTGGGCTGGTGCAGCAGGCTGGGGGAGGGCCATGGAAAGCATCACCAAGCAGTTGATGCATGAACAGAGTTTTGAGGCCAGTCTGGGTGACAACTGTCATAGGAGGCAACTTGTGAAAGTGTGCAGAAGTGCAAATAATGTCTTTAGGGCTCACACACACTGAAAGAGGTGACTTCTGACTGGAGGGTGGGAGGCATTCGGAGAAGGCTTTGTGGAGGAAGAGTGAGATTCAGCTAGTGAAGTTGTAGCAAGGACTTTGCACGCAGAGGGAGCAAATGAGAAAATCCACAACAGTGAAAAAGACCAGGGTGCATGTCAGGCACATCCAAGTTTTGTGGGGAGATTAGATTTCTGGGGGTAGGGCAATGGGAAAAAGACCAGAGAAGTAGGCAGGAGCCACAATGCCCTGTTAGGAGGTTTTATTTCATTTGCAAGCAATGGAAGACAGTTGCAGGTTTTTGAACAGAGGAACACATGCTCACAGGTGTTCATAGGAAGAAAGTTGGGTCGAGAGGAGCTGGGTGAAAGGAGGAAACTGTGCCTGCCCATCCATACCCATGCTGTTTCCTTGGCTAGGTGAGGTGGTTTAGCCTCACCTAGGAGCCCTATTGCTGTCAGGAGGATGGTGTTTGTCAGTGAGGTGGAGTCTGGTGAGAGAGCAAGGTGGGAAACTGAGTTACCTCCTGGATCAGCAAAGGTTTTCAAAACATATGCGTGTGTGTGTGTATGAGAGAGAGAGAGACAGAGAGACAGAGAGACAGAGAGAGAGAGAGAGAGAGAGATGTGGCATGGGTCTGGGAGGTCCCTACTCATACAGAAAGGGATTTTCCATTTTTTTCTGCATTTACTTGAATCTCTAAAGTGACCAACACCAAGCTTCGAGATTTTTTTTTTTTTTTTGTAGAGACAGAGTCTCACTTTATGGCCCTCGGTAGAGTGCCGTGGCATCACACAGCTCACAGCAACCTCCAACTCCTGGGCTTAAGCGATTCTCTTGCCTCAGCCTCCCGAGTAGCTGGGACCACAGGCACCCACCACAACGCCCAGCTATTTTTTGGCTGCAGTTCAGCCGGGCCGGGTTTGAACCCGCCACCCTTGGTATATGGGGCCGGCGCCTTACCGACTGAGCCACAGACGCCGCCCCAAGCTTCAAGATTTTTAACTTCTCTTGACACACACACACACACACACACACATTGTGTGGTGACTAAATAGCTTCACTATCCCCTACTTTTGTCAGTGTTGCTAATAAGGGACCAAAGGAACTAATTTTTGTTTCTTTTTTCCCCCCTTTCTTATCATTTTCTACTCCACTAGTTGAATGTCTAGGAGTTGGGAAATGGTCAGCAACTGGGTCAGGGCAGGCCAAGGAGCAGAGAATTTCCACCCCCAGTAAATGACTGCCTACGAGGCAGCAGGAGCTGCTGGCTGCAGGTGCATTTCTGACCCTGGGGGAGGAGAATCTGCTTGCCTGACTTAGCGGGGAGTGGTGTGACATGAACTCTGGACTGAATAAGGCAGCGAGGGTCTGAGAAAGCAGGAGCCCTGCAGGCCTGGCCTGACCAGTCTGTGTCCCTCATGACACTGCGCAGGTGACTGTTGGCTCTTGGCCGCCATTGCCTCCCTGACCTTGAATGAAGAGCTGCTTTACCGGGTGGTCCCCAAGGATCAGAACTTCCAGAAGGACTATGCGGGCATCTTTCATTTTCAGGTATTGTGCCTTGCTCATGACCTTTGTCACTACTTTCCATGCTTTTAGGTCCCATCTCAGATCTACTGAATGCTTTGACAGTCCCTCCAAGTAATTCCAATGCACACCAAAGTCTGCTCTAATGCCTCCATCCACTCATTCTCCCCAAGCCATGTGGCCTGGAGGAAAGCACTTTGGACTGAGGGTAGGAGATGTGGATCTGAATCCCCATTGCTGCCAGAAGCAATGTTACTAGAAGTTTTCTATTCCAACTGGTATCTCCTATGGACACAGAGGAGTGAGACCCAGATCCTGCTCTTACAGAGTTTGGAGTGGTGGCACAGAGTCCCAGTGTGAGGTCTGCTGTAGAGACTCCTCCCCATTTGCTCATTCATGAGGGAAGCAGCCACTATGTCTCCCCCTTTCCCCAGTTCTGGCAGTATGGAGAGTGGGTAGAGGTGGTCATCGATGACAGACTGCCCACCAAGAATGGACAGCTCCTCTTCCTACACTCCGAAGAAGGCAATGAATTCTGGAGTGCACTGCTGGAGAAAGCCTACGCCAAGTAAGTGGGGGCAGCTAGGGACTAGAAGACTCTCATCTGCCTTACCATCTCAAATATGGGGTGACATGGTCACATTTTCCCAGCACACAGACCCCCATAGGCTGTAGAGGAAACATCTCTCCTTCAGGAACTAAGATAAACAGAAATTTGGGCTGAGAGTTTAACATCTCAGCTCTGTCCCATGCATGGTAGGCAAGCCTTCTTGCCCCTCTGGACCTTGGCTTTTTATTTTTCCAACCCCCAAGGTAAATTCTTAGAGCAACATGATTTTTAAAAAGAATGATGAACAATACAGAATGTCCCCAAAGTTGCCCATAAAGTCCTCATACATAGGGAAAATGGGAAATTGTAACTAAATGTATCTTTATTTGAAAAATAACAGGGGTACCAAAAAATGTATGCACAATTTAAGTGATGTTATGTATGTGTTAATGTTTTGAAGTTGAATCGAATTACATACAATAGCAATGTGTAGTATTACTCTGCTCAGAAGATGGCTTTAATCAAATGAATGCTACCATCATCATATTCCGGGGATAGTCAAAGACAATGGTGGAAGCACAGTTATTGTTTGACCATTTTGAAGTGGTGTTTGAAATTCGAGAACTTTGAGGAAGTACAATGACAATGGAAGCATGAGAATGCACCAGAACCTCCAACGGCCCTAACAACTGCACATATTGGAGACAAGTTTGAGACTCATGGTGCTGTGTGTGATGTGCACCAGGAAAGATCGGAGGCCTTGCACAACAAGTCCTGCTCCTCTGCTGTGGTGTTGGAACAGTTCACATGCTTGCCAGGGAAGTCTACCAAACAGTGTGCACGTGAGTCAAGAATTAGCAGAACAAGCATACGATGCAACCTTAAAACAGCAAAATGGAAATTTTTCATCCCAAGATTATTATAGGGACTAAATGAAGATGACCCTGATTGAAGGGTGCAGTATTGTGAATGGTTCCAAAACACTGTAGGAGAGGAATTGGAGGAATTGAGGAATTTGCAGTTTAGTCTGAGGCAGTGCAGTTTAAATTGAATGGAATAGTGAGCAGGCGTAATTGTGTGTACCAGGCACCAGAAAATCTATGTTTATGTGGAGAAAGAAATCAATGCCTGGTGTGGACCGTCTTTAAGGGGACTAATTGGGCCATAGTTTTTTTTGAGACAGAGTCTCACTTTGTCACCAATGGTAGAATGTCATGGCATCACAGCTCACAGCAACCTCAAACTCTTGGGCTCAAGTGATCCTCTTGCCTCAGTTTTTTTTCATTTATTAGTAGGGATGGATGGGGTCTCACTATTGCTCAGGCTGGTCTTGATCTCATGAGCTCAAGTGATCTACCTGCGTTGGCCTCTGAGAGTGCTGGAATTACAGGCGTGAGCCACAGCACTCGGCCTGGGCCATTTTTTTTTGAAGGTACCATTGCTAGTCAAGTGTACCCAGACATGTTGCACACATCCATTTTACCTGAAATTTGTACACCTTTGGGGAATGATCAATTTTACTTTCATCAAGGTGATGCCCCAGGACACTTCCACTGAGACGTGAGAGCTGACCTCGATGACAATTGCCAGGACAATGATGGGAGGAAGAAGTGCGGTTGACTTTCCCCATGTTCTCTTGACTTAAAACTGCTTGACTTCTCCCTATGGGGGACCTTAAAGGATGTGTTGGACCATAGAAAACTGGCCGCACTGGTGGTACTTCAGGAAGAACCGAAAGGGCACGTGCAGCAGTACAAGCAGACCCTTTAGTCAACATCACTGAGCAGTAATTTGCAGTAATCAGAAGTGTCTGGACGCTGATGGCACCACTTTGAGGACCTCTGGTAATGATAGAAGTTGAATGTGACTTGAATTCTTTTTTTTTTTTATTTTTATTTTTTATTGTTGGGGATTCATTGAGGGTACAATAAGCCAGGTTACGCTGATTGCAATTGTTAGGTAAAGTCCCTCTTGCAATTATGTCTTGCTCCCATAAAGTGTGACACACACCAAGGCGTGACTTGAGTTCTTGTTTTGTTATTGGTATGTATTGAGTATTACAATCTGAGTGCAAGTTTTTCCTTTCTTAAAATGTGTATACATTGTATTCATTGTGAAATTTTACAAAATATTTACAAAATATTCTCTATGTGTTGACCACCTCTTTGTAAAATTTTGTGATAGTTTGTAAATAAAGGTGAATTTAGCTATAATTTTCTATTTTCCCTATATATGATGACTTTAGGTGAGACTTTTGGGACACTCAGTAGTAATAAAGCAAATGTACTTAGATACCAAACTCAATAAAGTCTGCTCTTTCCTCAGGGGTCATTCTCCTTCTCACTGGCATTTGAAGTTCAAAGCCTTTTGGGGTGTTCTTTTAATTAGTTTTGTTTACTGACACCCTTTTCTACAACCCCAGTTGCTTTCCAGTCCTGTTCTCAAAGCAAGCCTTGGCAGTTACCTCAGAGCCTTGAGGGAGGGTCCCCCTCCTCCCTACCTGTGTCCCCAACCCCAGGAACCCAAGCAGCTGGGGTTAACTCTGAAAGCCTCATCCTTGGATTTGTAAAGGTACAGGTGGCATGGAGAGAGTTGTCTGAGATCTGTTCCTAGTAAAGTGCTGAGATGGCCACAGGAATTAGTGGTCTAAGCACCTTCTTGGCTTCTAGGTAAAACTGACAGAGGCCCCTTCTTTACTTTCCAGGCGACATCCCTGTCCCCAATCCCTGTGCTCCTCTCCCAAGATATTTTCTTTCTTTTCCAACAGGCTCAATGGCTCTTATGAGGCCCTGGCTGGAGGATCAACAGTGGAGGGGTTTGAGGATTTCACAGGTGGCATCTCTGAGTTTTACGACCTGAAGAAGCCACCATCCTGCCTGTATCAGATCATCCGGAAGGCCCTCCGTGCGGGGTCTCTGCTGGGCTGCTCCATTGATGTGAGCCAGGCAGTGTCTCTCTATTCTCTCTCCCCATGCGTGGTCAGGAATGGATAGGACAGGGGCAGAGAGGACAGCGAAGGGTCTGAGATTCAATGGACAATGCACTGACAATACACTGTCCACAGCATGCAGAGGCTGGTTAAGACCTAATTAGTGGGTAGCCCCAGCCCCCTATCCCCAACTGTCAGAGCCCTTTAGTACAGCTGGAGTCGCCCTGATGACATAGTCTTGGTCCCTGGCTCCTGGGTCCTACCTCTGCTATTTCCCTTTTTTTTTTTTTGAGACAGAGTGTCACTATGTTGCCCTCGGTAGAGTGCTGTGGCATCACAGCTCACAGCAACCTCAAACTCTCGGGCTTAAGCCATTCTCTTGCCTCAGCCTTCTGAGTAGCTGGAACTACAGATGCCTGCCACAACACCCAGCTATTTTTTTTTTTTTTTGATGTTGTTGTTTTCGTAGTAGTCATTGTTGTTTTTAGTAGGCCCTGGACAGGTTCGAACCTGCCAGCCCCGGTGTATGTGACCAGTGCCCTAACTACTGAGTTACGGGCGCCGAGCCTATTTTCCTTTTGTTAAACAATCTTAAGGTTTTGCTAAGCAGTCATCAACAAATATGATGATTGACAATACTCAACGGACTTGGAAGTAAAGGGAAGGGATTTTGAAATCAGGGGTCATGGCCTGACAGGAGGGTTGGCTGTATAGAATTCCAGGGTGGCTGTGGAGACCAGAGGCCAGTGGCCACTGCCCTGAGGTCCTGTCACTGCCTGCTCATGGCTGCTCTGCCCTGCTCTCTTGCCTTTGCCTGGTGATATCAGACATTTAAACTACAAAGTGAGAATAGTCTCCCTTTCTCTTCTCTATGAACACCCCAGCAGGAGATGTGTGTTTCTGGTGGGGAGGTGGTATGGGGCATGGGAGAGGGGTGCTAGGGAAAGAGGAAGGATGATCAGGAAGAAGCCCATTTGGTGCCAACACTGGCTGGCCAGGACTTGTGCAGAGCCAGTGCCATGTATAGGCTTCTTCAGGCAGCATGGGGTCACTCTCAGGGAATAAATGACTTCCTGGTTTCTCAGTGGCATTCTGAAAGCTAGCAAGTCATATTCCTGGCTTGGCAGCCATACAACACCTGCTTAGAACTGCCAAAGTTATGTAGAAAAGGCTCTATTTACCCGAGGTTTATGGCCACACCTGTACCCCTAGTCTGGCACTGGGGCCCCCATGGCTGTGTAGTGTGTCCTTGGAAACCATTGCAGGGCTGGCCCCAAAGAGATAGGGTCAGCCACTCTGAGTGGACTTTCTGCTCCGCCCAGGTCTCCAGTGCAGCTGAAGTAGAAGCCATCACCAGCCAGAAGTTGGTTAAGAGTCATGCATACTCTGTCACTGGAGTCCAAGAGGTAAGATCAGACAGAAGGAGGGAGATGGTGACATGTGATAGTATTTCCATAAATCCAGGGCCCCCTGAGAGAAGCACAGTGGTGATCACTACTCAGAGCTCTTCTGCCCGCAGGGGTGCAGTCCATCTCTGCATGCACAGAGCCTCCACCTGCAAATCTGCAGTTAACTCCTGCTTTTCAGAACGGCCCGTTTGACTCCTTCTGCTCGGAGATGGAAGACTTGACTTCTCTGAGCTTTGGCTTTGTGGGTTCTAACTAAATGCAGGCATTCTTCTGAGATGTGGCAAGGAAAGTTGTAGGGATTGTCAGATAGATTCTACACATATTCTGAAAAGTGTGTTTGTGTGGGTAAAACAGTAGAAACCCATGGGATCCCAAGAAGGAGAAAAGTACCTGCCCTGACTTTCAGGGTAAGAATAATGATGTATTCCTCATTCTCCAACCCAAGGAGAAAGCATGGGCTATAATTTCTATTATTTTATTTCCTAGGTTCTGGTTATTTCCAAAAAGAATTTGAGGTGGTTTACAAAAGCATAGACATGACTAGGTACTGTGGCTTGTGTTTTTGGGAGGCCAAAGTGTGAGTATTACTTAAGGCCAGAAGTTTAAAACCAGCCTGGGCACCACAGCATGACCCTGTCTCTACAAAAAAGTCAGCCAGGCATGGTGGTGCGCACTCATAGTCTCAGCTACTCAGAAGGCTGAAGTTAGAGGACTGCTTGAGCCCAGGAATTCAATGTTACAGTGAGCTATGACTGTGCTACGGAACTGCAACCTGGGTGACAGAGAAAGACCTTGTCTTTAAAAAGCTAAATAAATACATATATTGATTTTTGAAAAAATAAAAAGCGTAAGGCTGGGTGAAGTGGCTCAAGCCTGTAACCCTAGCACTCTGGGAGGCCAAGGCAGGTGGATCGTCTGAGCTCATGAGTTCGAGACCAGTTTAAGCCAGAGCGAGACCCTGTCTCTAAAAAATAGCCAGGCGTTGTGATGGGTGTCTGTAGTTCCAGCTACTCAGGAAGCTGAGGCAAGGGGATCACTTGAGCCCAAGAGTTTGAGATTCTTGTGAGCTATGATGCCACAGCACTCTACTGAAGGTGACAAAGTGAGATTCTGTCTCAAAAATAAAAATAAAGATAAATGAAAGCATAGGCAGAATGAAACTATGCAACTAAAGTAAAATATATCCATCTAGAGTAGAGACAGTGCCACAACTGGGAAATCAGTTTTGCTTTGGGCTTCCCAATAGCCCAGGCAAAAATGATAATGGATATCCTTGCCTTTGTTATTTATTGAAATAGCATAGATGCTCATTACCTGTATCTGTGTTTCACAAACATACTCTTTAATCAAGTCAATCTCACAAACATGAATTGTGTATGCATATGTGAACATTGGGCCAGGGCATGTTGGAGCATGCAAAAGAAATTAAGACAACAAAGACCTAACAGTCCACACTCAGTTTGTGTGTGTGTAGGTGAATGCAAACACTGTGCAGGGGTGCCTGGGGCTCGTACTTGAGTGTTCGATATATGTGTGGATTTATGAGCATGGGTATTGGAGACAGACTGTCAGAGTTCCCATCTTGCATCTTCCATCTATTAATGGGAATGTTAGGTAACAAAACTTCTCTAAATCTCAGATTTGGGGGCTATAAAATAAAGATAATAATAGTACACAGCTCACAGGATTGTAATGATCTTTAAATGAAGTGATAATGAATTTGAAATGCTTAGCATGGCACCTAGTCCATAGATCATACTCAGTAAATGCTAACTGCAGTGCTATTGGTGTTTGTTTGAAGGGCATTTATTATCATTAGGGCGCATGTGTTAAGAACGAACTCAACCTGAGTTAACTCTACCATGTAAATCCCAGTTAAAGCAGGCATAAACTTGTTTTTGTACTAGACTCACTATTTTATTCAAATAAATTATGAAAAATAGATCAGTTGGCCAAAGTCTGAAAACATACAATAAATAAAAGTAAGGTCATTTAGGGATGTTTGAAAAATTTATTACAAATCTCTTAGGTGCAGACATGAATGTGAAGCAGCAGGAGCGCAGTAATTCTTTTCTGTGTGTGGAACTTGCAGGTAGATTTCCGCGGTCGTCCAGAGAAGCTGATCAGACTCAGGAACCCATGGGGAGAAGTGGAGTGGTCAGGAGCCTGGAGTGATGAGTATGTTCTTCCCTCCTGCCCCAGTGCTTACCTCCCTCTGCAGAAGATGTCATGTAAAACACACCATGAGACTCCTGCCACTGTGAGCTCAGCAGCACTTACTATCCACAAATCACACAGCCGGTTCAGAAAGAGTATTAAATGATTCCAGGTTGGGAAAAACAAATGAAAACCACTGAGCTGTAGTCTTTGATTCTTGGCTTTCTGCTTTGGTATTTGAAAGTTGGCAGCTCCATTGAATTTTGCTTAGTGCTGAAGGGTTTTTGTATTTTTCACCTACCACACTGTGGTGGTCCAAAGGTCAAATCGATCCCTCACAATCTGCTTCTTTCCACTCCACAAACACTGGTCACTCTGACAAAGGCCAAAGCCCTCAGCACCAAGAGGACATGACAGGTGCTGAGAAAATGGAATTTGACTCTGGCCACCCTGGGCTCTGGGCCCAGCAGGCAGGGAAGAACAGGGTGGGATGGGGGTGGGGAGGGAGCAGAGACTGGCTGTGACAGGGACAGGTATTGATCGCTGATTTGGGCAGTTCTCTCTGCTCATGACAGGAAGTTGGGCAGGGGTGGTGGTGTCTGGGCCTGCTGTGCCCTGGATTCCATGTCCCCAGGGTACAGGAGGATGGGGAAAGCATAGGTTAGTTTCTGTCCAGTTCTCACAGCTGGAGTGCAGGAGGCAGATTGATGTCAGGGAATGGATTAGAACCACCAGTCTCTTTAAGAAAGAGCCACGGAGTGGAAATGATTGTAACAATTCCTCCCTCTCAATATAGCCCTCTGACAACCCCTGGACGGTTGTCCATGTTTGGTGATGGCACTAGGGCTTTTGAAGGGAAGATTGCTGTATTTAATCACAGCATCATCACTGCTGACTGCAGCTCAAAGCTGCAGTAGTTTCCTTCAGGACACACATTATCATAAAGAAACGTGTGTCCCTGGGGCCACAGATGGGACTCCTGGAGGAAAGGTTTTCTCAGTGCACTGAGATTGAGCAAAATCCAAGAGCATGATTCTGCCAACTGTCCTAAATAGATGATATGGCTACATGAAATTGAACCCCTGAGTTTGGGCCTTGTTCACCAATAGCTGTTTACCAAACTGACAAAAATGCTGTATGACTTTATTTCCTTTCCCAGAGCCACCCACCCTCTAACAGGCTGGGAAGAGCCCAGGGGTGGCACGTAGTGACTGTCAAGGGCTGAGGGCCCACCAGCTGGAGTTGTAGCCTGGGATATTTGCATATCAGCTGTTGGGGAAGGAGGACACTGGCTCTCTGCAGTGACACTCCTAAGCTCAGCTCAATGTTTAGCCAGATTTTACTTAAGTTTAAAAAAAAATTGAGAGATTAGGTCAGATCTAGAATTTACCAACTTGTGTCCTGATTTTTGTTTATAAGAAGTACATTCTTAGTTGGGCATTGTTGTGGGCACCTATAGTCCCAGATACTTGGGAGGCTGAGATAAGAGAATCGCTTAAGCCCAAGAGTTGGAGGTTGCTGTGAGCTGTGACGCCATGGTACTCTACCAAGGGCAACATAGTGAGACTCTGTTTCAATAAAAAAAAAAAAAGAAGAAGTACATTCTGAGATTTGGCTCTGATCAAATTAGTGTTTCAATGAATTAAAAGAGCCCTGGGAACTCTTTTGATGCTCCCCCAGGGCCCTGGAAGGCCAGCTTAGAGGGATAGGCTGGGCTGGGCTGGGCTGGGCTGGGCTAGGCCGGGCTGAGCCCCAGCTTTTATGCCAGGGAGGAAAGGTGTTTAGGTTTGCTGAGAGTACTCAAGGAAGGGAATCTTTTTAAAAAGATGGATCTTGATATTGTTCAGATATTTCGCTGCATACATATATCAGGAAAACTTAACTCTGTAAAGGTCAGGCAGCTGGGGATGGCATTTGAATGAAGTCTGTGAATGTTGCCATGGAAATGTTGCCAGCAAGAGGCCACCCAGGGTGATGTTACTTCAGGGAAATTGCCATAAAACTGGGCCTGATGGTCATTCTTGTAGGCTCAGAACTGGATCATGTCCATGTACCCAGAGCTGGTCAGCCCCTTTCCCAATATGTTCATCCCAGAATGATGGATAAGTCAGAATGACAACTTTCTAAATGATACTGGAGTGCATACCTTTTTTGTGACATGAACTCTTAAATCTCCCCTCCTAGACTTCCCTATTCCTGTGATCAGGGGCCTGGGAGTCTTAGTGAGAAGTGTCAAACTTACCTGGAGAGTGAAAAATAGAGCCAGGTTATAATTTCCCTGCTCCGTTAGTGCCTATGGAGCCCATGTCCCCAGCCTGCATCCCCTTCCTAGTCGGCGCCCTCTCCCACACTGTTCATCTTCCACCCAGATGTTATTGGTGGTCCAGTGCTGATCCCTTAGGAGAAGTTTAGCTGTAATAAATGTCTTGTGCCTCAGCAGGACCCCTCAGGAACTACCATCTCTATTTTGTACCCTCCCGCTTCCCCGCAGTGCACCAGAGTGGAATGATATAGATCCCAGGCAGAAGGAAGAGCTGGATAAGAAGGCTGAGGACGGAGAGTTCTGGTGAGAGAGTTTCTGCTGGAGATCTGTCCCCTTGGTTATGGGTCCATTTCCAGTTCTGATGGGGGCACAGCCAGTTGTAGGTCTTCTCAGGAATGGACATAGTTCCTGGCTACGGAGCATTCACTCTTCTCCCCCTTTTGTCCTAGCACAATTCTACCACTATACTGCTATGTCGAAAGTGCTGAAACCAAGATATCTGGGCCCCCAATGTGGCTTAGTTACCAGCCTGTCTTTCTCAGTTTCTGTATCTTTCCAGTGAACTGAGAGTGCTGCTCCATCTCTATAAGTGAAGATTTAGCTTACCACAGATACAGGATAACTTTCTCACTAGTGAACTCCCGAAGATAATAAGGATACCCCTTGAATTTGGTACAACTTAGCTAGACATCACTGAGAATTAAATAAAGAGAAACCTCTTGTGGGCCTCGGCTTAACTCAGCCTAGAGGCAGAAGCTTGTTCAGATGACTTCCTGGGGTTGGTAAGATAAGTGAGGAGGTTCCATACAAGAACGCAGAAGCTGACAATTGCAAGACATGTAGAGAGCAGGCTCTGCACGTCTGCATCAGGGGGTGGCAGGAAGGGGAAGCCAGCCACAGCTCCAGGGCTGCCTCCAGTGATCTCTCCCAGGCCAGTAGGCATGGCTTTAATCACCTTTTCAGCCAACCCACCTCTATTCACTGAGAGCCTTCTGGTTCCTGTGCCCTCAGGATGTCATTTTCAGATTTCTTAAAGCAGTTTTCTCGCCTGGAGATCTGTAACCTGTCCCCAGACTCTCTGAGCAGCGAGGAGGTGCACAAATGGAACCTGCTTCTGTTCAACGGCCGCTGGACCCGGGGCTCCAGTGCTGGGGGCTGCCAGAACTACCCAGGTAGGGTGAAGGGCTCCTTCTGACTTGTATTCTCGGAGCTGGGTGACTATATATGTTAGTTTCTGGAATTTGGACTTGGATCTTTAGCTCTTGGGCACTCTCTGGAGGCCTGACTTCTGTCCAAAGCATGGGGCCAGGGCACAAGGACTGGCAGTGGCTCTGTGGCTGCTCACCCTGAGACCCAATCTCAGTTTCTGTGTGTTCACACTGTCCCTGCTTCACCTACCTTCCCCTGTCCTCGAAGGATGTACTTCTTTTTACTGACCTGACCTTGGCACCCTACGCTAAGACCTCCTGTTCTTCTGTTGGGCTTCTGCCATCCCCACCTAACCTGGCAGGCTGACACCATCTGCTGAGCTCTGGGATGCTGTGGCTCATGGTGTGCTAGAGGAACATGGGACAACAGCTGCTGTTGCAATAGACTGCATCCATCAGGGCGGCCGTTTTCCTTCGTGTTTGTGCCTGAGTCAGAGGTGGAGGGGTGTAGACAGTGTGCACCAGGGATGGCCACACACAGGTGCAGGGCATGAGACTGGCTGCTCCCCTCTCCCACAGGAGTCACTGTGACTCAGTCCCTCATGGGGATAGTCTGGTGCAAAATGTTGCCTCTCACTAACCCTGGGTCCTCATCTTCTGAAAGGTGGGATGCCTTCTGCAGTTCACAAAAGATCACTAATGCGTACATGTATAGGCTCCTCCTAGGCTGAATCGGCTGAGTCAGAGCCTGATGAAGAAACTCCAAAAATCGACCCCACATCTCTAAGGAGAAATGAAGAAAAGCAAAACCCACCCTCTCCGCTTTCCACCTCCCTGCTCGGTTTGCTGATAATATGTTGATTGACTTAGACTGTAAGCCATGGGGCAGGGCCACTCACTCTCCTCAAGACGCTCTTCACTGAGTGGAAGCAGCATTGTAATAAAACGTCACCTGGGTACACTGCTGGGCTCTTGACAAGGTCTCTCCTTTTTTACCCGCTTCCAGCCCAAAGCTTCTAGTCCTGGCGGCTGTGACCAGAGTGGTGAGCAGAGAGGAAGGAGGGATTTCCACGTCCTGCTCCTGTTGCTAGCTTAGCTTTTGTGAGCTTTTGTGAGGGGCATTAACCTTTTTTGAACTTCAGTTTTCTTTCTTTCTTTGTTTCTTTTTTTTTTTTTTTTGAGACAGAGTCTAACTGTGTCACCCTCGGTAGAGTACCGTGGTGTCACAGCTCATCTTGGGCTTAAGTGATTCTCCTGCCTCAGCCTCCAAGTAGGTAGGACTACAGACGCTTGCCACAATGCCCGGCTGTTTTTGTTGTTGTTGTTGCAGTTGTCATTGTTGTTTAGCAGGGCCTGGCCGGGTTTGAACCCACCAGCCTCTGTGTATGTGGCTGGCGTGCTAACCACTGAGTACGGGTGCCAAGCCTGAGCTTCAGTTTTCAAATCCTTAAAATGAGGTCATCATTTCTACCTTCCAACCTCACTGGGTCGCTGGAAGTGCTGTAACACAGAGTGTATGGGGAAGCACTTTGTAAACTGTGTAGTATTCTACAAATGGGATGCATTATTTTTATGGCCCATTCTCTTCCTCCAGTACTGTTAAGGAGTAAACAGAAAATGTAGGGATTGCAGTAATGTTGCATTTGGGAGAAATTAAAATATGCTCAGCATTAGCAAGCTCTTACAGAATGTGTAGGAGATTTGCATGGATCATTTTGGGAGTTCAGAAATGTACCGGTACCCAAGGTGTCTGTTGGCACCAAATCACAGACCCATCTGTGCCGCCAACTAGCTGTCAGGAAGAGACGGATCATTCTAGCTCTTTGGTAATGATGTCAGTATAGAGGATCATAGACTCTTCTCTGTCTCCTTTGGAATATATAGATATTTGGCTTTCAAATCTATATATACTTGTGCCTTAAAAAAATCTGCAAATGGAGATCCCAGGAAAGTGAAATTGAATACATTATCATATTGTTAAGAAAATATAATAATCAATGGCTCTTGGTCACCTATGAATGATTTATTAAGTCATAGCCCTTCTCTAAAGGATGTAGGAACTCCCCCATCCCTTCCCACACCTTTCTTCCCCCAGGGTACATCATTATTAAAATTGCTGAGGTCCAAGCATGGAAACACCTGTCAGGCCCATCTTCTTCAATTATGTTTTGCTGCTAAACTCCATGATAGAATTTCTGTGCACCCTTGGATGAGCCCTCTGACCCCTTTGTGCTTTGTGTTGAGTAGTCAAGAGATTGAGAGATTTTTTAAAAGTCATCTTTGAAATGGAGTCTTTTATAATTTTTTTTTTGCAGTTTTTGGCCAGGGCTGGATTTGAACCCACCACCTCTGGCATATGGGGCCAGCGCCCTATTCCATTGAGGCACAGGCACCATCCTGAAATGGAGTCTTTTATTTTGTTTTTGCAGTTTTTGGCCAGGGCTGGGTTTGAACCTGCCACCTCTGGCATATGGGGCCAGCACCCTACTTCTTTGAGCCACAGGCACTGCCAAGAAATAGAGTCTTTTAAAATAGCCATAGTTAGTGTGGTGGGAAAGCTTCTTAATTGCCCATTGTGATTCCTCCTGCATTACTAACTGACTCCCTCTTGAAGGGTGTGTGGCTCACCGATGGGCAGGGACACTGAAGCCATTATGTGAGCTCCCTGGGGTGATGGATGGAAGATTAGCTCTTAGTCTCTGGGTGCTGCAACCTGGGACAACAGCCTCCGGTCATTCCCTGAAACTGTCCTTGGAGAGAGAACATGTGCCAGTCACAGAGTGAGAGCGGTTATCTCCTATCTGACTGGGTAGAGGCCTCCCTGGAAGCTAGTCTCTTCTGGGACTTTGTCCTCATCTGTCCCAGGGACAAGCGTTTTACCTAGAGATCCCCTGTTCTCCAGGAGTTAGGTCAGGAGCTGAACACAAGGGATGCAAACTATTTCCTTAGGAAGACTTGGAGGTGGTAGCTCCCTGTGGTCCTGGGATTATGGAATCCTGAGTATTTCTAGTCAAGCCCTGTGGGCTCCTGGCTGATAAAATGGACAAGCGCAAATTTTCCAAATGCTACAGGATGTGGCTGCTTGTGTGTGGGTGGGGTACGGAGGTAGAGGGAAATGCTTGGCTTTCTTGTAGAGAACACTTCCGAGGCATAGTCTGGACAGAGTTGTGCTTCCATTGGGATGACCAAGTTCTTCCCTTTCATTCTTTTTCTCCCTGCCTTCTCAACGCCCCCATATGGGGAACCACCATCACCTGGGTGACTTCCAGCCACTTATTGGACCAATCCCCAGTTCAAAATCCATTTGGATGAGGTGGATGAAGACCAGGAGGAGGGCGATGGTGAACCCTGCTGTACGGTCCTGCTGGGTCTGATGCAGAAAAATCATAGGCGACAGAAGAGGATAGGCCAGGGCATGCTAAGCATTGGCTACGCTGTCTACCAGGTACCGCCGAGCTGGGTTCATCCTTGTTTGCATACTTGTCTTGCTGAGTATTTTGCCCAGTGACTATAGCATATCTTTCCTATTGCTTCATTGTTGCTAGTCAAGTGTTGTCTTTGCTCCCTAAATTCCTCTCCCAGTGGCCTTACTGAACTCTGACTTCCATACTTAGAGATTCATTCCTATGGCTTAACCTTCTGGTGTTAACATTGAGATGTGTAGTTCATTAAACTTTTCCCATCATCGAGGACTCAGAGTATTTGTGCTCATTAGATTCTTTTTCATGTGTTACCTTTTCAGGGGACAGGAACTAAGAACATGAAGCATGAGGCACTTGGGGTGATGTGGGGAGCAGAAGAGACATCCTTGAGTTTGGGAAGGAGGCTGGGTATAGGAGTCAAAGACAATTTGCCCTTCCTTCTACCCTGGGTGGCCTGAGGCACTTGTTGGAACACGCAGGGCATGGGCTGGGGTGATGGAAGCTATGTGGCCATTTTCTGTTCTGGTGTCTGGGGCTGGATACGTGCTGGCTGTTGTCCAAGGTTGCAGTCCCTGGGTGCTGCTTTACCCTGGGAACCACCCTACACGGGTTTAACAGCCTCACAGATATGTTAAAGCAAGACTTTTGGGTCTTGACAAGTCTAGCTAGGAACAAATTGGAATCTTTTTTTTTTTTTTATACAGGAAAAGATTCCTTATAATAAATTCCAAAGGGATTCATGGTGGGTATTTTTATATGATTTTGTTAAAAATGAATGTCTTGGGAAAGGAATAGTTCTAATCAGAAAGAACAAGAGCTGGTTGGAGGCCCAAAATCTCAGTATAAATTAAGGTATGAAAAAGAAGTATTGTAATAAGAAAGCAGTAAGGAAAAGTACAACTGGCAAGCTCATACACCTCATGCCCACCCCTCTCTTTCTCATATTCTGGAACTTATGACTTTAGAGTTTCTGGTGTGTGTGTGTGTGTTTATTTTATGTTGGAAGAACAGCAGTTGGAAAATATTTGCTACTTGATGGTGGGAAGAAAAGAATTGCAAATGAATATGTTCCAATTCTACTTCAGCTTAGTTTTTTCATCCTTACCCAGAATGAAAGTAGCATAAAACCAGACTCTTTGCCTACAGAGATAACAACCAGAGAAGGTGATTGTGTACATATGGAGTCAATGAATTTTAACGAGTGTCTACTATGTGCTGTGTTGAATCAAGCTGGGCACAAGACACAGAGGAATATCATGTGGTCACTGTCCTCTGGGTGCTTATAGTCTGGAGCAGGAATCAGACACGTGTTTGAGCAATGGCAGGGCAGGGCAGGGCAGACCTGCTATGATGGGGATCACAACTATAGGCAGGGGTCTCCTCAACTTCACAGAGGGGGAGACTTTTGATCAGGACTTCATAAGACGAGCTAGATTTCAAAGGTGGAGAAGAGAGAACATTCTAGCCAGAAGGGCACTTCTTGATAGTTCAAAAATAAGTGATGGTTTTGCAGAGCAGATAGCAGGTGGGCATGGTTGCAAGGTAGGCTACATGGGGACCACAGTCACCTTTGGGCCTACCTGAGATAGCCAGATCAGCAAAGCAGTCTTCCAAAGGGACTGAAATAGCTTTGTGTGGCATTGTATGCTCTCATAAATAATATAGAAAAACATCGGTTTTTTAATCGTCAAGTTATAGTTATTTATATTGTAAAATATTCTAGTGTATGTGATCCATTGGACCTTCTTCTTCTTCTTCTTATTTTTTTTTGAGAAGGGGGGGGTCTTACTATGTTGCCCAGGCTGATGCTGAACTCCTGGGCTCAAGTGATCCTCCCACCTCAGCCTCCCAAGTATCTGAGACTACAGGTGAGGTCCACCATGCCTGGCTTGTGGTCCTTCTTCTTATGGCCAGAGGAATATAATTTCGAGCATGTCATCTGTGAACAGAAGCAGTTTTAAAGTTGGGTTAAGGGCATATAGAGTGTTGTGGGGAGTATCTGGTTGTAGGGATCCCACACTCCTACCCCTGTATCTCCCTCCTCCTGCTTTGACTGTTTATCTGAAATTGGAGTCTGATTTGAGGATGAAAACCTGCCACCAATTAAGCAGCAGCCAGGATCCCCTGGAGACTAAGGAGCCCTCCTTGTCTAGTCTCCTCTCTCTCCCCTTTATCTTCCTGCGGTGACAACAGGCTCCCTCCAGTCCAGCCTGTCATTTGTGTTCAGGATCCTGCACTTCACAGATGACTGTCCCTTCTATCTATCAGTAGGCAGTGGTTATGCTGCTCTAGACTGGTGCCACCTGGCTCAGTTCCTGTCCAGTGACTCTTGGCAGGGTGGAATCAGAGCATATTGAAGGCAGCGGTGGCTGAGTCATTAATGAAAGGGCAGCCGACGCAGCTAGGAAAGGCCCTGCTGAGGCGGGTAAAGGCTGTCAGGCCTGTGGCCGAGATGAAGATACCTGTGAAGCCTCTGCTTTCCCAGGGCCAGGGCCTCTGTGTGGGGGATTTTGGTTTCACACTCAAAATTAGAGGAGTCACCATCAACCTGGACTTTCCCTGGCTGCCAATGATGAATGGCGGTTGCAGCAGCGAGGCTGCTAGCTGATCCAAGTTTTCCCTAATATTTCTGTTTCTCAGGGTTGTAGGCTGTTGGTCCAGACGGAAGCCACAAATAATACCTGTCCTACTCCTCTCATCAAAAGAGCCCATGTGGGGCAGGGGCAAAGGAGGGCCAAGGACAAACTGAGGATCAGAATCACCTTCTTGAGCCTGACCCAGAAGCTCTGGGCATGGGAGGGTCCCCACCTGGGTCTGAAAGCTCTGACCTCCTGAGTCAACACTTCAGTTGCAAATAATAGAGCCTGACTCAAGCTAGGCTACTGAAAAAAGAATTCACCAGCTTCTGCAACCAAAACAAGGGAAGGAAAGGGGTGCTTGGGACAAGGTCTTGGATGCTAATGGGACTTTCTCTCCATGTCTCCTCTTTAGTGCCGATGCCATTGTGGTAGTCTAGATTTCTTCCCTAATACTACTAACATTAAGAAAGGGGCCCCTTCTCTTAGTTCTGATTCAAAAATCCTAGGAAAGTCACTGATGAACTCAGCTTGGGCCATGTGCCTGTTCCTGGGCCACTCATCACAGCCAAGGGCAGGATAAATTATGGCTCAGGCTGAGTGAGAGCCCCTGTTCCCTTGATTTAAGAGGCCAGGCCTGAAATTCTGTAGGAAGATGCTAGCTCTCATTTAAATCCTAAGGTTATTCCTCCTGAAGAATTTGTGATTCCGGAAGATTGTATAACTAGCAGCGGTTCTCAACCTGTGGGTCGCGATCCACAGGAACTGTATTAAAGGGCTGAAGCATTAGGAAGGTTGAGAACCACTGAACTAGAGGGTAAAGTAAAAAAGTAGAGCACCCCCCCTTAGATTTCTAGAGCTCAATAGTCTGCACATGGCCTTGAAATTCATCAATGACTTTCCAGTTTCAGAAATGCTGACCAGTTTCTCATTCTAGAGTGAACTTCCTCCCTAGTGGCCCAGGATTACAGTTTGTCTTCAGGATGTTGGGAGGGCCTTGGAGCTCTCAAGTGACCTGCTTTTTCCTTCTGCTCTCTAGGTTCCTGAGGAGGTATGTGAGTATGACAGAGACACCTTCCTCTGGTGAGAAACAGCTTGGCTGCTTGGGGGATGGGCACCCAAAGTCACCTGCCTCCTGTGATGGAAGCCGGTTCTCCCACAGACTCTCACACAATCTGGTCCTGAACCAGATCACACAGTAGCTCTGAGAGTTGGTGAAGACCATCTCAAGTCCCATCTGTCAGGCCCCCATGGTGGGAACAGTGGTAACCTTTGTTCCCTGTGTGCTTGGTGTTCTGAACAGGGTGATTTCAAAATGCAGCCAAGGTTAAGAGCCAGCATTCTAGCTGGGCTTCCCCCAGCTGGAGTCCACTGCACGAATTACATAGAGGTACATCTGCCCTGCTGCAGCTTTGCCCCAACTGTCCCAGATTCTCAAGCTTGGCCAGCCCTGGAGCATGTGCCAACAAGGCCCAAATTCATAGGCTCGTGCCTGGTCCCAAGGCTGCAGCCTGCTGATCTGCCCTGCGCTTGGCTCACAGATGCATGTTACTGATTACAGAGGCAACAGACAATGCAGTGTGGATGATTTAGGGCAAACTCTTCTTATTATTAGAAATTAATTAAAAACAAGCTATGTGTAGTTTTTGGTGGTTCCCATCAGAAACGTCCCATTTGTATGAGTGACCACATGCACACACGATGCTTCTTCCAGCAGCACCTCACAGCACCCTCAGTGTGTTACCATGGATCCTGGGCTCAGCGGGTGTCCACAGGCCTTCAGATCAACAGTTGTCAAACATGGACATGCTTCAGAACCCCCAGAAGGCTTGTTAAAGCATGGTCTATTTAATATCCCCAAGATTCTGGTTCTGTAGGTTGGGGGGGAGCCTGACAATGTGCATTTCTAGCAGTTATCCTTCAGTTCTCCTGCTGATCCTCCACCCATGGGTGGAGACCCACCCTCAGTTAAACCTGCTCAACCTCCATCCTGTCACTTGGAGCTGGGTCACGTCAAGGGAAGATGTGAGCATGAGGGATCTTGTGGCTCCTGCCTGTGCCGGGGCAGAGGGTACCCAGCTCTTGCCTCAGTGACCTCCAATTTCCATTCTGGTCTCCCAGACAGGGTTTCTGTAATGTGTTCTCTGGATTCTTGTTGGAATTCCATTTGCCCCTTTCTTGGCCCAACCCAAATTAGAGTGAGCTTACCCCTTCAACTCTCCTGAGTACCTTCTCCTGCTGGTACCTGGTCTCCTCCCCTTACTGTCAGCAGGGATGGCAAGAATGATCTTTAACTTAGGACAATTTGGCTGGGGCCATGGCTTGCTGTCCATGCCCAAACATTGTCTTGCCCAGAGCAGAAGCATTTTTTTTTTTTTTTTTTTGAGACAGACTCTCACTATTCCACCCTCGGTAGAGTGCCATTATGTCACAGCTCACAGCAACCTCACACTCTTGGGCTTAAGTGATTCTCTTGCCTCAGCCTCCCAGGTAGCTGGGACTACAGGCACCTGCTACAACACCCGGCTATCCTTTTTGGTTGTAGTTGTCATTGTTATTTGGCAGGCCGGGCTGGGTTCAAACCTGCCTGCTTCGGTGTATGTGGCTGGTGCCCTAACTGCTGAGCTACGGGTGCCGAGCCCAGAGTGGAAGCATTTTTACAGGGAATCCCAAGCACTGTGGCTGCCCCAGTAGCTGTGTCAGTGGGTCCTGGGTCACCCTAGAGCCTCTGTGTGGAGTCCTGGCAGGGCAGTAGGGACAGGAGGCATTGCTTCCTCCCTGATGCAGCAGACCTGTGATCCAGGGAAGGTCTGGTGACCATGAATGGATGCTGTTCACTGTGGGGTAGGCATTTCAGCTCTGGGTCACACAGAAGTCACATCCTTTGCAGCTTATCAGCTCCTGGCCTGTGTCACAGACATCTTGATGAAGATTGATTGTGAAGACAGTGCTATGGGCTGGCTTAATTACAGCAATGGCCACATTGGCACCTGTGTTTTGGAAGCACACTATAGTCACTAATTAGCCTGTGCCATGTACCAACAGCCTCCTGCCTCCTTCCCTCCTAGTGAATAGGCCAAGGCCCCAAGGGGGCTGAGGGGAACCCAGACCAGGCCTGGCTGCTGCCCCCTCTGTCTACCTCCTTGGCTCCTAGCCTAACCACCCTGCTGGTCACCTTGCAGAGCAGTTTTTCCAGACAGTCAAAGGTGAGTAGGCCCTTCTGGCAGCTTTGGCTTGAGGATCAGG
This sequence comes from Nycticebus coucang, assembly GCF_027406575.1. NCBI lineage: Eukaryota > Metazoa > Chordata > Mammalia > Primates > Lorisidae > Nycticebus > Nycticebus coucang. The sequence continues at coordinate 36,398,471 of NC_069789.1, forward strand.
GTTTCAGGCCTATGCTGGGACCAGGGACAGCTGCAGAATAAAAGAGTGTCAGACTCAAGAGGGAAAATATTCAAAGAGACTCTGCTGGAGACCCTGCTGCTCAACCCTTCCTTTAACTGGGGAGGCCCAGAGGGCAAGTTTGCATAGACAAGGTCAATGTCTCAAACAAGACCTGGCACTTGAGGACTGGCACACACAGTGAGCCCATGGCAGAATGAATCCAAGACGTCCTGACCCTCGGTGAAGTGGTAAAAATCAACCGTCCCTAAGTCGGCACAATAAAACCTTTGGCTTTCATCTTCCAGGATTAAATGAGAAATTGACCATGTCTGTTGCTTTGTACAGCTACAGGGTCACCCGGATGAACACCTGGGCCGGGATTTCTTTCTGGGCCACCAGCCCTCAGCCCGCACCAGCACCTACGTCAACCTGAGGGAGGTCTCTGGCCGGGCTCGGCTGCCCCCCGGGGAGTACCTGGTGGTGCCGTCCACTTTTGAGCCTTTCAGAGATGGCGAGTTCTGCCTGAGAGTGTTCTCAGAGAAGAAGGCCCAGGCTCCGTGCGTCTCCAGGCCCCTTGGGGGTGGGGGGTGGTGGTCATCTGGGTGGCCTCAGAGGGAAATGCCCAGCCTGGGTGCAGGGCGCTGTTGTGGGACCAACTGGCTCCCAGCCGCTGTGCCTAGAAGAAATTTGTAGGACACCACAGGTCCCACAGGGCCTTCACTTGGTATCCTTCTCCTGTCTCCTCCACTTTGCTCCAGGGGGTTGTGGGGGAGGGTTCTTTAAAAATAAAAAGAAGGCTAAGGCTAGAGAGAAAGGGCACAGTAGCAAACTGGGGGACCCTCATCATGGAGCATGACATGAAGCTAGAGAATGCTCTAGATTAGAGCACCCCTCTCCTTATACACACACACACCACACCCACACTACAAAGACCAGATGCCACACATACACACTCCATTCACCATATGACACACAGGCACATACCATACACCACACATGCACACATACCACACATCACACACCACATACCACACACAACACAGACGAAACACACGTACACCACATACTCTACTTCACGCATGTACACTACAGGTATATACCACACACCATGCACACACATACACCAACCACACACACATCACAAACACTACATCATAAACCTAAAGTACATGTACACACCATACACCATGTCTACATATCCCACATACATCCCCCACACTGTGCATGCACACACATCACGCTGTACACACACACCACAAACACTGCATCACACATGCACAATACATGTATACACCATTCACCATGCACACACACACCAAACGCCTACTACATCCCACATATTACTATACACACACACACTGCATTCACCATGCACACTCCCATATGCATCATACACACACTCAAACACACCTGGGGCCACACACACTATATGCATGCCACATACCATCCATACACGCCACACATATGCTGTCCAGAAAGTATCTAGCCATGTATGTCTCTATTCTTCATATGACATTGGCTGGATCCTCTTTGGACAGCCCTCACATACCATATCCCACACCACACACATCATCACACATACACACATCACATACTGCACCGATCACATATATATACCACACACACATACCACACAATCACATACCACCTGGACACACCACACACTCCTAAAGTATACATAGAGCACACATACACAACATACACACCACACACACATCACAGCACACATCACACACATGCGTGCATGCAAGGGTTGTGAGCTTCTGGCTCATCCCCCAGGGAACACTTCAACAGTGATTCTCTTAGCTACATTCAGGGGAGGGGAAGAGTGGTAACTGGGGTAAGGTGGGGAAAGAATTCCCCAGAAGAGTGATCTGTCAGGGTGAACATTCTAGAATCCAGGAAGGGCCAATTGAATTAGGAAGTTCTTGTCTCTGATGAAAAATTCATGGTAGGGTAGTGGTTGAGGGGGTCAAGGAAAGGGATCCTGGTTAAATACTCAGTTTATGTAGTTTTTAGTAGAAACTGGACTCTGAGTGGGAAGCCAATCCCTCGGCGGAATCAAAATCTTCCTAAAAGAACCTAGCCATTGGTAATACTTTTTACCTATTCAAGTTTGGTTTCTTTCTTTCTTTGTATTTCAGGAAAGTTGGGGATGTGGTATCTGGAAACCCATGTGAGGTATGCCATCTTTTAGTATGCCATAATGACTTTTGTACTGCAGTCATTTGGAGTTTCTTATTGATTCATCAGAGTTCTTTATATATTAAGAACTAGTTATATTATATATATTATATATTAGTTAGGGCCATAACATTTTCTGGCTCTTCCTGATGAAGGGAAGATAGAAGCAGCATTGGAACTCAGGCTTTATAATGCATTCTTTATGCCCTGGGGGTGCCTCAGCATTTGCTACAGTCACTGAGCAGGACCCACAGAGAGACAGCACCCACTGTGTGCCTGAGCCATTCTGTGCAGGACAGCGAAGTCAATGCAAGAAGTAGACCTGGTCCCCTGTTATTGGAGTGACCTCCAGTCTATTGGAGGACCAATGACAGAAGCACGTGAAAAAGATGAAAGAAAGCGAGTGCCAGAAATGGATCTAAGCCTGTGTGTGTAGCCCAAAGGGTGCGGGAGTGAGCGCCTGCTGGGAAGGAGGAGGGTTCAGATCAGTCTTTGGAGGAAGAAACACACAGAGTTTGAGGTGTGGGTTCATCACCTCACTCCCTTTATCTTTCACTTGGGCCTTCAACTTACTGTCATTTCCCTTGGATGACATGTGTTGTGGCAGCCTCCAGGCATTGCTGCTCTGTGAGGGCCACACTATGTCTGTGGTCAGTCCAGGAGACATAGTGGACAGTTGGACTGGATCCAGGGAACTCTCTGGGGGGGGCACAGGCCCAGTTTCTGCCCCTTTGACCCAACCACCCAAAAGGACTGAGGTATCTCTGGCTGCAGGTGCCACACGGAGCACCTTCCCCGCACCCCCCCAGCTGTGGAGTTTGCCACCAATAGCTGAAAGGGGGTGAGGAAGACACACTCTATTATTTAACGTTATCAAATTTGTAAGCTCATATTTCTGTAGATGCGCGAGAAGTTGCCAAATAAGGATTCCTCTTGCCCTTGGGGTCTGTGTTGTAAGTTAATCCAACTGGCACCGTCTGCCATTGCTTACTCCAGTTAGCTCTGACGGCTTTGACTGTTCCCCTGGGACTCGGTGCTCAGTAGTTAAGCCAATGGTCACAGTGCCTCCCGCCTTGATTCATTGATTCATTGGCGGTATCTGGCACGAGAGCTCTTTCCATGCAGGTGGCTCTCGGTGATGTGAGCTGGTCAGAATCCTGCTGCTCTTGTCCCGGTTGCAGGTGCCAGCTCAGCCTCTTGCTGTTCCCAAGAGGACTTGTCATTCACAGTGGTGTCTCTTACTATTGGGCCCAGGTACATTAGAAAGTCACAGTTTGCCAGTGTAGAGTATGGAGCTGAGTCTGCAGTTCAGGTGGTAAGAATATCCTCTCACCACCCCCTACCTTTTTCTCTGAATTATCCTTTCTTTTGCTCATAACATATGCGATTATCACATAATCTCTTTCTCTTTGTCATCCACCCCTTTCCTGTTAAATCAACTTAAAACTGTTTCTAAGCCCCCATTACACCAGGTTGGCAGGAGTTCAATCCTAGTCACCTTCCTACCTTCACCTCCTGTAGTACTGGGGTTTTCTACAGCCCCCAAACAATAAGAAGTCTCTTCTGCTCATGGGTCCACACTGGTCACCCTATAGTCAGCTGACAAGTGTCTTCCTGGCTAAAAGCCATGGATTGGCCTGGGGCTTAGTATCTGCGGTGAACTGGGGTCCCCAGCCTTCCTTCTGAGGTCCTCAGGGCATGCTATGGAGCCATGCTATTAGGGTCCCATATCCCAAGGTTCTGTGAACTTCCAAGGTCTTCCTTGTCTCAGGGGAACACTGTCTTTTCTCTTTAGGGCACCCCTTCCTCCCTTGGCATGCACACACACAAACACACACACACCCCTCTCTCCTCCCTCCCCTGACACACATGTGTGCACACGCTCACTTGGAGATAATGCCCTCAGGAGACTCAGGACTTTACAGGAGCCAGGAAGAACCATTGCTTTTAAGAACTTCTGTTTTCCTCCCTGCAGAAATTTCCAAGTCATGGATAGTTAGACATTCAAAGTCTTGGAATGGGGGAGGGAAAAGTACAGGATGAATAAACATATTCTTGGAATTTAGATGTGTTCACTTTGATCAAGGTTGTAAAGATGCTGTCAAGATGTGATTTAATAATAAGAAAATAACTCCCTGCTTTTGCCATGCTGACATACCATTTGCAAATAATTTTCACATATATTGTATTATTACAACAAATAATTCCACTGGAATAAATTGCTTGAGAACAAGAGCCATGTCTTGATCACTGCTGCATTCAGACACAGATGCAGAACAGTTTCCAATATGTGACAGGTGTTCAGTAATCTTTCTTGAATTAATGAACAAATGGTGAAGTCCTGTGTTTGCCATCATGTAAATGCATCTTTCTTATTCCTAGTAGCCCCCAATTCTCCTGTGTACAATGATCCCCCCTGGTGACGGGGTGCCTGGTATATACTACCAGTGTATGTCCATATCCATATGCTGTTGTTTTTTGGATATCCAATTTCACTCTTTTTTTTTTTCAGAATAGAATTACTTCAGGTCCAGAATGTATGTATAACCCACTAGATTTTGGTAGGCAATATTATAATACATGAACAATATAACTTTTTTTCTATAAAACCTCTTTAAAATCATATATGTGTGTTGAGATGCGATGTATTTATCACTTTTTCTTTTAAAAATCTAGATGTAATTTTGGATTTGCACATCTTATATATATATAAACAATCTGGGAGGCATTGATATTCTCATGGTATGGGTGACGAAACAGCCCTAGACAGGCTGAGAGGAGCCGGATGCAGAGAATATCTGCTGTGGTTATCATGTGAGAGGGGGCCGAGATGAGTACAGACTGTCTGAATCTTGGCTCCTACTAGCTGTGTGGTGTTGGCCTTATATTTAACATTTTTAAACCCCAGTATGTTGAAAAATGTGGATAGAATGAGACTGACTTCGTAGAGTAGTTGTGCATATTTAGTGAAATAATTCATGTAAAGTACCTGGCAGATAGTAAGTGCTCAACAAAGGTAAGTATTATTGCTACTGTTGTTACTCTTGTGAGAACAGTACCATCAGGCCATATTAGGCCTTTTGTATTCAGAGACAGTTTTGGAAGAAATTTGCCTAACTTTCCAGAAACTTCAAGCCATCTTGGTAGCTGAGACTTCTTCATTCTCTCTGGTGGTGACAGTCGAGGGTGTGTTTCTATTTGGGTAGAACCCATTGTCACATCAGAATGTCTCTGGATAGGGGCATTCATATAATGGGTTGTAATTTTGAAAGGTTTGTGACCCACATTAGGTCTTATTTGAGTCTCAAAATGACCCCATGAGACAGGTATGGCTAACTAAATATTAGACTGGGGGCAACAGATGTTCGGAGCTCTGAGATGGTGTCCAGTAAGTGGTCATCTGCTGTTTGAACTCTAGTCTCCTGGTTTCTAGATCTACTATTTCTACTAGGCCGTGTTCTTTTTTTTTTTTTTATTAAATCATAGCTGTGTACATTGATATGATCATGGGGCATCATACACTCGATTCATAGACCATTTGACACATTTTCATCACAATGGTTAACATAGCCTTCCTGGCATTATCTCAGTTACTGTGCCAAGACATTTACATTCTACATTTACCAAGATTCGCAAATACCCCTGTAAAATGCACCACAGGTATAATCCCACCAATCCTCCTCCCTCTACGCACCCCCCCTCCCTTTCCCACTTCCCCCTATTGTTAGGTTGTAACTGGGTTATAGCTTTCATGTGAAAGCCCCAAATTAGTTTCATAGTAGGGCTGAGTACATTGGGTACTTTTTCTTCCATTCTTGAGATACTTTACTAAGAAGAATATGTTCCAGCTCCATCCATGTAAACATGAAAGAGGTAAGGTCTCCATCTTTCTTTAAGGGTGCATAATATTCCATTGTGTACATATACCACAATTTATTAATCCATTCGTGGATCGATGGGCACTTGGGCTTTTTCCATGACTTAGCAATTATGAATTGGGCTGCAATAAACATTCTGGTACAAATATCTTTGTTATGGTGTGATTTTTGGTCTTCTGGGTATATGCCCAGCAAAGGAATTACAGGATTGAATGGCAGATCTATTTTTAGATCTCTGAGTGTTCTCCATATATCTTTCCAAAAGGAATGTATTAATTTGCATTCCCATCAGCAGTGCAGAAGTGTTTCCTTTTCTCCACATCCACGCCAACATCTCTGGTCTTGAGATTTTGTGATATAGGCTAGTCTCACTGGAGTTAGATGATATCCCATAGTAGATTTGATTTGCATTTCTCTGATGATTAAAGATGATGAGCATTTTTTCATATGTCTGAAGGCCATGCACCTGTCTTCTTCAAAGAAGTTTCTCTTCAAATCTCTTGCCCAGCCTGCGATGGGATCCCTTGTTTTTTTCTTGCTGATGCATTTGAGTTCTCTGTGGATTCTGGTTATTAAACCTTTGTCAGAGATATAACCTGCAAATATCTTCTCCCATTCTGAGGGCTGTTTGCTTGCTTTACTTACTGTGTTCTTGGCTGTGCAGAAGCTTTTTAGTTTGATCAAGTCCTAGTAGTGTATTTTTGAAGCTGCTTCAATTGCCTGGGGGGTCCTCCTCATAAAATACTCACCCAGACCGATTTCTTCAAGGGTTTTCCCTGCACTCTCCTCTAGTATTTTTATAGTTTCATATCTTAAGTTTAAATCTTTAATCCAGTGAGAGTCTATCTTAGTTAATGGTGAAAGGTGTGGGTCCAATCTCAGTCTTCTGCAGGTTGCCAGCCAGTTCACCCAGCACCATTTGTTAAATAGGGAATCTTTTCCCCACTGAATGTTTTTAATTGGCTTGTCAAAGATCAAATAACAGTAAGTAGCTGGATTCATCTCTTGGTTATCTATTCTGTTCCAGATATCTACTTCTCTGTTTTTGTGCCAATACCATGCTGTTTTGATCACTATCGATTTGTAGTAAAGTCTGAGGTCTGGTAGTGTGATTCCTCCTGTTTTGTTTTTATTTCTGAGTAATATCTTGGCTATTCGAGGTTTGTTCTGATTCCATATAAAATGAAGTATTGTTTTTACAAGATCTTTAAAGTATGACAGTGGAGCTTTAATAGGGAGTGCGTTGAAATTATATATTGCTTTGGGTAGTATGGACATTTTGACAATGTTGATTCTTCCCAGCCATGAGCATGGTATGTTTTTCCATTTGTTAACATTTTCAGCTATTTCTTTTCTTAGAGTTTCATAGTTTTCTTTATAGAGATCTTTCACATCTTTTGTTAGGTAAATTCCCAAATATTTCATCTTCTTTGGCACTACTGTGAATGGGATAGAGTCCTTAACTGCTTTTTCAACTTGACTATTGTTGGTGTATATAAAGGCTACCGATTTATGGATGTTGATTTTGTAACCTGAGACGCTGCTGTATTCCTTGATCACTTCTAGGAGTTTTGTAGTAGAGTCCCTAGTGTTTTCCAGATACACAATCATATCATCTGCGAAGAGTGAAAGTTTGATCTCTTCTGACCCTATATGGATACCCTGGATCGCCTTTTCTTCCCTAATTGTGGTAGCTAAAACTTCCATTACAAGGTTAAAAAGCAATGGAGACAATGGGCAGCCTTGTCTGGTTCCTGATCTGAGTGGAAATGATTCCAATTTAACTCCATTCAATATGATATTGGCTGTGGGTTTGCTGTAGATGGCCTCTATCAGTTTAAGAAAAGTCCCTTCTAGACCAATTTTCTTGAGTGTCCTGATCATGAAGGGATGCTGGATATTATCAAAAGCTTTTTCTGCATCGATTGAGAGAATCATATGGTCTTTGTTTTTTAATTTGTTTATGTGCTGAATTACATATACAGATTTACATATATTGAACCAGCCTTGAGACCCTGGGATAAAACCAACTTGGTCATGGTGTATAATTTGTTTGACGTGTTGCTGGGTTCTGTTTGTTAGGATCTTGTTGAATATTTTTGCATCTATATTCATTAGTGATATTGGTCTATAATTTTCTTTTCTTGTTGGGTCTTTTCCTGGTTTGGGGATCAGGGTGATGTTTGCTTCATAGAACGTGTTAGGTAGTCTTCCTTCTTTTTCTACCTTTTGGAACAGGTTGAGTAATATCCGCACTAATTCCTCTTTAAAGGTTTAGTAGAATTCTGACGTGAAATCATCTGGTCCCGGGCTTTTCTTTTTATGGAGGTTTTGTATAGTTGATGCTATTTCTGAACTTGATATGGGCCTGTTCAGTATTTCTACTTGATTCTGGCTAAGTCTTGGAAGGTGACGTGCTTCCAAGTATCGGTCAATTTCCTTCAGATTTTTATATTTCTGAGAATAAAGTTTCTTGTAATATTCATTAAGGATTTTTTGGATTTCTGATGAGTCTGTTGTTATTTTGTCTTTGTTGTTTCTGATTAATGATATTAGAGATTTTTACTCTTTTTTTTCTGATTAGGTTGGTCAGAGGTTTATCGATTTTATTGACCTTTTCAAAAAACCAGCTTTTTGATTTATTGATCTGTTGTATTATTCTTTTGTTTTCAATTTCATTTAATTCTGCTCTAATTTTGGTTATTTCTTTCCTTCTATTGGGTTTGGGGTTGGAATGTTCTTCCTTTTCTGGTTGCTTGAGATGTCCCATTAAGTTGTTAACTTCCTCTCTTTCCGTTCTCTTGAGGAAGGCTTGCAGTGCTATAAATTTCCCTCTTAGAACTGCCTGTGCGGTGTCCCAGAGGTTCTGATAGTTCGTGTCTTCATTGTCATTTTGTTCCAAAAAATTGGCGATTTCTTTCTTAATCTCATCTCTGACCCAGCTATCATTCAGCATAAGGTTATTTAACTTCCATGTTTTTGTATGAGTATGCAGATTCCTGTTGTTACTCAGTTCAAGTTTTATTCCATGATGGTCCGAGAAGATGCAAGGAATAATTTCTATTCCTTTAAATTTACTGAGGTTAGACTTGTGACCTAAAATGTGGTCAATTTTGGAGTAAGTTCCGTGGGCTGACGAGAAGTATGTGTATTCAGTTTTGTTGGGATGATATGTTCTGTAGCTGTCTGCTAAATCTAAATATTGGATGGTAAGGTTTAAATCTAAGATTTCTTTGCTCTTCTTCTTGCTGGAGGATGGATCCAACACTGCCAAAGGAGTGTTGAATCTCCGTCAATAATGGAGCTGGAGGAAATCAAGTTACTCATGTCTGTTAGAGTTTCTCTTATAAATTGAGATGCATTCTGGTTGGGTGCATAGATATTAATAATTGAGATCTCATCATACTGAGTATTACCCTTAACAAATATGAAGTGACCATTCTTGTCCTTCCTTACTTTTGTTGGTTTAAAGCCTACTGTATCTGCAAATAAAATTGCAACACCTGCCTTTTTCTGATTACCATTTGCCTGAAATATGGATGACCATCCTTTCACCCTGAGTCTGTATTTGTGTTTTAAGTTAAGATGTGACTCTTGTATGCAACAAATATCTGGCTTGAGTTTTTGTATCCAGTCAGCTAACCTATGCCTCTTTAGAGGACAGTTTAAGCTGTTCATATTAATGGAGTGTATTGATAAGTCTGGTGGAATTTTGGGTATCGAGTTTTTCAAAGGTCCAGTGGACATTTTTAATCCTTTCGCCAGTGTGGAAGTTGGAGTTTGATCTGAAGTTTCTGAGTGAGTTTACTTTTGTGGTATAGGATTGGGTTGGTCATTGTGGAGGATAGGTCTGAGAATATCCTGAAGAGCTGGTTTACTTATGGCAAATTTTTTCAACATATGAATGTCAATGAAGTATTTAATTTCTCCACCATAAATGAAACTCAGTTTAGCTGGATACAAGATCCTGGGTTGAAAGGTATTTTGCTTTAGGAGGTTAAAAGTCGATGACCAGCCTCTTCTGGCTTGAAAAGTTTCAGCAGAGAGATCTGCAGTTATTCTAATATTCTTTCCTTTGTATGTAATGGTTTTCTTTCGCCAGGCTGCTTTGAGAATCTTCTCTTTCATGTTAACTTTAGTGAAGCTAATTATGATATGCCTGGGGGATGACTTACTGGGGTTGAATCGTGCTGGGGTTCTGAAGCTGTTTGCTATCTGAATTTCAGATTCTCTAGGCATGTCTAGAAAATTTTCTTTCATAATTTCATGCAGAAGGGCGTCTGTGCCCATCGAGGCCACTTCATCATTCTCCGAAATCCCAATTATTTGTATATTGCTTTTCTTTGAATTATCCCAGAGTTGTCTGAGTGAATGATCTGTTTTTGCTCTCCATTTCTCTTCCTCTTTGAGAGATTGGGAGCATTCGAAGACTTTATCTTCAATGTCAGAAATCCTTTGTTCTGCTTGCTCCATTCTGTTGCTGAGGGATTCTACTGTATTTTTCGTATCTTTGAGGGCTGCAAATTCTTGCTTCAGTGTGTCTAAGTCTTTGGTTGTTTTGTCTTTAAATTCGTTAAATTCTTGAGACAACTTTTGAATTCTCCTTGAATTCCTAATTCCATTTTATTAATCTTGTCTGCAATCCAAATTCTGAATTCGATTTCTGACATCTCAGCCAGTTGTTTATGAATGGGATCTTCAATTACATCTGCCTTATCTTTTCTTGTGGGGGTTGATCTATTCTGGTCATTCATGTTACCAGAGTTTTTCCGCTGATTCTGCCCCCATGGTTATTTTACTCCCTTTGATTTTTCCCCTGGGGCTTTATCAAGGGCCCGTACAGTGTTGTGGCCTGAGAAACTGGGGCCCTGACTTGTGTGGTTGGGCGAAGTGGTTCTGTCTTGTTTTAAGCTGTTGTAACATTTACTATGGCTTGAAGTCTCAGCTGTGTGGAAAAACCAGCAATTAAGTCACCCCGCCCGCCCACCTCTGGCACCAATTGGAAAAGGAAAATCAAACCTTCCTACAACCGCATACCCAGGGCACCGCCTGAAAAGTCCTCAGTCCATTAGTTCAGTTCAAAAGGTCCAAATCGATTGTCTCAATCGGCACCTGTCTCGGGTGGGAGAGTTCAAGAGGTCTCTGGGAACTGGATCACAGGGTTCTGGTGACTACTCTGATATGGCTTACTCCAGTGCTGAGTGGAGTCAGGAGGAGCCACCTAGTAAATAGATCAGTCTGGGAAGGTTGATGTCTCCTTCCCCACTTTGCCCCTCCATCGGACCCAGTCACTGGTATCTCTGCAGATGGCTAACCCAGTTGCCTGTAGTGAATAGATACTCCAGGGGTTTGCACCTACCTGAATTGCAAGGAAATCTGCCAGGCCCCTGCAGTCTGCTGCTATCTAGCAGGAGGAGGTGGGGCCTGACATCTTTGAGTGCTTGATGCAGGTGGTGGTGGGGGAGGTGTTCACTCAGGCTTAGCCCCGTCCCTGATTGATGTTGCTAACAGAACAGAACAGACAACTTCGCGGGATTCTGTCTCTGTTTCTGCTAAAATCGCCTGCAGAAGATGGGCTGTTCTGAGTTCAAATGACTTTGCTGCTGGAGGTTTGTGTCTGATTACCTCTCTGAGTTGGCCCTGCCCTGGAAGCTTCCCGGGTTTGTGAGCAGCGTCAGGTAAATCCTTTCCTCACTGGTGGCCACCTTTGGTTGCCCAGGGAGACGGGGATGTGGCTTCAGAATATCCAGAAGTGAGCTGTTTTGCTGTTAAAGAAAAAATGGCTGTTGATTTGCCTCCAGGAACTGCCGCTCTGGGGTGTGGGCACCCAGCCGACCCTTTTCTCCTCTGTCTCACGCCCCAGAGTCAGCACTGACAGGCCATGGTTTATGCTCTGTCCACACCCCTCGAGAGATCTCCCAATAATCTGGACTCCTGGGGGGCAGGCCCCCAGACCCCTGAGTGAGAGTTGGAGGGAGTGCTGGGAGCTGAGCCCTGGAAACGGGGAAGCTACAGTTTTACTCAGTTTTATGCCTGGCCGTATTGTTGCCCAGGGAGGGCTGCTGCACCACGCCGCAGGGAAGTGCCGCCAAGGCATGACTCCCCCTCAGCCGAGTGCCCTCTTCTCGGTTGCGTGTCTCAGAGTCAGCGCTGACCATTCGCAGCTCGGGCACTGTGTACTCCCCTTGAGAAATCACCCAAGGATCCGAACTCCTGGGGGACAGGCCCCCAGACCCCGAGTGAGAGTGGGGGGGAGTGCTGGGAGCTCAGCGGGGAAGCTAGAGTTTCATTCAGTTTTATGCCTCATCGTATTGTTGCCCGGGGAGGGCTGCTGCACCGCACCGCAGGGAAGTGCTGCCGAGGCGTGACTCCCCCTTTGCCGGGTGCCCTCTCCTCACTCACGCCTCAGAGTCAGCGCTGACCAGTTGCAGCTCGGGGACTGTCCACTCCCCTTGAGAAATCACCCAAGAATCCGAACTCCTGGGGGACAGGCCTCCAGACCTCAGTGTGAGTAGGAGGGGAGTGTTGGGGGTTCAGGGTTGCCGGCAAAGGATATTTAAAGTTTTATACAGTTTTATGCCTGGCAGGAGAATGCCATGGCACCCTAGTAGGGGAGGTAGGTCCAGTTTTTAGAAGGTCTCTCCCGTGGAATGTAGTGGGAGGGCCTTTAATTTCTGCCCATTTGTTTAATTGTGGGGCTCTTGAGCCAGTCTCATGGGGGAGGGGGACTCCCATCCACTTGGTGATGGATTTTGTACCTTTTGTTTGTGTCTTGTGATCACAGCTTGCCTCAGCGGTGTTGATGTGCGTTCTTCAACCTTCTCTCTTGGTGCAGCTCAAATCCACCAGGATACTTACTAAATTTTTGTCCCTTAACTCTCCTTCTGGACAGGAGCCTCTGTGGAAAGCTGGCTTCAGTCCGCCATCTTGTCTCTCCCCCAGGCTGTGTTCTTGACTGCTTTTTAATTATGTCACTCTTTGAGAATCTGATGAAAACTAAGAAAATGAATATAAATATGATCCCAAATTTTTATGCAATATCTGGAGTTCACAGACCCTGGAAGGTCATGGGTATACCCTTCAGGAGCCCACAGATCCAGGTTGAGGTTTTCTGATGTCCAGGCTTTTCTCATTCTTTGAATGTGATTCAGGGCTGACATCAGAAACCCAGGGTTGTTGGGGCTCACTTCCTCACATCACTCAGAGAGGAAACCCCAGGTCCCAGTTCTGTGTCCCTGCTGGGCCTCAAGCTCTCTGGGGCTGGGACCTTGGATGTCTCTGCTGTTTATCACCACATGCCCCACTAAGCCCAAAGCCTGGCCCAGGGTAGAAGCACAATAGATACTGAAGGATGATGCATGAATTTTAAGTCTTCATCTTTCATTCCCTCAGTAGTTCCCATTTTACTTTGCAAACACCCTTCCTTTTAGCCACATCCCAGTAAGATGGATCAAGAAGATGGCCAATTCAAGAGCCTGTTGGAGAAGCTTGCAGAGAAGGTGAGTGGAGGGCAATTACAGCCTCTCAGCATGCAGGAGAATGTTCAAGAATGCTTAGACGACTTAATTTTTATTCCCTTGAGTATCTAGAAGTAAAATAGGGTGAGTCTGCAGGTCCTGGGGGGCCCCCAGCTCCTCTGTCTGTCACTTTATCCTGTCTTAAGATCCAGCTCTTTCCTGCACTGCCGAGGAAAGTAATCACCGGCACGAGACCGCTCTCGGTGCACTGAGAAATAGGAAAAGCCAAATCTCCAGGTCTTGCCTAAAGCCCTTCTGTTTGTAAATTGGTCCTGTCACATAGAAGCTCTGCCTAGAAACCTCTCCAAATGGATAAGCTTAGAGGGGGAATCGGGCAGCCTTTGTGGAAGGCAGCTCCGTTGACCTGGCCTGGGACTGGAGCTTGAGGCACAGCTGGCTTGTCATTGCCATCGTGCCGCCTTGCCCACCCTCACCCTGCCCTCCGAAAGTTCTCAACACTTGGCCTGCAGAATCCAAGCTGGAGTGCTTAGAGCAGAGAAAAGTGTCTGGGGCTCTTCCTCCCCCACCCTCCCCCGCCCTGCTGGCACACATTCATAGGGGTACCCATCCTGCTGGGCCGGCGTAAGTCACAGCATGGCTAGGACTCAAAGTGTCAAACCAGCCCCATAAATACAGTCACTGTGCTGCTCTTTGGAGGATAATAAAGTACATGAAAAGGGCCTTGGAAAGGAAAAAAAAAAAAAAACAGTGTTTCCCTTTTCCCCAAGGAAGCTCAGGATAGCTCTCTAGACTCAAGAAAATACACCAGGATCCCTTGAAGAAAAGAAAACCTGGGAACAGTTCCTTTGCATAGCCATTGAATAAAACCCTTCCAAAGGTGGCCCAATTTATGTTTCAGATGGATGGTCAGACTGGTATTTTTGCTAAAAAATCTTGTTTTCCTAGCTGGCAGGAGGCTGTATTTTATTAAGAATATCAAGAATGATAGAAAAGAAAAGCTCGTATTTGTACAATTCTCTATGTACCTTATCTTACTTTTCTTTTGTGGTATGGGGCAGTATCAGTCTCCTTGATACGCTATAAAGTGCCTGTCACAGCGAGGTTAAGGAGCTGGCTGGGGGCCTGAGGCATGGGGCTTCATAAAGGCAGGGCCAAGTTCCCAGTGTAGGCTCTCAACATCCCATTTCTTTCCTGGCAGGCTAATGAGGGTGGTCTTCTAGACCTGGAGATTTTTCAGAGGGTCCTTAGGGCTTGTTATTGGGACTGACCATTCTGTGGCTGAACGGGCCCAGCTGCACTCCAGAAGCCACTGCCTGTGCTGCTCTTATCTCCCTTTTTTCCAGTAGGCTTGCTGGGGCCTGGTTAGTGGGGGATAGTAGGATGGGAAGTGGCTTAGCTTAGGTCAGATGGCAAGTAAGGGGTAGAGTCCAGACGGAAGCCCAGGCCTCAGCCCAGTGGCACTCTTCTGCACCTCATTCGTCATCCTGGCTGAGGTCTGTCCTCCATCTGAGCATGAAGGGACAAATCTCCCTGCTGGCTCAGTGTTTATCTCAAATGCACGTGGGATATCCCATTGCCCATATCTCAACTCTCTGTTTGAGAGGAGCTACGGCATGAAATAGTGGCTCCCATTGGTGTGGCATGACGGCTGGCACTTTGGGCCGAGACAGGCTTAGGTTTCCAAGCTCAGATCTGCAATTTGGTAGCTGTGAACCCCAAGCAATTGTATCACATGAAAATGACAAATAACATCGTGTATGTGTTCAGTGTTCAGCAGTTTACAAAATCATGTCTTCCTTAACTCTGAAATGGCTGTGGAGCTGTTTTGAGAATTTAAAGGTATCCGCATCGGGCATGGCACATCCGTGCTGGCTCCTGGCTTTGCTCCCTGTTTGAGTGAGCCCTGGGATGGGTGGCAGGAGCCTGGCATGGCTTCCCTTAGCTGTGGTGTGTACCGTGCCCAGGTCATCAACACACACCTCTGCCCAGGCTGTTGGAAATCCCAGAGGAAATGGAGAATTTTAGTTTTTAAAGAGGTTGTATGCTTTTAAAATCAAGCATCAGTGGACCTGGTGTCTACCATGTAGGAAGCTCCATATTCATTTAACATCTTAAAACGACTTGTCAGAGCCTGACATGGTTTGCATTTGGGTTTCTTTTTCTAGGATTCTGAGATCAGTGCTAATGAGCTCAAGAAGGTTTTGAATGGGGCATTTTCCAAACGTAAGTTTCTCCTGCGGGTCTTTCTTTAGGGACTGAAGAGCCATGTCAGGGTGTGGTGAGGGAGTGTAGCAGGCATGGGCCAGGAGTACTGTGGCTGGGAGAAGGGGTTTTGACCTCAGACCACAGGGATCCTGATTTGGCTCAGCAAGAACAGAGCCAGGAGGCAGGAGAGGTAGGTAAGGAGTGGCAAGGGCAGACACAGGGGCAAGGCTGGTGCTGGTGACTGGCTAGCCCTGTGGGAGCAAGGCCCCCTGGTGTCGCATGAAATCACATGCTGAGTCCTGGGAGGACTGAGGTTGACTCCATTAAATTATTTCTAAAAAATTAATAATGTTGAAGCTGTGGAAACCTCTGCAGATGAAAGATCTTGTTCTGTAGTGTATCTTTGGGGAAAAAGGGAGGAAGGGGTGATTCTGATGATCCTAGACTGTGTTCAGTTCCCATCTTCAGGCTTAAGCAAGCCTCAGGAGCTGTCAGAGGGTCAGACTGCACCAGGAGGGAAGGTTTGTTTCTCCCCTTTGAAGCCCATCACCACAGGAAGTGGCTTTGAGCTGGTTTCTCACCCGGTTCAGCCATGGGCCAGGTTAAGTCTTCCAGCTGGTTGAGTGATGGGTTCTCTCATTCACCCACTGCAGTAGCAGCAGGCCTGAGGATGCAGGAACCATGGGCAGCCAGTGCAAGAGCAGCCAAGCGGAACCCCTCCTGGAGACAGACCCAGGGCTGAGCTGCACCGCAGGGCTCAGAGCCCAGGCGCTGACTGGGATGGCCCTTCCCTCCTCTGTTCTACTCTGCCTCCTGCTGTTGCTGAGAAGAGGAGAGAGAGGAGGGGGTACAGGGTTCCTTCTGGGCTCCCAGGAGTGAGGAAGGTGAGGGTGGAGGCCAGGAATGGCTGGAGCTCCAGGGAGACACCATCAGGTTAGCAAGTATGGATAAACGCTGTCATTGAGTGGCTGTGTGTTACTGGCCGGAATTTAACCCAGCTCTGCCCCCAACTGGTTGAGTGACCTTGAGCAATTTATGTCACCTCTCTGGAGTTCAGTTTCCTTATCTATGAAATGAGGATAGTGATAGCATCTACTCTATGGAGTTATTTGGAAGTGTAGATGTACAGTGCTTAAAATATACTTAGCTTACAAAAAGTTAGCTGTTTTATTAAGAACTTATCACATGCCAGGCACTAGGCTAAACTTCACTTATATTATCTGAAGTAATGCTCAACCAGTCTTTGGAGCAAGTATTGCCATTGTTATTATTAGTCCCACTTGATGGAGGAGGAAATTAAAGCTCAGGGATGTTAATTTGCCACAGTGAGTAGCCAAGCCAGGGTTCAGATGCTGAGGCTGATGCCAGTGTTCCTGCACCCTGCTGCCTACATTACCAGGAGGCGCCGCGGTGTCTGTCTGCAAGCCCTGCCACGATGCGCTCCCTATTGGCAAAGACCAAGTTTGGCTCCCTACTCTGGCTGGTATCTTTGGAGTTCTCCTACCATGGAGATTATTTCCTCTGTCTTCAAATAGTCCTGATTCTTACCTCCTTTTTCTATTTAAATATTTAGGAACAGACATAAAATTTGACGGATTCAACATCAATACTTGCAGGGAAATGATCAGCCTGTTGGATGTATCCTTTGCATGTCTTGTTATTTTTTATTTTTGTCCTGTTTTTAAAGGTTCGTTAATTTTTTCCAGTGAGAAGAAAGGGAAGGGTAGAAAAGGGGAGAAAGAAGAAGGGATGAGCACAGTGTCAATGCCCCTCAGAAAGCTTGAAGTCATCTCCATTTCACATAGAGGTGAAGAAGCTGAGGCCTGCAGTGTTTAAGTGCTTTGTTAAAGTCATGTGATTTAGAGCCAGCAAGCATGTGATGTGTGCCCACCTTCCTCCGCACTGTTAGTGGAAGCCCTCCTCTGCTCCGCTCTGTCCCCTATCCCCGCCCCTGCCCTGGCTCTCCCCATCACTATCTGCTTAGTTTAGAAATCATTCCAGGCCCTTGGACACCAACTAGCAATAGTTTTTAAAATGGTCCCATGAGATAAAACCTATTTGTTCCCTCTGATTTAATTTAACTCTCGCTTTTTTTTTTATTTTGTATTTTTGAGACAAAGTCTCACTATATTGTCCTCCATAGAGTGCTGTGGCATCACAGCTCACAGCAACCTCTAACTTTTAGGCTTAAGCGATTCTGTTGTCTCAGTCTCCCAAGTAACTGTTTATAGATGCCCGCTACAACGCCTGGCTATTTTTTTTTTTTTTTGTGACAGAGTCTCAATATGTTGCCTTTAGTAGGTTGCTGTGGTGTCACAGCTCACAGCAACCTCAAACTCTTGGGCTTAAGTGATTCTCTTGCCTCAGCCTCCTAAGTAGCTGGGACTACAGGCTCCCGCCACAATGCCTGGCTGTTTTTTTGTTGTAGTTGTCATTGTTGTTTAGCATGCTTGGGCCAGGTTCAAACTACCTGCCTTGGTATATGTGGCTGGCACCCTAACCACTAAGCTATGGGTGCTGAGCTTAACACTTCATTTTATATCGAACAATGCTGTGTGAAGCCATTTGGGCTCCTATAGCAGAAGACCATAAACTGAGTGCCTTATAAACAACAGAAATTTATTTCTCACAGTTTTGGAGGCTGGGAAGTCCAAGATCAAGGCTCTGACAGATATCATGTCTGGTGGGGGCCTGTTTCCTGGTTCATAAATGGCCATCTTCTGACTATAACTTCTCGTGGTTATAGGGGCGAGGAAGTTTCTTGGGGTCCCTATTATAATGGCACTAATTTCATTTATAAGGGCTCTATCCTAGTAACCTAATTAACTCCAAAAGTTCCTGGCTCCTAATATTGTTACATTGGGATTAGGTTTGAGCATATAAATTTTGGAGGGACATAAACACTCTGTCTACAGCAAATGGGCAGTAGTTTTGGGGAGGAGTAGAGAAGATTGGGGCATTCTAGGTAGAAAGAACATTCTAGGTATTAAGGCACAGAGGGTGAATGGTTGAACATTGCTTCCTTAGAGCTTTGCCTACAGTAGGTCCAGGTTATTGTTCCCCACAGTGCTGATGGTAAAGGCAATTTCTTTAAAAATTGGAGCCTTGGAGAGTTCTCCTTAGGGCCTGACTGCTGAGCTCTGACCACTTTTGCAGTAGGATTCCTCCATTAACTGTGGGCTGAGAGGAGTGGTGATCACACAGAGTGGTCCTGGGTGACAGAGTGCCTGCCAACCTCTGCTTGCCTATTATCATGCACTGATGGTGCTCTCTCGGCCTCAGAACCTGAATGAGGCTGGGGCTCTTCCCCATGTCTTCCCTGTGTAAGATTTGATTTGTGGGCCACGAAGGACTGTTAAGTGTTGATTACTTTTGCTACAAATAGTTCCTTAGTTTCTAAATCACTCATCAAACCTTGCTTCTTAGGCTGGGCATGGTGGTTCATGCCTCTAATCCTAGCACTCTGGGAGGCTTAGGGGGGAATCCCTTGAGCTCTGGAGTTTGAGACCAGCCTGAGCAAAAGCAAGACCCTATCTCTACTAAAAATAGAAAAATTAGCTGAGTTGTGGCAGGCGCCTGTTGACTCAGTTACTTGGGAGGCTGAGGCAGGAGGATCCCTTGACCCCAGGACTTTGAGGTTTCTGTGAGTTAGGCTGAGGGCACAGCACTTTAGCCTGGGCAACAGAGTAAGACTATGTCGAAAACAAAAAACAAAAACCAAAAAAACCCAACAAAGGCCATAGTGGTCAAAACAGCATGGTACTGGCACAAAAAGAGACACAGACATTTGGAACCAAATAGAAAACCAGGAAATGACACTAACACCTTACAACCACCTAATCTTTGCTAAACCAAACAAGAACATACATTGGGGAAAAGGCTCCCTATTCAATAAATGGTGCTGGGAGAACTGGATATTCATCTGTAGAAGACTGAAACTGGACCTGCACCATTCTCCATTCATAAAAATTGATTCAAAATGATTAAAAGACCTAAATTTAAGGCATGAAATGATAAAAATCCTCAAAGAAAGCATAGGAAAAACATTGGAAGATATTGGCCTGGGGAAAGACTTTATGAAGAAGACTTCCGTGGCAATTGCAACAACAACAAAAATAAACAAGTCGGGAAAGGATGGGTGGAGGGAGGGTAATTGGTTGGACCACACCTACCGTGCATCTTACAAGGGTACATGTGAAACTTACTAAATGTAGAATATAAATGTCTTAACACAATAACTGAGAAAATGCCATGAAGGCTATGTTAACCAGTTAGATGAAAATATTTCAAATTGTATATAAAACCAGCACATTGTACCCCATGACTGCATTAATGTGCACAGCTATGATTTAATAAAAGAAAAATAAACAAGTGGGACTTCATTAAACTGAAAAGCTTCTGTACAGATAAGGAGATAACAGCCAAAGCAAATAGACAACCTATACAATGGGAAAGGATATTTGCATATTTTGAATCAGACAAAAAGCTTGATAACTAGGATCTATAGAGAACTCAAATTAATCCACACGAAAAAAGCCAACAATCCCATATATCAATGGGCAAGAGACATGAATAGAACCTTCTCTAAAGAAGATGGATGAATGGCTAGCAAACATATGAAAAAAATGCTCATCATCCCTAATTATTAGAGAATGCAAATCAAAACCACCCTGAGATACCATCTAACCCCAGTGAGAATGGCCCACATCACAAAATCTCAAAACTGCAGATGCTGGTATGGATGTGGAGAGAAGGGAACACTTTTACCCTGCTGGTGGGACTGCAAACTAATTCAACCTTTTTGGAAGGAAATGTGGAGAAACCTCAAAGAACTCAAGCTAAACCTTCCATTTGATCCTGCAATCCCATTACTGGGCATCTACCCAGAAGGAAAAAAATCCTTTTACCACAAGGAAACTTGCACTAGACTGTTTATTGCAGCTCAATTTGCAATTGCCAAAATGTGGAAATAGCTTAAATGCCCACCAATCCAGGAATGTATTAAAAAGCTGTGGTATGTGTACACCATGGAATACTATTCAGCCATTAAAAAAAATGGAGACTTTACATCCTTCCTATTAACCTGGATGGAAGTGGAAGACATTATTCTTAGTAAAGCGTCACAAGAATGGAGAAGCATGAGTCCTATGTACTCAACTTTGATATGAGGACAATTAATGACAATTAAGGATGCAGGGGGGGTGGGGGAAGTGGAGAGCAGAGAGAGAAAGAAGGAGGGAGTGGTGGGGAAAGGAAGAGCAGAGAGAGGGAAGGAGGGAGGGGGTGGGATAAGGAGAGAGAGGAAAGGGGGTTTGGGGGTCTTGGTTTGTGACACATCTTTTTGGGGCAAGACCCAAGTATAAGAGGGATTTTACCTAATAAATGCAATCAGTGTAACCTGGCTTCTTGTAACCTCAATGAATCCCCAACAATAATAATAAAAAAACCCTTGCCAACTGGAGGCTCGGGCTGTTGCCCTGGGTGGAGTGCCGTGGTGTCACAGCTCATAGCAACATCAAATTCCTGGGCTTGGCACTGCCTGGACCTCCATAAGATCTGTGCCGCAACCCCACACCAACTGGGCCTCTGCATGCCCTGACCAGGAACTGCAGGAGCCGTGCAACCCTGCGTCCTCCCTCCTGTGTCCTCCTAGCCTCAACAGTGGCCCACTTGTCTGGTGAGGGATACTGGTAGCCGCATGCCCTCTGGAGCCCTTCCTGCCTCTGTGCAGAGCCCTTCCCCTGGCCAGAGACTGCTGGAGCCTTGGGCTCTCTGTGCCAAATTCACTGGGTGCCAGGCACTCCCAGAACCGTGCGAACCACCTCCTGCCCTGTTACTGCATCCGGGTGTGTCACACGCCGGAGCTGCTTCCACAACCAGAACTCCCTAGCTGGAGCAGCCCCAGAGGAACTACACAGGGTCACTCCCTACAAAGATCCAGCAACAATAGAGTGATCCCGCTGGGATCTAATCTTGGAGAGACACCTCCCCAACTCTGAGGACAGCCAGAGGCAATGGTGAAAAACAATCATGAGGTGAAATCAACAGAAAAACTCTGGCAATATGAACAATCAGAGTAGATCAACTCCGACAAAGATCAATGGGTCAGACACAGCACAAGATCCCATGCACAAACAAATAGCTGAGATGTCAGAAATCAAATTCAGAATCTGGATAGCAAATAAGATTGAATTAGAACTCCAAGCAGTAACCCAAAAGATATCTCAGGAATTCAACAAATTCAAAGACCAAATGACCAAAGATTTTGACACATTGAGACAAGAAGTTGCATCCCTCAAAGATCTGAGAAACATAGTAGAATCCCTTAGTAACAGAAAGGAGCAAGCAGAAGAAATGATTTCTGACATTGAAGACAAAGCTTTCAAATGCTCCCAAACTCTCAAAGTGGAAGAGAAATGGAGGGCAAAAACAGAACACTCTCTCAGAGAGCTCTGGGATAATTTGAAGAAAACCAATATTCGTCTTATAGGCATCCCCAAAAGCGATGAAGTGGCTTCACAAAGCACGGAGTCTCTTCTCCATGAGATTATGAAGGAGAACTTTCCAGACATGCCAAGAGATTCTGAAATTCAGATAGCAGACAGTTTTAGAACTCCAGCACAATTCAACCCGAATAAGACATCCCCCAGACACATCATAATCAATTTCACTAAAGTTAATATGAAGAAAAAAATTCTGAAAGCAGCCAGACGAAAGAAAACCTACAAGGGGAAGAATATTAGAATAACTGCAGATCTCTCTGCTGAAACCTTTCAAGCTAGAAGAGGATGGTATCGACTTTTAATCTCCTAAAACAAAATAACTTTCAACCCGGGATCCTGTACCCAGCTAAACTGAGTTTCATTTATGATGGAGAAATTAAATATTTCAACGACATTCACATGTTGAAGAAATTTGCCATAACTAAACAAGCTCTCCAGGATATTCTCAGACCTATCCTTCATAAAGACCAGTGTAATCCTCCACCACAAAAGTAAACCCACCCAGAAAATTTTGATCAAATTCCAACTTCCACAGTCACAAAAGGATTAAAAATGTCCACTGGACTCTCGAAAGGCTTATCAATATTCTCAATTAATGTGAATGGTTTAAACTGTCCTCTAAAGAGGCACAGATTGGCTGACTGGATACAGAAACTCAAGCGAGATATCTGCTGCATACAAGAATCGCATCTTGTATTAAAAGACAAATATAGACTCAAGGTGAAGGGATGGTCATCTATATTCCAGGCAAATGGAAAGCAGAAAAAAGCAGACGTTGCAATCCTGTTCGCAGACACAATAGGCTTTAAACCAACCAAAATAATTAAGGATAAGGATGGACACTTCATATTTGTTAAAGGTAATCTCAATATGATGAGATCTCTATTATTAATTTTTATGCACCCAACCACAACGCACCTCAATTTATAAGAGAAACTCTAACAGACATGAGCAACTTGATTTCCTCCAGTTCCATAGTGGTTGGAGATTTTAACACCACTTTAGCAGTGCTGGATAGATACTCCAAAAAGAAGCTAAGCAAAGAAATCTTAGATTTAAACTCAACCATTGAACATCTGGCCTTAACAGACATCTACAGAACATTTCATCCCAACAAAACTGAATACACATTCTTCTCATCAGCCCTTGGAACATACTCCAAAATCGAACACATCCTAGGCCACAAATCTAACCTGAGAAAATTAAAAAAAATAGAAATTATTCCTTGCATCTTCTCAGACCATCATGGAATAAAAGTTGAACTCAATAACAACAGGAACATGCATACCCATACAAAAACATGGAAGCTAAACAACCTTATGCTGAAGGATACATGGGTTATAGATGAGATTAAGAAGGAAATCACCAAATTTTTGGAAAAAAACAACAATCAAGACACGAATTGCCAGAACTTCTGGGATACTGCAAAGGCAGTCCTAAGAGGGAAATTTATAGCACTGCAAGCCTTTCTCAAGAAAACAGAAAGAGAGGAAGTTAATAATTTAATGGGAAATCTCAAGCAACTGGAGAAGGAAGAACACTCCAACCCCAAACCCAGCAGAAGAAAAGAAATAACCAAAATCAGAGCAGAACTAAATGAAATTGAAAACAAAAGAATTATATAACAGATCAATAAATCCAAAAGTTGGTTTTTTGAAAAGATCAATAAAATAGATAAACCTTTGGCCAACCTAACCAGGAAAAAAAGAGTAAAATCTCTAATTTCATCAATCAGAAATGGTAAAGATGAAATAACAACAGACCCCTCAGAAATTCAAAAAATACTCCTTAACGAATACTACAAGAAACTCTACTCTCACAAATATGAAAATCTGAAAGAAATCGACCAATACCTGGAAGTACACCACCTACCAAGACTTAGCCAGAACGAAGTGGAAATGTTGAACAGGCCTATATCAAGTTCTGAAATAGCATCAACTATACAAAATCTCCCAGAAAGAAAAGCCCAGGACCAGATGGCTTTACCTCAGAATTCTACCAAACCTTTAAAGAAGAACTAGTACTTACACTACTAAACTTCTTCCAAAATATAGAAAAAGAAGGAATATTACCCAACACATTCTACGAAGCAAGCATCACCTTGATCCCCAAACCAGGGAAAGACCCAACAAGAAAAGAAAATTATAGACCAATATCACTAATGAATATTGATGCAAAAATACTCAATAAGATCCTAACAAACAGAATCCAACAACACATCAAAAAAATTATACACCATGACCAAGTGGGATTTATCCCAGGGTCTCAAGGCTGCTTCAATATATATAAATCTATAAATGTAATCAACATATAAACAAACTAAAAAATAAGGATCATATGATTCTTTCAATTGATGCAGAAAAAGCTTTTGATAATATCCAGCATCCTTTCATGATCAGAACACTTAAGAAAATTGGTATAGAAGGGACATTTCTGAAACTAATAGAGGCCATCTACAGCAAACCCACAGCCAATATCGTATTGAATGGAGTTAAATTGAAATCATTTCCACTTAGATCAGGAACCAGGCAAAGTTGCCCATTGTCTCCATTGCTCTTTAACATTGTAATGGAAGTTTTAGCCATTGCAATTAGGGAAGAAAAGGCGATCAAGTGTATCCACATAGGGTCAGAAGAGATCAAACTTTCACTCTTCGCAGATGATATTATTGTATATCTGGAAAACACTAGGGATTCTACTACAAAACTTTTAGAAGTGATCAAGGAATACAGCAATGTCTCAGGCTACAAAATCAACACCCATAAATCTGTAGCCTTTATATACACCAACAATAGCCAAGCTGAAAAAACAGTCAAGGACTCTATTCCTTTCACAGTAGTGCCAAAGAAGATGAAATATTTGGGAGTATACCTAACAAAGGAATGTGAAAGATCTCTACAAAGAGAACTATGAAACTTTAAGAAAAGAAATAGCTGAAGATGTTAACAGATGGAAAAACATACCATGCTCATGGTTGAGAAGAATCAACATTGTTAAATGTCCATACTACCCAAAGCAATATATAATTTTAATGCAATTCCTATTAAAGCTCCATTGTCATATTTTAAAGATCTTGAAAAAATAATACTTTGTTTCATGTGGAATCAGAAAAAACCTGGAATAGCCAAAACATTACTGAGCAATAAAAACAAAGCAGGAGGAATCACGCTACCAGACCTGAGACTGTACTATAAATCCATAATGATCAAAACAGCACGTTACTGGCACAAAAGCAGAGAAGTAGATGTCTGGAACAGAATAGAGAACCAAGAGATGGATCCAGCTACCTACCGTTATTTGATCTTTGACAAGCCAGTTAAAAACATTCAGTGGGGAAAAGATTCCCTATTTAACAAATGGTGCTGGGTAAACTGGCTGGCAACCTGTGGAAGATTGAAACTGGACCCACACCTTTCACCATTAACTAAGATAGACTCTCACTGGATAAAAGATTTAAACTTAAGACATGAAACTATAAAAATACTTGAAGAAAGTGCAGGGAAAACTCTTGAAGGAACCAGCCTGGGTGAATATTTTATGAGGAGGACTCCCCAGGCAATTGAAGCAGTATCAAAAATACACTACTGGGACCTGATCAAACTAAAAACCTTCTGCACAGCCAAGAACATTGTAAGTAAAGCAAGCAGACAGCCCTCAGAATGGGAGAAAATATTTGTAGGTTATACCTCCAATAAAGGTCTAATAACCAGAATCCACAGACAACTCAAATGTATTAGCCAGAAAAGAACACGTGATCCCATCTCAGGGTGGGCAAAGGACTTGAAGAGAAACTTCTCTAAAGAAGACAGATGCACAATCTACAAACACATGAAAAAATGCTCATCATCCTTAATCATCAGAGAAATGCAAATCAAAACTACTTTGAGATATCACCTAACCCCAGTAAGAGTAGCCCACATAACAAACTCCCAAAACCAGAGATGTTGGCGTGGATGTGGAGAAAAGGGCACACTTCTACACTGCTGGTGGGAATGCACACTAATATAGTTCCTTCTGGAAGGATGTTTGGAGAATACTTAGAGACCTAAAAATAGTGCCATTCGATCCTATAATTCCTTTACTAGGTTTATACCCAGAAGACCAAAAGTCACAATATAACAAAGATATTTGTACCAGCGTGTTTATTGCAGCCCAATTCATAATTGCTAAGTCATGGAAAAAGCCCAAGTGTCCATCGACCCACGAATGGACTAGCAAATTGTGGTACATGTATACCATGGAATAGTATGCAGCCTTAAAGAAAGATGGATACTTTACCTCTTTCGTGTTTACATGGATGGAGCTGGAACATATTCTTCTTAGCAAAGTATCTCAGGAATGGAAGAAAAAGTATCCAATGTACTCAGCTCTACTATGAAGCTAAATTATAGCTTTCATATGAAGGCTATAACCCAACCAAAGCACAAGACTATGGGGAAAGGGCCAAGGAAGGGGAAGGGAGGGGGGAAGTACTGGTGGAGGGAGGGTAATGGGTGGGGCCTCATCTACAGTGCATCTTGGAATGGGTACAGGCGAAACTTACTAAATGCAGAATACAAATGCCTACATGTAGTAACTAACAAAATGCCATGAAGGCTATGTTGAACAGTTTGATGAGAATATTTCAGATTGTATATGAAACCCGCACATTGTACCCCTTGATTGCACTAATGTACACAGTTATGATTTAACAATAAAAATAAATAAATTAAAAAAAAAACCCTTGCCCATTGACTTCCATTTAGATTTGAGGCTTGCCTTGTGGTCTGCCTGCTCATTGTCCTCGCTGGTATTTGTGTTTCTCACAGTTCCAAGAGAGGTGTGATTCTATCACTCTTTGGGAGTTTTTTATTCCAGGGTTTAGATGGTGGGGGGAAGTGCTTCTGAATCATAATGTATAGCAGAACCCATGGAGTCCTTAAAAAAATAACATCTGTATTGAGATATAATTTACACACCATACAACATATCCATTTAAAGTGTGTACTTTGATGGTTTTGTGTAATCATAGAGTTTCACGACCACTGTCACGTAACTTAGAACATTTTCTTCACCTCCACAAGAAACCTCACACTCAGATTAGCAGTCACTTCCCATTTTTCCCTGATCCCTCATCCTTTGGCCACCACAACATACTTTCTGTCTCTATGAATTTGCTTATTGTGAACATTTAATATAAATGCTTATATTTGAGAAAGTTATTAAATACTCTGAACCTCAGTTTCTTCTCCTGGGAAATGGTGTAACAATATCTAACCCATGTGGTTATTATGAGGATGAAGTGAGACACGTGTATATAAAGTGCCTGCACTTAGAGTGTTAGCTTCCTTTGCACACTACTTTTCTGAGATTTGTGGGAGGAATTGTTAGTAAGGGTTTTAAGGCTGTGATTCATTCAACACTCAGTGTGGATTATAGATGCAAGAGTACAGGGCTAGGTGTGATGGCTCATGCCTGTTATCTCAACACTCTGGGAAGCTGAGGTGGATGGATTGCTTGAGCTCAGGAGTTCAAGACCAGCCTGAGCAAGAGGAAGACCCCTGTACCTACTAAAAAGAAAATAGCTGCTTGTTGTGGCAGGCACCTGTAGTCCTAGCTACTCAGGAGGCTGACACAGAAGGATTGCTTGAGCGCAGGAGTTTGAGGCTGCTGTGTGTTATGATCATAACATCATCATAACACATCACAGCCTGGGCCAAGAAACTGCGATGAGAGAGAGAGAAAGAAAGAGAGAGAGGAAGAGAAAGAAAGAAAGAAAATACAGACTATCTTAAAGGGTGAGGTTTACACTCTTGGGTGTAAAACAGGACTTTTTGTTTATTTGGTTAAAGAAGGTGGCAGTGACAGTCTGTTTCAGAATGTGAACATTGATGCTGTAAGATACTGATGTTTATTGATTAGTTGTGATTGGTGAGTAAAGAGTAGAGATTCAGAGACTTAACTTCATTATGGAAGGACAGTACAAAACCAAATCTCCAGACTAGCACAGTGCTCCAAAAAGAGTCAAGGAGTAAGTTGGACACAGAGAATTCCACACAGCTCCCTGGCTGTTTTGGTTGTGCAGTAGCCTGTGAACAGACTGCATGCCTGGGAATCCCCATCTCATTCCTCCTGATTACTTTCCGATCATGCTTTGACATTCCAACAAACTCTAACGTCTGAATGGTCAGTCGCAGACATTTAAACTGGAAGTGAATTTACAGATCATATAGCTCAACACTGTTAATAACTCAGGATGATTAGGGTGTGAGATGCTAGTTAATGATGCTGCCAGGACAGTCGTCAGTCCCCAACCTTTCTGACACCAGGGACCAGTTTCATAAAAGACAATTTTTTCCATGAATCGGGTGGAGTGGGTGGTTTCGAGATGATTCAGGTGCATTACATTTATTGTGCACTTTATTTCTATTATTATTAAACTTCAATATATAATAAAACAATTGTACAACTCACTATAATGTAGAATCAGTGAGAGCTCTGAGCTTGTTTTCCTGCAACTAGACAGTCCCATCTGGGACTGATGGGAGACAGTGACAGGCAAAGCTTGGCTTGCTTGCCTGCTGCTGTGTGGCCTGATTCCTAACAGATTGTTTACTGGCACTGGTCCTCAGCCAGGGAGTTGGGCACCACAGTATTAGGAAGACTATAGGCTCATGACTTACTCTTTGTTCCCAGCTCTGTCCCTGACCTCAAAGGAGGGTCTTGGTGAGCATTTAACTTTTTAATCTTCTCTTGAAGTCATTTCCCTCTATCACTCCTACTGCTCTACTTGCTGCAGACATGGAAGGTTCACTGAAGCCTTGGGGCACTCATGCAAGATCACAAGAGAAAGAAATCCATAAAGCATGTAGCATATGGGCTCAGGTTGGCCTTTAACATTTGCCTAGAGCCATGGAACGGGCACCTTGGGGCCAGTGGAATTCAAGATGCTCTGGCTGAAGATTCAGAAGTATCTGGTAACTCTCCTCTTTCTCTGGGCATCCTCTGGGCTCTGGACCCTCTCCTCTGTTTTAACCCTCCATGACATTCATTTCTGGTCTATTTTGGATTATAATCTGACCAGATCCTTAATCATGGTCAAAACTACAAAATCTGGGCTTGTTGGTTAGAAGGGAACAAGAGGTCATAAGAAACTCTCCCCCCAGCCCCTGCTCAGGAAGTCCTGCCATTCAGATGGCAGATGGCCCAGCACTGGTCAGCCCATTATCTTTGCTCTGAAAGCTTCTTGGAGTCAGCGGGATCTCACCTCAACTGTATCTCTGGCCTTTCAAGGAAGCATGAGGGTGGAGGGAGATGGTTCTGGCAGAGGTGTAGGGATCGTGAATGATTATTCCTACTTAGAGTTTTTCTTATGCTTTAGGAGATCTACCAAGAAATGGATCATAACCACATGGACACTATCGATGCCCATGATATGAGGACAGCTCTCAAGAAGGCAGGTGAGGACACATCCCAGAGACAAGGTCTTGGGACCCAGATGGGCCATTTTAAGTCATTATTCTCATTATGATGATTGCCGATAAACATCATTGGTGGTTATCTTATGCTGGATATCAGTGTGACAAAAAAGCTTTGGAGAGGGCCTTTCCTATGCAGGAAGGCGAGAATGTTTCTGAATTCTATATAGCTTAACTCTTTAGAATTTTTCAACAGCTCTACCTGTTACTGGGAAGATGACAACAATAGCAGAGTATGGGGCTATGAAGGAAATGGGCAGGGGACCACCAACAGGCTGTCCCCTTACCTTCTCTGCTTTCACTTGCTATGGCTAATGTGATCCTTGGCTGAGTTAGTGGGGGTGCTGGTGTCGGACCACCAGTTGAAGATAATCCTGGCAAGGAGTGTCCAAGAGGAGAGGGATTGGATGACAGGACACTTCTGGGATCCCCTGAAGAAGAAAGAAGTGTCAGACCTGGTTTGTAGATTTGTAGAACCACAGAAGGGCCCCTCTGATGTCAGCTCCATGAATTTTGATCAGAGGCAGTGCCGAGTCCTGCACTCCACCTGTGACCCAGGCCTTCTCTACCCTCAGGTTTCATCCTCAACAACCAGGTGCAGCAGACCATCGCTGTGCGGTATGCATGCAGCAAACTTGGCATTGACTTTGACAGCTTCGTTGCTTGTATGATCCGCCTGGAGACCCTCTTCAGTGAGTCACCCTATCCTCTAACCCCACCCCATTGCTCCTGAGCTGCAGGGAGTGGCAGGGCAGGGCCAGGAGGCAGAACCTTGCTTTCTGGAGGCCAAGGGGTCCAAGAAACCATGGATGGGGTTCTGAAACTGTGGCACCCTGGGGCAAGGGCAGGAAGAAATTGAAGGGAATGCAGATGTCCAAGCTGGCCAGACCTAAGGTCTGAGGCTGCTCTTTCTTGGAGACTTAAAAAGCTGCCATCTAGGTTATTGTGATCTGCTGTGTGCAGTCCCTATGCTGAGATGACTGAATCCCATAGTAGTGCTTAGAAAGCTTTATATTTATGCTTCCACATATTGAGAACATGTGTCACCTTCCAGTGAGAGGATCAGGGACCCCTCTGGAAGGCCATATGTGTTCTTTGGCCACCTTGGGCCTTGGAATCAGACATCTCATTAAGGGAGGGGGGTTTCCTTCCATTGAGGACTGGTAGGTGATGAGTTCTGATGGGTAAAGAAAGGGTCAGTTATCTAGAGGCAAAGCTAAGGGACAGGATTACCCACAAACAAGGCAACCACTATCTGTTCCACAGTCTCACCCTTGATAGAATATTTGCAAAGTTTCTGGCACAAATCTTCTGTGGGTGGAGATGCCAAAGGGACTATTTCTGCTGGCACCTGGGTTTTTCCTTTTGGCCAGGGGGACACCTGCTGCCAAAATGGTTTATCCTGGGCCCTGGGTCTAGATGGAGCTCTTCAAGGTCCCTGAGGCTACGTGGGAGCTGGAGGGGAGGGTGTGTAGGGAAAAGGGAGGTGCCCAGGCTGGCACAGGGTGGACAGCAGCAGCTCTCCGGACTGTCCCAAAGCCTAGAAACAAGCCCTCTCTAATTTCATTCCTTCTCTGGCATTTTAGAACTGTTCAGACTTCTGGACAAGAACCAGGATGGCATCATTCAGCTTTCTCTGGCTGAGGTAAATGGCCTGAGGTTTGATGAACTGCTTGTTGAAGGTACTTAGAAATTTTTGGATGGTGTAAGTGCTGAGTGGAGTTTATTACTACTGACTGCCTTATTTCCACATGAATTCCACACACATTCTGCATCATTAAGAGAGGAATGTGATCATCTACATGCAGTTTTCCAAACATTTTTATTTATTATTATTATTATTTTTTGAGACAAAGTCTCACTCTGTCTCACTGGGTAAAGTGCCATGGTGTCTTAGTTCACAGCAACCTCAAACTTTTGGGCTTGAGCAACTCTCTTGCCTGAGCTTCCCTAATAGCTGGGGCCTATCACAATGCCTGGCTATTTTTAGTGGAGATGGGGTCTTACTATTGCTCAGGTTGGTCTCAAACTCCTGAGCTCAAGCAATCCATTTGCCTTGGTCTCCCAGAGTACTAGAATGATAGCTGTGAGCCCATACAGGTGGCCTATTTATTATCTTCTTAATGATAAGGCAACAGCTACACTTCAAATGATTTTAAAGATTCAAGCTTTTGTTAATTGGGATGGAGTTGGAGGTGCTGGGCACCAGCTATTTTAGACTAACATATAAAAGGATACAGGAAACAAAAAATGAAATTGCAACAAGGTAGAAAGAAGACACAAGATAAATGAGTGTTTTTACTGAATATAAGACACACAGTATTTTATGTAGAAAAAATCATAGGACTAAAAAAAAAGAAAAACAAAACCATAGGACTTGCCCTATGTGGGGCTGCAGTTTTGTACTGCAGACACTTCACTGGCCGGAGAGGACAGCCAGAAGCATGCAAGAGTCCCAGGGTCCAGGCTGTGAGAAGCACTGGCAATAGAACCAGAGTACTGAGTTATTGCTGCCCATACCAAGTTGTTTAGGCCCAACCCCTTTCTTTTCTTCTCTAAAATGGGAATATCACTGGCCTCTTTGCCGTGGTCTGGGAAATGCCTTTCAAGAAACATATTTGGGGATTCTGTCAGATACCTGGACAATAACAGAGTGAAACCTGAAAGAGAGGGAGAGTGTATATAAGGATATATATACACAGACATCACACAATAACAGAAAAAATCCATATATAGGAATATACACACATAGGAGAGTATATATATGATATGATATATGTGTGTACACACACACACACACCTATTTTAGCAACTCCTTTGAGTCTAAGTTGCATTTCTGTAATGCTCTGGCTTAGGAACCAGTGACTTAGTTCAGGGCCCCCTTGCTCACCATAGTTGAACACAATACTCACTGTTCACTGCAGAGTGGAGATAAAGGATGACACTCTTGAGAGGCAAGAGGACCCATGGGGACCCACACCGGCTCCCTGAGAGGCTGCAGGCTCACCTTTGTCTCTCTTCTTTGCAGTGGCTGTGCTGCGTGTTGGTCTGACCCAGGGTTTTGGACGTCGGCGACACTCCCTGCGTCCCTGCTTGCTTCTTTTCTCCCCTTCTTTACATTTTCCTGAACACTTATCCTCAAGCAGCATTCATTCACTGGTTATTCATATCTTTCTTGCCTCTCACTGTGCCCTGGGATCCTGGCCCGTCCCAGCAGAGCAGCACCCACCTGTGAGCTGTTTCAGCTGAATCAGGGCCCAGTAGAGGAAAAGCGATCAATTAGCAGGCATCCTCAAACTTTTTAAACAGGGGGCCAGTTCACTGTCCCTCAGACCGTTGGGGGGCCAGACTATAGTTTAAAAAAAAAAACAAACTATGAACAAATTCCTATGCACACCGCACATATCTTATTTTGAAGTAAAAAGACAAAACAGGAACAAATACAATCATACCGCCTCATGTGGCCCATGGGCCGCAGTTTGAGGACCCCTGATTAAAGTGTGGACTCGAGTGGTTTCTGCCCTTCTCTAGTGGTGTGTTATCTATTGCACCCTGAGCTTCTGATGCTTTAGGAAAGATAGTCTTGGGAAGTGACGCAACCCCAAACTGCTGAAAGATAGAAAATGTGGATTAATTTCTTGGAGGCAAGGCCTGCTATGGACCCCTAGGGGCTGCCTTCAAGAAAGGAGCCCAGGGGGCAGCGCCTGTGGCTCAAGGAGTAGGGCGCCGGTCCCATATGCCAGAGGTGGCGGGTTCAAACCCAGCCCTGGCCAAAACCACAAAAAAAAAAAAAAAAAAAAAAAGAAAGGAGCCCAGGAAGGGTGCAGGGATGGGCTACAGGGACAACAGGGCTCTCCTCCTTACTTGCGGCAGGGGAAGCTGCTACGCAGAGCTGACTGGACTTCTTACCTGACAAATAGCTACAGGTGAAATGCAATTCAGGTTAGTTTTTTCACAGCTGAACACAGACATCTTTGTTGTTGCTAAGAAAATAGATGCCCAGGCTGGGTGCAGTGGTGGTTCACGCCTGTAATCCCAGCACTCTGGGAGGCCAAGGTGGGTGCATTGCTTAAGCTCAGGAATTCCAGACCAGCCTGAGCAAGAGGGAGACCCCATCTCTAAAAAAAAAAAAAAATCAAAGAAGAAAAGACCCAATAGAGAATGAGGGGGCAGGTTCTTAAATGAGGAGAAGAGGGAAAAGCTCAGGGTGTCATCCCTTGGGGAGTGACTCTGCCATCACACCACTGCAGGGAAGGCTCAGTTAATCTGAGTATGAAGAATAGGAATATTTGTTTTATATCTGTGGATCCCAGAAGAAAAGGGTCCTTCCCTGTTCAGTTAGGGGTCTGAGGGTGGGGGAGGACAAGTGCATGGCCCACCACCCTCCGGCTGCCTGGAGAGGCCACCCTGCCTGCCCCTCTGGCCCACCTGATGTTTTTTGCACGCTCATTGACACACTGACTAGGTACAAGACTCCACCCTCCCTCATTCTTCACTGAACCCCATTCTCCATTGTACTCCTTTAGAAAGCATTGCAGACCAATTCTCCCCTAAATATACAGTGCTTTATTATAATCAACTTGCAACAAGTAGTTATATTTTGAAGCTCAACAGGTTCAACTATTTTAGGCAATAGTCTGGTAATTAAAATAAATACAGTGTCATTACAAAATGTCATTTGCTTTGGGGCCTTGGGTCTCAGTTAAGGCTTGTCTTGGGGACTCCTTACCCATACAGCTCACAAGCAGGTTAAAGATCCCAACAGGACACAGTTTTCTTCTCATACACCTTAGAGTTTGCCTTACATGTTCTTCTCTTCCCCCAGGTTCAGGCAGTGGGACATTTTACCTTTTGGTGTGGTGTCTCCTCTGTCCCTGAATATGACTGTCTCCCAGGAGGATTCCTCCTGGGACCAGCAGCTGCCACAGCATCCTGCATGTCCACCACAGATCCCACACCATACTTGATTAGCTTGCTGACTGGTCTGTCTGCCCTTTCCCGTGGGACAGTCTGTGGCCGCAGAGATGGACTTTCCATTGTCTCCGTAGAGCCTGGAGCAATGCCTGGCACTATGCAGGTGCTTGGTGAATAAGAGAGCTCTTCCCCTGTGCAGATGAGAAGGGACTGGAGAGCAGGTGTCCCTGCCCCCCCCCACCCCCCCGTTTTTCTAACAGAGACAGTGGGTTTGTCAGGCCCCTTCCAGATGACACAGCAGTGTCTAGCGACAGAAGCCCTCACAGGCACTACTTCTAACAGGAAGATTCACCAAAGCTGAGTCTCTTGTCAGAAGTGGGGCTGAAGGACTGTGAAGCTCTGGCAGAAGTCATGGCCCCAAGCTCCTCTCAACCCCCTCAGTGGCAGGAGCAGAGGAAACTGTGGCTGCATCTGAACTGACTTCCCTGTCAGCAGGGTCTTTGATTATGCAGAGAACCCCAGAGAGCACTTGGATCCCCACTTCTGTAAGGAAATAAACTGCTCAGTGGGGGGCTTAAGTCCACCTGGGGGTCTCAGTTACTGTTCCCCTGTTGCACTCCAGGCCTCCCTAACCTTCAGAGCCAATTCATTTCACCTCTCAGAGACAACATTTGTTTCCTCATTAGTGAACTTGCTGAAACACAGGACTCCACACAACCCCCAGACTCATCTGAGAGTTCCTGGAATGCAGAAGCCAACATTTAGGTATTTGGCACATGCCTAATATTCTGGGTCATCCCACAGAAACAAGGCCATCTCAGCAAGTCTCCCTTTCCTGCTGAGAATCATGAATTAGCTCTCTGCTCACATCCACCTGCCCAGGCAGGGCTTTGTGTAATTATGCACAATCACAGAGGCAGCTTTGAGCAGGGCTGGGAGCATCAGGCTGGCAGCCCTTCTGCAGGCAGACAAGAGGCTCTTCTCAGCCAAGGGCCTGATCCTGCAGGTTACGCACCATGGCCCAGCACAACTGGCAGGGAGGCTCCCTGCCCTCTGGGGGGTGGTCTTGCTCTGGCTCCTTGGCTGGCTCCTCTGTCGCTCTTCTCTAGCGCCAGCTGTTCTGAGCTGGAGCAAGTTCAACCTGCAAGTTTCTCAATTGTCCAGCATCTTTGCAGCTTTGGATGTTCCAGTTCCCTGTGAGCCCCTCTTCCACAGATTGCTTCTACACCTGGCTCCAGGACACGACTGTCTTGCCACACCCCAGCCCACACAGGGACCTCAGACTCCTGATCAATGTGAATCCTTTTCTTTGATTTACATATGGGCTTGGGTGATAACTGACAGTGAATAACCAAGATGAAAGAATCCATTTGGAGGGAACTTGTCTGCTGCCTTTTCTTTACACTTTGAGCTATGTGGTAGAACCAGTGCTATAGACCGAACATTTGTAACCACTCCAATTCATGTTAGATGCTGACCCCCAAAGTGAGGGCACCTTTGGGAGGTGATTAGGTCATGAGGGTGGAGCCCTTGTGAATGGGATTAGTGCCTTTGTAAAAGTCCCTTATGAGAAGATAGTCATCTGTGAACCAGAAAGTGGGCCTCATAGACACTATGTCTTCTGGCACCTTGATCTCACTTCTCAGCCTCCCAAACTATGAGAAATAAATTTCTGTTGTTTATAAGCCACCTAGATTATAGTATTTTGTTATTGATGCATAGCAGCCAGAACAGGCTAAGACAACAAGGATGGAGAGAACCAGCCTGCACATCCTCTGTCTTAGATCCTGTCTGACGTGCAACAGGCCATGTCTGAACTCCCTCTCATTTGGCTTTGGTCTTTGGAAAGGATCACAGTAGTCACTTACCAGTGGCAGCTGCATGGAGAAGGAGGGACTGCTCATGGGGAAAAGGGTGATTATTTGGAGTTTTCAATATGTGACGACGTATGCTGGCTTCTCGCAAATTTGGCAGGCCTGTGTACTTGGTTCACCAGTTAAGTGTAGGAATTTATGGGGGATGGAGATAAGTCAGAGGCTTTGATCCCATCTCTGAGCCACGTAATGGCTCAGAGCAGAGCCAGGCCATGCAAGGAGTGGGGGAAATCCTTCAATGAATCATCATCTATGGGCACATTTCCTCTTGAAAACACTTGTATCATATTTGTATTCTTATGTTTGTAGTCAATAAATTTAACTTATTTCTATATAAATTATTGTATCATTTGCTTATTAAATTATATAAATTTATATGCTTATTTACATATTTATATATTATTTATGTAAACCTAATATAAACAAAAGTAAAATAACAGTATACTGAAGCCCTCTGGAATAACAATTAGATTTTCATATTTTACCGTTTCTATTTTATCATTTTCTGCTGAAGATTTTACCGAGTTTTTTTTTGCTGAAGTAAATCACAGATTTCATGAATTTAATCCTACATTATTCATCTATTTGAAAAGACATGCTATTACATGGCCACAGCACTATTAGCCAACCTAATAAAATTAACGGTAATTCTTTTAATCACATCTAATAGCAAATCTATATTCAAATTTCCTTGATTGGCTTCAAAGTGTAGTTTTTATAGTTGGTTTGTTGAATGAGGATTCAAACAAGGTCCTCACCTTGCACTTCTTAATCTAGAGCAATCTTCCTTTTTCCCATGCCATAGAATGACTAATGAGTAATTGGACTTAAAAAAAAAACAAAAACCCAAAATGCTGGCAATATGAATTCTCTCTACATGTTTCTCAGTCTAATTAAATCTCACACAGAGTTCCTCCTGCTCCCCAGGGCCACACAGAATGGTTTACAGGGACAGGAGGATGGGGAGAAGATGTCTAATTTTCACTCCACTGTGGTTACTGTCTAGGCCTGCTAGTCCTTGGAGGAGGCATCTCTTGCTCCTAGGCCCACCCATTGGCTCCAGGACTGTCTGGGCTGGGAGCCCCTGCCAGTGTGGGAACAGGTCCCTGCTGGGAACATCTCTTTCCTGACCCCTCCTTCTTCTGAATCATTCTTAATTCTCTGCTGGCTGCCTTTGTCACAGTCATACCCTGTCTGAAGTCATCCCCTAAGACCAGAAAACACATAGCTTTGGCCACCTGCTGACCATAGTGTGGAGGAGGCTGGAGACCTTAGTGAATTATTCTGCTTATTCAAGCAACAGTTCACTTGTGGAAAGAGAAGAAGGTAAGACAAAAGTTGTACTCAGATTTCTCCAAAAGGGACCCCATGGGCTGTAACCACACCCCATACATTCACCCATTCATTCACCACTTAGACCAGGCGTCCTCAAACTTTTTAAACAGGGGGCCAGTTTACTGTCTCTCAGACCATTGGAGGGCCGGAGTATAGTTAAAAAAAAAAATCTATGAACAAATTCCTATGCACACTGCACATATCTTATTTTGAAGTAAAAAAACAAAACGGGAACAAATATAATCACACTGCCTCATGTGGTCCATGGGCCGCAGTTTGAGGACCCCTAACCTAGACATTAATCACCACTCTGCTCCACCTTCAGACAGATCTCCACAGATTTCCTGGGCTGTCATCTTACGGCCAGTTTCTCTGTGCCTCAGCATCCTTATTTATAGAAAGAGATAATAATATATATGTACCATATGGGGTGTTGTAAGGATCAATAAAAGCACAGAGAAAGTGCCCATTTCCCCAGGAGACATGCCATAAATATCAGGGATTATTAGCATTTTTGTAGTCATTGTGCGAGACAGAGTCTGGGTCTCTTTTATAGGTATCGAGCCTTGTCTGCCAGGCTTCCCTTTGGTCCTGGTCAATTTTAAGTCTAAGTTAGAGGATGCTGAGGTTCAGCAATTCTCTCAGAGTTGTATTACCAAGAGTTACTTTTGACCATTAGGGGCAGGGCTATACCCATCCTGACCCATCTGAGGCTCTGAAGACATCAGGCTCAGGGCAGGCAGAGGCTCTGCCAAAGTAAATCTGCTTCTGAGTTTCCACTGAAGACAGAGGAAGGCAGATGGGAACTTGCCAGGATTTTAGAAGATTCTGTGTATTATAAGCCTTCAATTTAGGCTTATTGAGTTGAATTCAGTTCAAGAAGGAAGAGAGGATTAGGAGATGAGTGATATGATCTGGTGATGAAATTCAAGCCAAAATCGTCCTGTAGTCAAAATTATTCTGCTTATGTTCTGGAAGAGACTGCTGGGGAGTCTGTGCCAGAACTTCATGGATACTAATGAGTGGATTTGCACAGTGGATTTACCTGGTGGACATGGGATGCTCCTGCTGGGCCTCTGGGTTCCTCCTAGGTATCTGGATGGAACCTCCACCATCTTAAGAGGAGTATATAAGACAGGTGATTACATTCAAGAAACTTGTAGTCCAATGGGGGAAGATAGACCCATATGCACATAAAAATAATTTGAAACAACGTGGCATGAGTGCATTAAGAGAGGCCCAGAAAGTCAGTTCAGCCAAGAGGAGAGAGGTCAACAGTGTCTCAGGAAATGGAGCAGGCTTCATGGAGGATAGGTAGGAATTTAACAAATAGAACTTCATTCATTCAGTAAATATTTATTAAGCATCCCATATTCTAGGTATTGCATGAGGCACTGAGAAATGAGAGGAAAACCTATTGAGGGAATGCAATAGGAGACGGAAAGACTGAGCCTGTATAGAGAAGCCTAGGCTCTTCCTGAGGACACTGAGCTTCATCATTTCTCTGAGGCCATCACTGCAGCCCCCCAGGACAGCTGCAGCCAGGAAGCAGCCATCTTCCCTGCTTATTCCTGTCTTCTGTTCCGTGATCCTGCCTGTGTTAAGCAATATGGCACTTCTCTATTCTATGCCAGAGAGAAGTAATTTCAGGCTACTCCCCAGATAGGGCAAGGTCCTTGGGCTTGTGAGGTTCAGGTTGCTTGGTAACATCTACTCCATTCATTACCCTGGCTAGAAGGACCCTGAGAGCTCTTTGGGCAGACAAGAGACACCTTCGGTGGCTGCTGCCCAGCAATGGGTCAAGGCACCTTGATATGCAGCTAATTTGTGGCCCTGAAAGATATATGCTCACCAC
The DNA here is from genome assembly GCF_027406575.1 of Nycticebus coucang. NCBI lineage: Eukaryota > Metazoa > Chordata > Mammalia > Primates > Lorisidae > Nycticebus > Nycticebus coucang. The sequence goes on from NC_069789.1 coordinate 36,438,154, forward strand.
TCAGAAAGTGCCAAACCCCAGAAACACAGAGGCCTAGGTAGTGTCCTTTGTGGAGATTGTCTCTGGGTGAGCCTGGAAATGTTCCTCTGGAGCTAAAAAGCAATCCAGACCCATGGCTGAAGGAGCACAGCAGGCTCTCACTTCCACCCGCATTCTTGAAACATTTACTACTAATTAATTTCTGAATTACACAACAATGTGCTTCCTAATTACACAGGGGAAGCACACTAGCAGCTATAACAGGGTTGTTATCTATCGCACAAGTGATTCTAATGAACTACCAGAAATGAGAGAAGGGAGAATAAGAGGGGAGGGAAAGAGGGAAAAGAAGAGTGGGAGGGAGAACGAGAGAGAAAGATGGACAGACAGAAGAAAAGCCTTGGTCATTAGACCCTTCTGATCACAGGAATGAGGATGGCTGTCCAGGGCCTCAGCAGCCCAGCCCAGAGCTGTGCAGCCATCTCTGGGCTTAGAGAAGAAAGTCTTACTTATGGAGCCTGACAACTGTGCGAACACCAACACGGAGATGGAAACGGTAGCATGCAGCCCCGATGTAAGCATGATTACGGTCCAACATCGTGAGGAGACTGGGGACTGGCACATTTTTTATCTGAAAGTTATGTTTTGCATTGTGGTAATTAAAGCAGCTCTAGTTTCTCTCTCTCTCTTTTGTTTTTATTGCCACATGGATTTCTTTCTTTTAATTTATACCAGGTTGAACGACACATTAAAATGAGTGACCTTCAGATCATGTTGGAATATCGTGGTTATTAAATACTAGGTTTATTGAATATTATTGAGTTCCTTCTATGTGCAGAGAGGTATGCAGGGCAGTAGGGCTACACCTATGAATAAGATATGAACTCTACCTTTAGGTGTGTCACCACGTCTGAGAGGGAAAGAGATATAAAAACAAGGGCTAAAAAATGAGATGGTGGGAGCAATGGTGATGCCAGGAATAGGGAGCCCTGAGGGCACAGGGAAACATGAGCTCCATCTTGGGGTTCAGGAAAGGCTATGTGGCCCAGAGGAGAGTGAGAGATAAGAGTTGCTTCCAGTCTACCTAGATGGTGTACTCTGCATCCAGGCCACGGGTAGAAGGCCAGGCAGGAAGGCTGTAGGCAATGGGTGGTTATCCTGAGAGGAGGGTTGTATTTGTCACTTTTATTTGGAGATGGAAACTGCATCAGTTAGTTGAACACAAAGAATTTAATGTAACAACTGTCAACTAGATTATAACTAGTACCTGAATAGGTAAAAAGAGTACTTCAATATATCACGAAGATTACAACTTTGAGAAGCTGCTATGGGACTGTGTGAACAAAGGGGCGAGGTTGGAATTATTAAAACATAAGAACTTGGAAAAGAGATCCCATTGAGCTGAAACTCAGACCTGGAGGAGCTGGTATCATGGGGAGGCTGGTTCTACACGTGCAGGAAAACCTGCAAAGAGGACTCAGCTGCCGCTTATGCCCCCTGTTGGCGGAGCTTGACAGAACCAAGTGGTCACACAGTGTGCAGACAGACTCAGAAGGGGGCTCTCAGCCCACAAGCTGGAAAGTCAGTCATTCAACATAGATTTTTAAGCACCCACAAAGTGACAGGTGCTTTTCTGGCCCTGGGGACACATCTGTGAACAAAACAGACAAATACCCATGTTTTGGGGACTTACACCTCAGTTGAGGGAAACAGGCAATAAACAAATAAATGAGTAAATTATGTAGCATAAATAGGAGTGTGGGAGAGGAAAGGAGGGTGTGAGAGTGTGTGAGGGAGGTAAGGGTTCAATTCTAAATTGGAAGGTCTGAAAAGACCTCTCTGAGGACATGACTTTGTAGCGCATCCAACCTGCAGTTTGTGGGCCACATGCACATTATATGAGAATTTTTTGGATTATCTGTGGTGTAAAATATGAAAATCATTCACAGATTTTTGTTTTTCTCTAATCAGCTTTTGTTAGTGTTTGTGTCTTTCTAATGTGTGGCCCAAGACAACTGTTCTTCCAATGTGGTGCAGAAAAGCCAAAAGGTTGGACAGCCCTGTGCCTGAAAAACATGGGCAAGCTTGCTGTGTGGCTGTCCTGGAGAAGAGCAGGTAGTAGGGAAGCGCAGGAGTGCAGCCATGCTGAGTCTGCAGAGAAGGAGGGCCGTGGCGGAGAGAGCAGGAGCCAGTTATGTCAGGTCTTTAGGCCATTGTAAGGACTTTGGATTGTACTCCAGGGAGATGGAGAGCTGCTGTGGCTTGAACAATCATGTCCATCCCCAAACTCACGTTGAATCGTAGTCCCCGCTGTAGTGGTATTAAGAGGTAGGGCCTTTGGGAAAATGATTAGCCATGAGGGCTCTGTACTCTCGAGTGGATTAGTGCCTCATAAAAGGGCTAGAGCAGTGGTTCTCGACCTTCCTAAAGCTGCGACACTTTAATACAGTTCCTCATGTTGTGGTGACCCCCCGACCATAAAATTATTTTTGTTGCTGCTTCAAAACTGTAATTTTGCTACTGTTATGAATCGTAACATAAATATCTGATATGCAGGTTGTATTTTCATTGTTACAAAGGGGTCGCGACCTACAGGTTGAGAACCGCCGGGCTAGAGGGATCAGCTTAGGCCTCCTTTTCACCCTTCTGCCCTCTGCCATGTGGGAACCCTCACCATGCACTGAATCTGCCCAGGGCCTTGATCATGGGACTTCACAGCCTCCAGAATGTGAGAAATCAATTTCCATTATTTATAAATTACCCAATTTAGGTATTTTTTTAAATAGCAGCATGAACATTCTAAGATAGAAGTCACTGGAGGATATGAGCTAAGGGGTAGTGTTCAGACTCAGAAACCAATGCCCCAAATATGGCATTTTGGTCTGCTGGATTGAAGAAGCCTCAGATCCCTCTGGCCACCCAACCCTGCATCTTCACTGTCTCTCCCAAAGCATAAGATAAAGTTGTTCGGGCAAAGACAGATTGATAAGAAAAATTCTGTAAGTATGACAAGAGGGCTTTGATTATCACGTGCAGCCAACTAGGGAGACATCTCTGACCCTGCAGTGACTGAGTACCACTAATTACACTGTCTTGTCTTGCACGTGGTTCTAGAGAGAGGGTTAGGTTAGCATCAGTAGGGAGAGACAACACAAGGGAGTCAGTCATCACTGGTTTCTGCTCACACAGAAAGTGATATGACTTGAGTCTTTCTTTATACTGTTTAAGGAAGGAACTGTTTGTCATTTGCAGTGGTGTATATTTCACAGTTTACACAGTTCATTTTGTTTACTATTAAATGTAATATTTGAGTGTAAAAAAAAAAAAAAGATAAAGTTGTTCTCCGAAGTTCCTTTATCTGCCTAAAGTCTGGACTCACCAAAGAGAACAATTTTTTTTCTTTCCCTCCCTGTCATCTCATTATCTACTACAGAAAAGAAGACCAAGAATATAACCACACCTAAACAGACTTTTTTTTTAACAAGATAATGTCCGTCTTTCAGAATTTTTCAAATCCCAAGAGAGCTGTTTGCCTGTTAAATCTCTATTCTCCATCCATCCATTCTCCCTAGTAAGCAATTTATTGCCCCTCAAGAGAATTCCTCTTCCCCCGCCTCCCATACCCTGCTTAGCCAGGATCCCAGCCCCCATTCTTTCTGTAATCTCAAGATGGTATATAAGCTTCTGACCCCATTGGGGGATTGGCTCTTTATTTGGGAGGCTCCTGTGTATGTATGTTAAATAAAATATGTGTCTCTTCTCCTAGTAATCAATCTGCCTCAAGTCAGTGCTTTTCAGTAAATCTCCATAGGGTTAAGCACCGTGGTCCCTACAGCAACAAGGTCCCACTTGCATTTTATCTGGACAATTCTTTTTTTTTTTTATTGTTGGGGATTCATTGAGAGTACACAGAGCCAGGATACAGTGATTGCTTTTGTTAGATAAGGACCCTCTTGTAATTGTGTCCCGCCCCCAAAAGGTGTTGTGTTGAGAGTTGGGTTGGGGAGCAGCAGAGAGACTGCCAGAGGGCTACAGTCACAACCCAGGTGGGAGATGACAGCAGCGTGTGCCAGTCTGGCAGCTGCAGAGGTAGTGAGGAGTGATCGGATTCTGGATGCACTTTGAAAAAAGAGTTTATAGGCTCTGCTGTCCTGTTAGATATGGGGTGTGAACAGAAAAGAGGAGTTGAGAATAATGACAATATTTTTGACTGGAGCAAATGAAGGATGTCATATGATCAGAAGTTCTTATTTGTTTGTTTTTAATATTTCAACCACTTATGATTATAAAGTGATGAAAAGTCTGTTTTAATTCATTAAGAGAGAATTAATCTGAAGTGTGCAAAGTCATAATAATCTGAGGTGTATAAATCTTTCTTCTGAATAACTCAGAATAGCCTACATCCATGCTACCTGGAAGGGGCCTGATCTGGTCTGAGTAACTCGGAATATTTGTATGTTTTCTTTTCAATTCTCCTGGGCCCACACAGGGATAGAAATTCTTCTTTCTGGGAGCTGAAGGACTTTGTGCACTTGGGGTCCATTCCCCCACCACACAGCCATCCCTTTTAGACTTTGTTTTGACTCCAGTTACCTACGGATCCCTCTTCATCTTTAGCTACCAGTGATGTGTCTGTGCTCACCACCACCAGCTCTGCATTCTCCTGGGTTGCCATCTCAGTCTCCTCAGCCTTCCTAATGCTATTTTGGGGGCAAAGAGAAAATTTCCTCTTTGTCCTCAGAAGGTTCACTGAAAAATAGAGTCACAATAAAGCAGATGAATAAGAGAAAAATTAACAAAGTTATTTAATGTGTATATATGGGAACCCCTAGAAAATGTAGATTCAACTCCGCAGTGGGGTACAGAAGCTTACATGCCTTTCTGGTAAACAGGTTATGGTTGCAGGAGAAGAGAAAATATGTCCAGGGCAACAGGGACCACCAGGGAGGCCTAATGAACGGGAGTGACAATTAACTGGTTAATAGTTCTATTTTGGAATCTAAATGATCCTGTTCACACTTCCGGTCTTACAGGGAGGGGACCAAAAGGACAATTGTTTTCCTAGTTGGGTCTGGATCTTAGGAAGATTAAGAGAAGTCAGATTTCTGGAGAGTCCCCAGTGGTGGTGCTGCTGGTGGGGAAAGCTCTGAGAGACCTTGAGCCTCCTTCAGTGAATCCAGTATGTCAAAATGCTACATCTAAATGCTACATTTCCTTCACTGTCAATTCCCAGATCCACATCTTGTTCCCAGCCTGTCACGACCCCTATGGCACTGGTCTCGGTTGCTGCAGGAAGGACCCAGGCGTGACATGGATTAGAAGTACAAGCTCGTGGGAGGCGGGCTAACCTTAGTTGCAGAGTAGCCCCGAGCCCCCTCCACAACGGCTATTTATTAAGGTTATACACAAAACAGGTGTGGAGAGTTAAGGTAATTGACATACACAACAGGTGTGGGGAGTTAAGGTGCTTACATACGAGGGCTCCATGCGTAAGGATTGCCACGTACTCGCCTCACATGTTCTTTCCCCAGACCCCCCATGAAGAAGTACTAAGCATCAATGTTTATCACATGCTTACTAGTGAATGACTCATCTTATCTCATTCTGGAACACTGAGTTACTTGGGGTATTGCCCCCAAGTCACAAAACATCTCTAGGCTTGCCAGGAGACTGTCCTGTTCTCAGCATGTCCTTTTAATGTGATAAGAATCAGTAACTGTTCTTTGCAAGCATGGTGTCCATTCCTCTACACCCGCCTAAATATCTCTGACGTGGTTAAGTTTCAATCTGCTTTCTGGGATCTCCAGGAGGTTGTCCTGAGGGTCTCTGAGATTCTCCATGTCCCCAAATGAACTCATTCTCCTTCCTTTGTAGCTAAAAGTCCTTGATGCCACTTAATGCCATAACGCAGCCTTTTGGCTACAAAACTCTGTCATCTTTGACTTCCTCCTTTTTCTCATTGTCAGGGCTAACCCCTCACTGATTCTTATCTGTTCTCTTTCTGCCCTTTCCTGGTTTCCCCATGCTTTCCACTGCTGACATTCAGGCCATTACCCTGTTTCTCCTGGCCTGACCATGTACAGAGACTCTCCTAAGAGATTCTTTTCTTTTCAAACTCTTTCCTCTCTGTTCCCTGCATCAGGAGTTACTACCTTTGAGGCAAAGGAGTAAAGCAGAGCTAGATTCTGTCCTAGTGACTCTGTACAGGCATTAGTCAGGCAGTCTGTGTCAAGTACGAAAGCCACTAATTGCTACCCCTACTGCAGCAGATGTCTCTGTTATCTTTATGCCCTTCGGAGGATACATATTGGATCTATTGTTGCAGGAAGACAAGGCCCAAGGGAGAGAAAGAGCACCCAAACACCATTTTATAAAAGGAAGGGCTCTTTATTTCAGCTGGTGGAGCTTATGGAATAGAAGAATTCAAAATGGCCGAGCTCCCCTACTGGCTTGGTCTTTCCCTTTTTATCTCCAGTCAAAAAGTTCCAACCCACAGATACCTTTTTCATTGGTTAGTTTGAGTGAAGTGGGACATCTGTTCTAGCCCCCACAGAACTACAAGATTTCATAGAAGTGGAAATTCTCAGGTTTCAGGAAGTCAAGTCTACAAATTCCCAAGAGTTGAGTCACCATGGAGAGGACCCCGCAGTTGTATTCTTGTGGTGTCCTTGAGAAGATCTGTTCTCCTGGACCTCACTCTTCTTGGGTATCCTCTCTCATTTGTAGTAAACTTGTAACTTCCCTGACCTTCTGTTGTCCTTGAAAACAGGTGGCCCTGCACCAAAGGCACAGCAATCTGACCTTTCCCTGAATCACAAGACTTTCCCGTGCACCTAAGCCCCAAAATGTATGAAAAGAGGGCCAGAGACTGAATCAGTGGACTCGGCTTTTGGAACTCTAGTCTGCCGAGTCTCCCGGCCAGTGAATAAAGCCGCTTCCTCTTCCAACTGCCTGGGGTCTTTTGTCTGCGTGGGCTCCTGCAACATTTCTTGGTTCCCTGACTGGGAAGTGAACTCTTGTGCAAAGAAAGGAAAGGTCCCACCAACATTTCTTGATGGCAGACTGTGCAGTCGGACTCTTTGAGTTGGGTTTGCCCATGGACGATCCCTGTGGGGACAGTTGGTTTGGTGACACAGTCCTCAGCTCCTGGGACCGATTCTCTCAGAGGAATGCCTCATCGAGACTGAGCTGCCGAGGTCCCTGCAGCAGCTAAGTACCAGGAAAGAACTAGCAACAGGTGGTGCCAGGATGTCTACAGTACAGTGGGACTTACTGGGGCCCTCTACAATTTTTGTGGAAGAAGGAGTCAGACCAACTCCTTGGGTGTTAGGTCACTGGCAGGTAGGAGATGTGTGAAAGAGTATGGTGTGAGTGTGCATTGTCTTGGGAGGGAGACCCTGGGTGGAGATGAGAAATGAGCAAGGAAAGCCCACCCCACTGGCTACCATGTTGAAGAACTTTAAGAACAAATTTGTAGGTGACTATGGGGTTACTATGGCCCAGGAAAGCTAAAAAGTCTTTGTAAGTGGGAGCGGCCCTCTTTTGGGGTGGGATGGCTGTCTGAGGGAAGTCTAGAGAGGTCCTTAGTGTTTAAGGTATGACACAGAGTCACTGGGAGAGGTGGTCACCCTGACTGGTTTCTCTACATTGATACTTGGTTACAGCTAGTAGTAAACACACCACCTGGTTGAGAGGGCAGGTAGTGACAGTGCTAGTAGCACAGGGACAGGAAGGGAAAGTGCTTTCCACCTGACCTAGAGTAGTGGTGCCAAAGATATTGACAGACTCCATGAGGGAGGATCTCCTAGCTGAAGTTCCACTGCCCCTGTACACAGAGACTGCAGGCGCTATAGTACCTGAGGAGCCGATTCTACCTCCAAGGCAGACTGAGCCACACCCAGCCCAGCCAGGCACCTCTCCTGCAAAGAAAGGAAAGGTCCCAGGAGGTCCATCCCCACCATAGCAGCTTGACTAAAGCCTAAACTGGGAGTCCAGATGCCCCTCAGAGAGACTAGACACACTGAAGTGGATGAGGAGGGGCATATGGTGGAATGAAGAATAATGATATATCAGCTGTTCATGACCACAGACTTACTGAACTGGAGGCATCACACTCTTTCTTACACGGAGAGGACCCAGGCTTTGGTTGATATGATGCAAAGCATTTTTCAGACTCATAACCCTACATGAGCAGATTGCTACCAACTGCACATGACCCTCTTTAACACAGACAAGAGATGCCATGTGATTCAGGCTATCTCTAAGTGGTTAGGAGAGATTGCCCCAGATGGGTTCCAAAACCCTCAGGAGTACGTTAGGGTCCAGCTTCCTGGAGAGGACCACCAGTGGGACCCAAATGTGGCAGAGGACAAGCCATTCCTAACCTGGTACCAGGAGGCATTGTTGCAGGGACTGAGGAAAGGGACACAGAAAACTACCAACCTAGCCTGAGTGAATGAGGTCCTGCAAGAAAAGACTGAGAGCCCAGGCCAGTTCTATGAGAGGTTATGTGAAGCATTTCACCTTTTAACCTGGATAGCCCTGAGAACCAGAGGATGGTTAATATGGTCCTAGTTAGTCAAAGCACTGAGGATATACGGTAAAAAATGCAGAAGCAGGCGGGGTTTGCAGGTATGAACACCTCACAGCTTCTTGAAATAGCCCAGAATGTCTTTGTAAATAGGGAAGCAGTGGGCTGTAGGGAGGAAGATAGGCGCATGAAACAGAGGGCCGATGTCATAGCTGCATCTCTGGAAGGCACAAAGGGGGCACCCTCCCTCCCGCCTTTTGAATAGGACAGGGTCAAAGTGTGTGAGGAAGTAGAGGACCTCAAGTAAAAGGGCCCCCCTTGCGGAGGGATCAAAGTGCAATTTTCTGAGAGACAGGGCATTAGAAGAACGAGTGTTCCCAGAGGCAAGGAAATGTGGAAGATCCTGGGAGAGAGGCCACAGACCCAGAAAGGCAGGAAGCACTCTACAACTTAGTGGGAGAGGCCCTGCTAGACTGAAGGGGACCGGACTCAGTCGCCCCCAGAGAGCCCATGGTCTGAGTAAGGATTGGGGGCAAGGACATTGATTTTCTGATTGATACTGGGGTTGAACACTCAGTGGTCACCCAGCCAGTAGCCCCTCTCTCAGACTACAGAATTGATATCATAGGAGCAACTGGGACCACTACTGAACAAGCTTTTTGCCTCCCTTGGAAGTGCTCCATAGGAAATCATGAGGTGACTCATCAATTTCTCTACATGCCCGACTGTCCTTTGCCTCTCCTGGGTAGAGACCTCCTAGGAAAACTAAGAGCCACAATCTCGAACTATGCAGCTAAAACTGTCCAAACCAGGTCTAGTGCTAGCTCTAACAATGTCACGAGAAGGGAAATGGAGGCTGTTTGTGACTGAGCTGGGGGAGGACTTAAGCCTGAGCTGGCCCAGTGGTGGCCAGGGGTCTGGGCAGAAGATAACCCCCCAGGGCTTGCAATGAACCAGCCACCTTTAATAGTAGAGGTAAAGTCAGGGCAAGGCCAGTGAGGCAAAAACAGTACCGACTGCCCAGGGAGGCCCTGGAAAGGATCCAGGTTCACCTTCAGAGACTTGAGCAGTTTGGCGTAATCATACATTGCCAGTCTCGCTGTAACACTCCCTTGCTCCCTGTGCAGAAGCCTGGCACAAAAAACTATAGACCAGGGCAGGATCTGAGGCTTATTAATCAGGCAACTGCAACACTGCATTCTATTGTGCCTAATTCGTATACTCTGCTGAGTCTGTTGACAGCAGAAGTTAAGTGGTTCATTTGCCTGGACTTGAAAGATGCCTTTTTCAGTATAAGACTGGCTCCAGAGAGCCAGAGGCTGTTTGCTTTCTAGCAGGAGAAACCAAACACAGGAACTGTGATCTAGTACACATGGACTAGGTTGCCACAGGGGTTCAAAAACTCACCCATGATTTTTGGAGAAGTGCTGGCTCATGATCTCCAGAAATTCCCGGCTGAGTGTGTGCTGCTCCAATATGCTGATGACCTCCTCTTAGGGCACCCTACCCTGGAGGGCTGTGCCTGAGGCACAGACTGTCTTTTACAACATCTAGAGCAGGCCTGACTTGCGTGACCAACCTTGGACAGAGGCAGACTGGGACTTGTATGTAGATAGTTATGTGACAGTGCAAGGTGAACAACGGGCTGAATATGCAGTGGTCACCTTAACAGAGACTGGAGAGGCAAAGCCCTACTCCAAGGAACACCAGCTCAGAAGGCTGAGTTGATTGCCTTGACTCAAGCCTTAGAACTAAGTCAAGGGAAAAGTGTGAATGTCTACACAGGCTCCAAGTATGCTTTTCTGACTCTCCAAGTGTACAGGGCACTATACAAGGAAAAGGGAATACTAAATTCTGGGAGAAAGGACATAAGTATCAGCAGGAGATTCTTCAGTTACTAGAGGTGGTATGGAAACCCCAGAAGGTGGCAGTGATGCACTGTCATCGTCATCAAAGAGATGCTTCCACCATCACTAACGGGAATGCTAGGACCGATGTTGAGGTAAGAAGGGCTGTACCAGGTGTCATGAGTGGCTTCCCTCATCCTGTGGGTTCCAGAGCTTACACTATCTACTATCTACTCCCGAGAGGAGAAGGAATGGTTGGCAGTAGAGGGGAGCCAGAAAACAGAGGGAGGATGGATAAAGATGCCAGATGGATGAGGAGCAGTCCCCCAGCTTCTAGGAGCCACTGTGGTGACAGCCATGCATGAGAGCACTCATCTGGGACAGGAGTCTTTGGTGAAATTGCTGGGTCAGTACTTCTACATCTTCCACCTGGCAGCCCTGGCCAAAACTGTCAGTCAACAGTGTGTCACCTGCAGCCAGTTCAACATACTCCAAGGACCAACAGTACCCTCAGAAATCCAGTCACTTGAAGGGAGTGATGCCCTTCAAGGACTTTCAGGTAGACCTTTACTGAAATGCCCAGGTGTAGAGGGAACAAGTACTTGCTGGTGATGGTCTGCACCTATTCCAGCTGGGTAGAAGCAAAATATTCTACCTGCACCGAGAAGGCACAAGAAGTCACCTGGGCACTCCTGAGAGACATCATACCACGTTTTGGGCTCCTGCTATGGATTGGGTCAGACAATGGACTGGCATTCATATCTGAATTAGTCCAGAAGACAGCGAAGGTCCCTGACATCACCTGGAAACTCCATGCAGCCTACCGCCCACAGAGCTCAGGGAAGGTGGAACACATGAATAGGACTATCAAAACAAGTTTAGGGAAAGTGTGCCAGGAGTCAAATTTACAGGGGGTAAGCGCCCTGCCCTTGGTGTTATTAAAGATTAGGTGTACTCCCACTAAGAGGACAGGATTCTCACCTTATAAAGGTTTATATCATAGGCTACCCCCACCTAACTACAAACCTTGCCAGGATCTTCCTGGGACTTGGGAGAGGTAGAGTTGAGGAAGCAGCTGCAAGCCCTGGGCAAAGTGACAGAAGCAGAGTCAGGATGGCGAATGAGAGACGTCCAGTTAGTTTGTTCTCCCCTGTCCACCCTTTCTCCCCAGGAACCACAATGTGGGTCAAAGACTGGAAGGTGTCTCCCCTGAGGCAAGGTGGAAAGGCCCTTACAATGTCATCTGCAGTAAGAGTAGCAGAAATTCCTGCCTGGATCCATTACAGCAGTGTGAAACCTACCATTGACCTGAGGAGGGGCCACCCCCACCTAAGAGGAACCATACCAAGCAGAAAGTGATAGTGGCAGCCAACCCTGTGTTCCCACAGCTTGGCCTCCCTACCTAGACAACTCCCAGACCTTGGAAGGCCATCCCAGATCCTTACAACCCTCTTAAGCGGGTATTGCAGAAAACAGCAAGCCCTGCTCCAGTCACACACCAGGAGCACAAAAAGTTTATTCTTCCAGTTGGCTGAAAATGTGGCACAGTCCTTAAATGTAACTTCTTGCTTTATATGTGGAGGAACTATGACAGGAGATCGGTGGCCATGTGAAGCTAAAGAACTTACTCCCACTGAGCTTACCCCAGACATTCCTCCATATCGGAGAGACCTGAAGGACAACGTATGGATCCTGAAGGCCCCAATTATCAGACAACATTGCCTAGCAAGAAGTGAAGGGAAAAACCTCACTGTGCCGGTAGGGCAGCTACAGTGCCTCAGTCAAAGGCTGTACAACGCTACCACTGGAATAACTGTCTGGTTGGGACTGAATTGAATGGAACTGAATCCCCTGATTCTCACAGGATTGGTGTGGCCCCTCAGGGAATGTATTGGATTTGTGGGAATAAGGCCTACACCCGGTTACCTAATCAATGGACTGGAAGTTGTATAACAGGCTTTATTAAACTTTCTTTCTACTGCCCATCAAGGCAGGAGAATTATTTGTACTTACAGTAGCCATTCCTCAGGAAAAGGTCTGGTGGCAACATCAAGACTTACAAACAGAGGAGTGGCCCCCAGAGAAAATAATACAATATTATGGGCCAGCTACATGGGCAGAAGATGGGTCATTGGCTTACCAGACCCCCATCTGTATGCTAAATCATATTATATGATTATAAGGGGTCTTAGAAATAATCACTAATGAAACTAGCAAAGCTTTGACTCTCCTTGCCCACCAGCAAACCCAAATAAGAAATGCTGAGTACCAGAACAGATTTGCTTTAGATTATTTACTTGCTGCAGAAGGAGGAGTATGTGGAAAGTTCAGTCTAACCAACTGATGTCTGAAAATAGATGATCAAGGTTAAGTGGGTAGAAAATATAGCTGATGAAATTTCCAAATTGGCTCATGTGCCAGTACAGGTGTGGCATGGATTTGACCCAAAATCCATCTATGGAGGATGGTTCTCTGCTTTTGGAGGTTTTACAACCCTCATAATAGTCATCTTACTGTTATTGGGTACTTGCCTTCTCCACCCATGCTTATTGCTGGTATTACTCTGAATAGTAAGAAATCTAGTAGATTCAGCTACATCTCAAAGAGCTTCAGGTGGAGTGTATTACATGAATCACCAACGAACTATGACACAGGTTGGTGAAGATGGTGATGAGACCTCATAACAAGCTGTTTTGAGTCTCAAAGGGGAGAATGAGGCAAAGGAGTAAAGCAGAGCTAGACTCTTTCCTACTAACTCTGTACAGGCATTAGCCAGGCAGTCTGTGTCAAGTACAAAAGCCCCTAATTGCTACCCCTATACTGCAGCAGATGTCACTGTTATCTTTATGTCCTTTGGAGGGTACGCGTTGGACTTATGTAGTAACCTTGTAACTTCCCTGACCTTCTGTTGTCTTTCAGGACAGGTGGTGCTACACCAAGGGCATGGGCTGACCTGACCTTTCCCTGAATCACAAGACTTTCACATGCATCCAAGCCCTAAAATGTGTAAAAGGAAGGCCAGAGATTGAGTCAGTGGACTCAGTTTTTGGGACACTAGTCTGCTGAGTCTCCCGTCTGGTGAATAAAGCTGCTTCCTCTTCCAACTGGTGCCTGTGGTCTGTGTCGGCCTTGGCTCTTGCTACAGCTTAACCACTGAGTGTGTTATGTTTTTCTTTTCTCAAAACATTCATTGTTGCCCTATTGCCAGTAGAATGAACGTCAAGTCCAATTCCTTAGCATAGTGTTTCAAGACCCTTCTTGGATGTGTGAACTAAGCCCCCTAGTGTCAACTATGCCCTCTCTGCAAAGGGGACCCCAGAAATACCCTATAGCTGAGTTGCTGGCCATCAGAAAGGAAGTCAGACATGCCTCCTCATGCTCCCCTCCCTTCTTGAAGATATCCTTCGTAACTCATAAACAGGCCTAGGACAAAGCTTGAACCACACCTGCAGATCATCATTTATTGAACAGATCACTTGAGTTCTTAACTTAAAACATTCCAAAGCATTTTGTTGCCCTGTTGTAGACTCTTACCTCTGTTATACCATATGCCAATGGAAAATAACTCAAACTCTGTAAAATAATTTTTAAGAGGTTTATTTTGAGCCAAGTTTGAAGACCATGGCCTGGAGGCACACACAGAAGACTTAAGTAAGTGGCCTTGCTGTGGTTGGGTTGTGGTTTGCTTTTATACATTTCAGTGAGACAGGAATTACACTTAAAGTCATAAATCAATACATGGAAGTGTACATTGGTTTGGCCCCCAAAGGCAGGACATCTGAAAGCTGGGAGGGAGGCTTACAGGTTATAAGTGGGTTTAAAGATTCTTTGATTTGTAATTGGTTAAAGAAATGAAGCTATGTCTAAATCAGGGTGTCCAACCATTTTTTTCTCTTTGCACATTGGAAGAGTAAGAATTGTCTTGGGCCATGCATTAAATATACCAACACTAATGAAAGCTGAATAGTTTTTTTTTTTTAAAGGGTCTGTACATACTTTTTGTGATATGCCACACTACAGGTAAGCAAAAATACTCCTTAAAAAGTCAGCACATAGAGCGGTGCCTGTGGCTCAGTGGATAGGGCACTGGTCCCATATACTGAGGCTGGTGGGCCAAACTGCAACAAAAAAATAGCCGGGTATTGTGGCAGACACCTGTAATCCCAGCTATGCAGGAGGCTGAGGCAAGACAATCGCCTAAGCCCAGAAGTTGGAGGTTGCTGTGAGCTGTGAAGCCACAGCAATCTACCAAGGGCAATAAAGTGAGACTCTGTCTCTACAAAAAAAAAAAAAAAAAAGAAAAGAAAAGAAAGAAAAGTCAGCACATAGTCTTGCATGGGCGAGCTTCAGGTTGGACCCCCCTGGAAAGGCTTGGGATGTTTAAGTTAAGGTAAGGAAGTCTGTTAATCAGGGGCGAGCCACTGCACATGCACCTAGACTCAAGTGAGCTGTTTGATGACCTGAAGGTGTCCTTTAAGCTTTGCCCTGCATCACCTGAGGCCTGTTAATGAGTTACAAAGGGTATCTCCATGAGGGAGGGGGGGCATGAGGAGGACTGTCTGACCTTCCTTCTCATGACCAGCAACTCAGCTGTAGGGTGTTTCTGGGTCTCCTTGGCAGAGAGGGTGTCTATTTAGTCATGATTTTATTTTTGTTCACTTATGTGTTGGAACCTTAGTGCCACAGTGTTGAGAGGTAGGGCCTAATGAGAGAGGTATTTGGGTCTTGAGGGCTTTGCATTCATGAATGGATTAATGTCCTTGTTGTTGGAGGTTGGGATCCTGCTTCTCTGAACCCAGTTGACCTGGTTTATTTACTTGGCTGAGCTAGAAAGTTCAACCGAGGCTTGGCAGGAATTGAAAGCAAAAGTGCGTGGAAAAGGAAAATTATACAGAAGCAGCACGGGCAGCGTGAATAGAGAGCAAAAGTAATCTATAGAAGTCTCAGTGTAACAAAGTAGACTTTTAAGAAAAAATAGAAAGTTTAGAGCACTTCCAAAGAGAGCTGGAAGTGGGTCCTTCCATTAAGAAGAGGTGAGAGAGCCAGACATAAAGGCCTGCAGGGGTATAAATACCCTCTTCAGTTTGAAATTGTTTGCAAGTCTTTCACTGGCTTCTTTGCAGGCATTATTGCCCTTTCCTATTGGTCAATGGTTAACTAGGTTACTTCATACTCACATTCTAAGGGCCCTCCAGACTTCCTGGTTCCAGTGCCAGGCTTCCTGCCCATCCCCCTTGAAGCCCCTTTCTTCATGTCCCTTCTCAATTATCATGGGAGTGTGTTATCAAACCAAACAAGGGGCCTCTCATCCAGCTCAGCAAAGCCGGACACTGGTGCTGTTACCAAAAGTTTGGTACTTGTCCCCTGAAGCCACATCAGAAAAAGAAGGACATGCAGTTTGAGGAGGAGGAAAGAGAAGTTTATTATTTTGTCCGCAAAAGAGGAAAATGGTTGACAATGGTCTCAAATCCAATTTCCTGCTTCTGAGCAGAAACACAAAGCTTTAAAAGGTTATGATTTCATAATCCCATCTTGGGCCAAGACACTCTTGTGGCCTCTGGCTAGATTCATCTCATCTTTGTCTAAGACACTCTCGTGACTTCCATTCATCCCATTTTCAGCTAAAGTGATAGAAGGATCTTCACCCAGTCAATTTCCTTGAGCTATTTCCTGAGGTAGAGAGAACAAGAGACATTCCCTGCCTCTCCAGACCAGGGGCATGAGGAAGGGATGCAGGTTTCAGTTCCCCAAATGGTGAGAAGACAGAAAATATTTTTGCTATTTTTTCAGGCCATTCCCTCTGCAACAATGCTCAGAGTTGCATCAGGAGATAAAGAGGCATTTTATTATGTTGTGCCATGCAAGGGTTTTTAAAGACAGGAGCACATTTCAGGAATACAGAAATTCTGGCAAAATAGTAAATCAAGACATGGAGGCCATACATTGCTTTGGCCCCAAAAGGTACTATATCTTAAAGTGAAGGTAGGGGCATGGGAGTGGGCTTACAGGTCATAGGCAGATACAAAGCTTCTTTGATTAGCAGTTGGTTAAGGAAACAAAGCCTCATCATGGAAAGGAATGTTAAGGGGGGGTGCGATTCTCTCCAGGCTCTTCAGAGAGAAATTTAGAAGAAAGAACAAATGGAGGTCAGAGTTCAATTCCTCAGTTCCCCTCTTTCTGCATTTTCCATCTGGTGGGGATGGTTTTTGAAAAACAACTCAAGAACATACGTTCTGATGTTATCTTTTAGTTTCTATAAGGAACAAAATTTGGTTTGCTTGGAGATAGTAATATTGTTAGTATTACCTTCTTGCTTGTCAGGTTGCCCCAGGTGAGGCAGGTGCCTGGAATTTTACTTGAAGGGACTCAAGATTTTTCCTTTATTTTCAGGGAGGGAGTCCCTGCTCCATCTCCAGTGAGTTTGTTATAAAGCAGGTTCAGCCCTGCTGCACCCCTCCCACCCTCTTTTCACATGTGATGCCTTCCAGAATGTGATGATGCTGCAGCGCCTTGAACTTGAACTTCCCAACCTCCAGAAGGAAAAAATAAATGAATAAATATCTGTTCTTTATAAATTATTCAGTCTCAGGGATTGTGTTAGAGCAGCACAAGATGACTTTCACACCCTTGCTGGGGCTTTTCCTTCAACCTGGGAGCTCCCTTTTCTCTTCTTCCTTTTTAAACACTCACCTATGCTGCCACCATCCCCTCTGTAGGACAGCAGAATATGCAACTCCAAAATATGTCTCTTTGGCCATAAGGATGATTTTAAGAAACAGCAGACACAGGAGAAACCCTGAAAACAGTAAAAGTTACTCTTCTATAAGGGAAATTTACATGTACAAGGGAAATCTCCATTTGTAAGTGTGTTTCCCTTTCTGTACCAGAAGACTGACTCTAAAGTGCTTGCAGGGGTGTCCAATCTGGGGCCTGATGGCCACAAGCAGACTATTTGAAGACTATTTTGCTTATCCGTTTTGCTCATCAGCTTACGTTAGGGTTTGTGTATTTAACTGCCTAAGATAACTCTTATAGTTTCAATGTGCAGCAGAAAAGAAAAAAGATTGGGCACCTCTGCACCAGAGACTCTTATCAATGGAGGAGGCACTGACAAATCTGCATAACAAACCTTGTCCTTGTTCCCTGCTTTTCCTGGTCGCCTCC
Source organism: Nycticebus coucang (assembly GCF_027406575.1). NCBI lineage: Eukaryota > Metazoa > Chordata > Mammalia > Primates > Lorisidae > Nycticebus > Nycticebus coucang. The sequence goes on from NC_069789.1 coordinate 36,455,674, forward strand.
CATGACTGGTATCACCCAAACCCTTCTTTTTTGTTTCACCAGGTGATGGTATTTAAGCCTGAATTCAAAATGACCTTTTAGAGTGTTGCACCCAAGGATCGGGGTCCCCAATGACCACACGAGAGAGCCAGACACTGATGCAATCACACGAGGGCATTTTATTCAAGCTCAAGCCTGGGCTGCCAGCACTCCCAGATGCAGCTGGGACTGAGAGCCATGTGCTCCAGGCGGGAGGGGTTTTTATGGGGTGGATATGGGGTGAGGGGTGTGGGAAACAAAGTATGGTCCCTGGATTGGTTACTTCTTATGCTTATACTAGAGTTTAAAGCTGATTGGGTCCCGCCAATTTTAACGGCTGGGGGCGTGGGGGATGGGGCATACACTCCAGGAGATGGGGAGGGGTGTGGTCTACCAAGAAATGAAACTAGGGACTTTCAGGTTTGCTCTAAAATGGAGGATGAAAGTCCAAAATCGCACCACAAGGTCTTTCATTCCCCCCTTCTCCTTGTAGCTAAGAGAACCCAATCATGGGACCTCAATGATGAGTTTGTGATCATCAGGGGAGGTTAAGGGCTGATAATGGGCTCTGAGGACCACGAGTTGTGCTTCCCCAACTCGTTCTTTTATAAAATATATAAGTCTGTTAATTACACATGGTCCTACTGTTAAGGTTAGTAAGAACAGGGTTAGGGGCCCAGCTATGGTAGAAATAAGGGTGGTAAGCCAAGGGGACTAATTAAACATAGCCTCATACCAATTCTGGGCTTGCTCTCTTGTCTGCGTTTCTGTAGTCCTTCCCTTACTAGGGTCGTGGATTCTTTAGTTACCCCAAAATGGTCAGCATAAAAACAGCATTCTTCGCCTAGAGCAGTGCACAATCCTCCTTGCTGCAAAAACAGCAAGTCGAGCCCCCTCCGGTTCTGGAGCACTACTTCAGAGAGGGAAGTGAGGGAGTCCTGAAGTAGAGTGATGGATTTTTCTATTCTTTCTATATTTAGATTGATAGCCACTCGCAGTACCCCATAGTTTTTATCTTGGAGGACTAGAGCTGAGATTCTGGTACCTGCTCCTGCTAATCCCCGTCCTAACAGGGTGGAGATGGTGAGTGCCATCACAGGCTCCCTTTTGAAATGAAGGCCTGTGCTTTCAACTCTCTGAAAAATAGTTTCTTGTTTATGGTAATTAATCTAGGTATCAGTTGCACAAGGACACAGTAGTCTTTGGTTGCATCTAAGACTCCTGAGTGTATGCATGGGGCCAGGCCTGTGGAACAAGCCCACCAGGCGTCTTTGGGGGGCAGTAAATACTGGGTTCCATTCCACTGGTAGGTACTATTACACAGGTACCTGTGGGAGGTAGGCACCCATCCCACGCAAGTTCCCTTCTCTGAGACAGCTTGGAGGGTAAGGAGAGGGTGGCCATGCTGATGCCAGTGGCAAGCTGTGGCCTCACCAGGAGTGAAGCTATCTTGGAGGGCTACACCCTCATAGTAAGGGGGCTTCACATCAATACAGAGCCAGCATGCATCAGTCAACTCTGGCCGTGATTGATTAAGTACCCAATAGGTGCTGACGAGGAGGTCCCAAATAGGATCTGGGTCCTGGTGGGGCTAATTGGTGAGGAGCTGAGAAAGGGATTAGGAGAGGGGAGTGCAGGGGATATACAGGGTGGAGTAGCCAGAGCTGGTGGGTGCAGTTGCAAAACTATGTTAGGGCCTACTGCTAAAGGGGGGCCTGAGTTGGGGGCTGTATAGACAACCTTTAGGGTGAACGTAGCCCCTTTGTCCATGTAGGGCGACCGGACTCTGTCATACAGGCAAATTCCCATCCTGCTGCCGTGAACCTGATGAGTATGGGGTCGCAAGGTTGATTTGGGTGACCCCACGCCCCCGTTTGTGGGCAAGACGGTGGGGACACCGTGGCTCGCCGTACTGTAATGAGGTCCTCTTTGTGAAGGGGATCTCACCAGATTTGGCCTGTGGAGATGCAACTCCAAGCTTGGCAGAAAAAATGCTCTGCTCCGCCATACTTGTCTACCCTATAGCCAGGGCACACAGTAGTGGCTGGTGTCCCATCCGATGGTTTCAATTAAATCATTTAAATCTACCTGTAAATCTGGGTACCAGTTGCCCAGGGGGTGTAAGCCCCAGGTCTGGTTTAGAATTCCTCCCTTGACTCCTCCCAGGATCTGCCAGGTGATGTTGAAAGGCTGGTGCGGGCTGCTAGGGATGTGGCGTGAGCTTGAGCAAGGGGTACATACAGTTAACAAGAGTGCCAAGACTGTCATCAGGGCGACTGTGCTGGACGCTTGAATTTGAGCTTGAGTGGGTTGGCAGGGTCTTTTTTGAGCTTCCATTGTGGGGTGTAATCTTCCTTGATGGCAAATGGGTCTGCCAACTAGACATGGGTGTGATGGACCCACCCAGCAATGCCATCAACCTTGAGTGCAGTGGGGGTGGTCAGGATCAGGGTGTAGGGCCCTTTCCACCGTGGTTCGAGAGTTTCCTGCCAGTGTCTCTTGACATAGACCCAGTCCCCTGGCTGGAACTTGTGAGGCTCTGGAATTGGGCCTTCTGCATAGGTGGCACTCAGGCCATTCCAATTCTCTTTTTGAATCTGCTGGTAACAGCGGAGGGAAAGAAGAAAATCCTCATCATTTGCCTCTGTTAAAAGGTCTATATGGTTGTTTGGATAGGAGGTAGTCTCCCATAAAGAATTTCATGGGGGAGAGGCCTAGGGTGTATGGGGAATTTCTGACCCTATATAAGGCAAAGGGAAGGAGAGCCATCCAGTCCCGGTCAGACTCTAGGGTTAATTTGGTTAAGGTCTCTTTAAAGTTCTATTCATCCTTTCTACCTGCCCTGAGCTCTGGGGCCTGTACGCACAATGTAATTTCCAGGTTGTTCCCAGTGCTGTGGCTACTCCCTGAGTTACTTGAGATATAAAGGTTGGCCCATTGTCTGAGCCAATTATAGCTGGTAGTCCATACCTGGGAAGAATGTCTTCTAGCAGCTTTTTCACCATGGTTTGAACAATTTCATGTTTTGTGGGGAAAGCTTCTATCCACTCTGAGAAGGTATCTACAAAGATTAAGAGATATTTGTACCCACACCGACCAGGCTTAATTTCCATTAAGTCCACTTCCCAAGATGCACCAGGCTTGATGCCCCTCAGGTGGGTGCCTTGGGTAGTAGGCCCAGCTCAGGCATTAGTGAGCCAGCAAGCTTTGCAAGCGTTAACTGTCTTGTCCACTTTGGCATCCATTCGCTCAATCTTAATCCGTGCATGTCTGATTAGGTCTCTCAACTTCCTGCTGCCCATATGGGTTGCCTGGTGCATGCACTGCAATATGTCTAGCCCTAGCTGTACAGGGAGGATGGTCTTTCCATTGGCTGTGCACCACCAGCCATTGTACTGGGAGGGGTTATGTGCCTGAGGGATGGTGTGGATCCATGCCAAGTCTTCAGGGGTGTATCTGGGCTCTTCTGGCAGGACTGGAGGCCCAATGTCAGGTAGGGTAACTTCCAGGGGCTGTGTGGCTCTGAGGGTTGCACTTATGGCAGCTTTGTCTGTCTGATGATTGCCCCTTGCCACTGGGGTAGTGGGCTTTTGGTGTCCTGGGCAATGGATGATGGCTAGCTTTTTTGGTAGCCAGATGGCGTTAGTAAGTCTAGTATTTCTTGTTTGTTTTTAACAGTTCTCCCCTCCACTCTCAGCAACCCCCTCTCCCGGTAGATGGCCCAGTGTATGTGAGCGGTGGTGAATGCATATCAGCTGTCAGTATAGATATTAAGCTTTTTCCCTTGGCCTAGAACTAGGGCCTTGGTAAGGGCAATTAATTCAGCCTGTTGGGCGGAGGTTCTGACTGGAAGGGGTTCAGCGCAAAGTGTACCTGCCTCGGAGACCACCACTGCCCCCGAGTACCATTGGCCAACTTTCACAAAGCTGCTGCCAACTGTGAACCAGGTCTCGTCGGAGTCCTGCAGCAGTTGGTCGGTCAGGTCTTGGCGCGTGCTGTGGACCTGGGCTAGGATGTCCTGGCAATTGTGGAGTGGTGTCTCCATGTACGGGTTGGGCAGGAGAGTAGCAGGGTTTAGGGTGGTGCTGGGCAAGAACTGGATTCGTGGTGGGTTTAGTAATAAGCTCTGCTAGTGTGTTAGCTGCGTGTTGCTCATCCACCAGTCTGGGGGTTGTTTCAAGACCCCTTCAATGGCATGGGGCGTGGTTAGCAACAGTTCCTGCCCCATGGTGAGTTTGTCTGCGTCCTTTATGAGCAGCACAGTGGCTGCCACAATGCGAAGGCAGAGGGGCCATCTTGAGCCACCGGGTCTAGTTTTTTTGATAAGGAGGCTATTGGATGGGTCCAGGGCCCCAAGGTCTGAGTCAGCACCCACTTGGCTATCCCTTTGTGTTCATCTACATAGAGAAGAAACGTTTTTTTTTTTATTATTAAATCATAGCTGTGATAGCTGATTAATGGGATCTGCATAGCTGATCCCATTAATGGGATCATGGGGCACCACACACTGCATTTATACACCATTTGACATATTTTCATCACACTGGTTAACATAGCCTTCCTGGCATTTTCTTAGTTATTGTGTTAAGACATTTACATTTTACATTTACGAAGTTTCACATGTACCCTTGTAAGATGCATTGCAGGTGTAATCCCACCAATCATCCTCCCTCTTCCCCCTCCCCCCTTCCTCCCCTCTCTTTCCCCCTTCCCCCTATTCTTAGGTTATAACTGGGTTACAGCTTTCATGTGAAAGCCAATAATTAGTTTCATACTAGGGCTGAGTACATTGGATACTTTTTCTTCCATTCTTGAGATACTTTACTAAGAAGAATATGTTCCAGCTTCATCCATGTAAACATGAAAGAGGTAAAGTCTTCATCTTTCTTTAAGGCTGCATAATATTCCATGGTGTACATATACCACAATTTATTAATCCATTCTAGGATCAATGGGCACTTGGGCTTTTTCCATGACTTAGCAATTATGAATAGGGCTGCAATAAACATTCTGGTACAAATATCTTTGTTATGATGTGATTTTTGGTCTTGTGGGTATATGCCTAGAACAGGAATTATAGGATTGAATGGCAGATCTATTTTTAGATCTCTAAGTGTTCTCCAAACATCGTTCCAAAAGGAATATATTAATTTGCATTCCCACCAGCAGTGTAGAACTGTTTCCTTTTTTCCACATCTACACCAACATCTCTGGTCTTGGGATTTTGTGATATGAGCTAATCTTATTGGAGTTAGATGATATCTCAAAGTAGTTTTGATTTGCATTTCTCTGATGATTAAAAATGATGAGCATTTTTCATGTCTGTAGGCCTGTCTTCTTCAGAGAAGTTTCTCTTCAAGTCCCTTGCCCAGCCTGCGATGGGATCACTTGTTCTTTTCTTGCTAATACGTTAGAGTTCTCTGTGGATTCTGGTTATTAAACCTTTGTCGGAGACATAACCTGCAAATATCTTCTCCCATTCTGATGGCTGTTTGCTTGCTTTACTTACTGTGTTCTTGGCTATGCAGAAGCTTTTCAGTTTGATCAGGTCCCAGTAGTGTATTTTTGAAGCTGCTTCAATTGCCCAGAGGGCATTTTCTTAGTTATTGTGCTAAGACATTTATATTCTACATTTACTAAGTTTCACATCTATCCTTGTAAGATGCACCGTAGGTGTAATCCCGCCAATCACTCTCCCTCCACCCATCCTCCCCTCTCCCTTCCCGCCCTCTCCCTGTCCCCATATTCTTAGGTTATAACTGGGTTACAGCTTTCATATGAAAGCTATAAATTAGTTTCATAGTAGGGCTGAGTACATTGGATACTTTTTCTTCCATTCTTGAGATACTTTACTAAGAAGAATATGTTCCAGCTCCATTCATGTAAACATAAAAGAGGTAAAGTCTCCATCTTTCTTTAAGGCTGCATAAGAGCATTTTTTTCATATGTCTGTAGGCTGTGCGCCTGTCTTCTTCAGAGAAGTATCTCTTCAAGTCCCTTGCCCAGCCTGTGATGGGATCACTTGTTCTTTTCTTGCTAATACATTTGAGTTCTCTGTAGATTCTGGTTACTAAACCTTTGTCAGAGACATAATCTGCAAATAATGTCTCCCATTCTGAGGGCTTTATGCTTGCTTTACTTACCATGTTCTTGGCTGTGCAGAAGAGTTTTAGTTTGATCAGGTCCCAATAGTGTAGTTTTGAAGCTGCTTCAATTGCCTGGGGTGGGGTGGGGGGCTCCTTATCATAAAATATTCACCCACACCGATTTCTTCAAGAGTTTTCCCTGCACCCTCTTCTACCCTGTTTCCCCCAAAATAAGACATCCTCTGAAAATAAGACCTACTTACAGGAAAGATAAGACGTTCCCTGAAAATAAGACCTAGCGCATCTTTGGGAGCACACCTTAAAATAAGACACTGTCTTATTTTTGGGGAAACAGGGTAGTATTTTAGAATATATTATTTAGTATAGAATTTAGTATTTTATAGTTTTATGTCTTGAGTTTAAATCTTTAATCCAGTGAGAGTCTATCTTAGTTAATGGTGAAAATTAATGGTCCAGTTTCAGTCTTCTACAGGTCGCCAGCCAGTTCACCCAGCACCATTTGTTAAATAGGGAATCTTTTCCCCACTGAATATTTTTAATTGGCTTGTCAAAGATCAAATAATGGTAAGTAGCTGGGTTTATCTCTTGGTTCTCTATTCTGTTCCATACATCTACCTCTCTGTTTTTGTGCCAGTACCATGCTGTTTTGATCACTATTGATTTATAGAATAGTCTGAGGTATGGTAGCATGATTCCTCCTGCTTTGTTTTTATTTCTGAGTAATGTCCTGGTTATTTGAGTTTTTTTCTGATTCTATACAAAAATAAGTATTATTTTTTCAAGATCTTTAAAGTATGACAGTGGAACTTTAATTGGGATTGCATTAAAATTATATATTGGTTTGGGTAGTATGGACTTTTTAACAATGTTGATTCTTCCCAGCCATGAGCATGGTATGTTTTTCCATTTGTTAACATTTTCAGCTATTTCTTTTCTTAGAGTTTCATAGTTCTCTTTATAGAGATTTTTCATGTCCTTTTAAAAATAAAATCCCAAATATTTCATCTTCTTTGGCACTGCTGTGAATGGGATAGAGTCCTTAACTGTTTTTTTCAGCTTGACTATTGGTATATATAAAGGCTACCGATTTATGAATGTTTATTTTGTAACTTGAGATGCTGCTGTATTCCTTGATCACTTCTAGGAGTTTTATAGTAGAATCCCTGTTGTTTTCCAGATATACAATCATATCATCTGCAAAGAGCGAAAGTTTGATCTCTTCCGACCCTATAGGGCTACCCTTGATCGCCTTTTCTTCCCTAATTGCCATGGCTAAAACTTCCATTACAATGTTAAAGAGCAGTGGAGACAATGGGCAGCTTTGTCTGGTTCCTGATCTGAGTGGAAATGATTTCAATTTAACTCCATTAAATACGATATTGGCTGTGGGTTTGCCATAAATGGCCTCTATCAGTTTAAGAAATGTCCATTTTATACCAATTTTCTTAAGTGTTCTGATCATGAAGGGATGCTGTATATTATCAAAAGCTTTTCCTGCATCAATTGAGAGAATCATATGGTCTTTGTTTTTTGATTTGTTTATGTGCTGAATTATATGTATAGATTTATGTGTATTGAACCAGACTTGAGACCCTGGGATAAAACTTACTTGGTCATGATGTATTGACCAATATTTGATGTATATTTGATGTGTTGCTGGATTCTGTTTGTTAGGATCTTGTTGAATATTTTTGCATCTATGTTCATTAGTGATATTGGTCTATAATTTTCTTTTCTTGTTGGATCTTTTCCTGGTTTGGGGATCAGGATAATGTTTGCTTCATAGAACGTGTTGGGTAGTCTTCCTTCTTTTTGTATATTTTGGAACAGGTTGAGTAATATAGGTACTAATTCCTCTTTAAAGGTTTGGTAGAATTCTGACCGTGAAGACATTTGGTCCTGGGCTTTTCTTTTTAGGCAGATTTTGTATGGTTGATGCTATTTCAGACCTTGATAGAGGCCTGTTCATAATTTCCACTTGGTTCTGGCTAAGTCTTGGAAGGTGACGTGCTTCCAAGCATTGGTCAATTTCCTTCAGATTTTCATATTTCTGAGAATAAAGTTTCTTGTAATATTCACTAAGGATTTTTTGAATTTCTGAGGAGTCTATTGTTATTTCGTCTTTGCATTTATGATTGATGAAATTAGAGATTTTACTCTTTCTTTCCTGGTTAGGTTAGCCAAAGATTTATCTATTTTATTGACCTTTTCAGAAAACCAACTTTTTGATTTATCGATCTGTTGTATAATTCTTTTGTTTTAAATTTCATTTAATTCTGCTCTAATTTTGGTTATTTCTTTTCTTCTACTGGGATTGGGGTTGGAATGTTCTTCCTTCTCCAGTTGCTTGAGATGTTCCATTAAGTTGTTAACTTCCTCTGTTTCTGTTCTCTTTATTATTATTATTATTATTTTATTTTTATTTTTTATTGTTAAATCATAGCTGTGTACATTAGTGCAATCACCAGTACCCATTCTAAGATGCACCACAGATGTGGCCCCACCCATTACCCTCCCTCCACCAAAACCTCCCCCCTCCCTTCCCCTTCCTTGGCCCTTTCCCCATAGTCTTGTGCTATAGTTGGGTTATAGTCTTCATGTGAAAGCTATAATTTAGCTTCATAGTAGGGCTGAGTATGTTGGATACTTTTTCTTCCATTCCTGAGATACTTTGATAAGAAGAATATGTTCCAGCTCCATCCATGTAAACATGAAAGAGGTAAAGTCTCCATCTTTCTTTAAAGCTGCATAGTATTCCATGGTATACATGTACCACAATTTGCTAGTCCATTCGTTGGTCGATGGGCACCTGGGCTTCTTCCATGACTTAGCAATTATGAATTGGGTTGCAATAAACATTCTGGTACAGATGTCTTTGTTATATTGTGACTCTTGGTCTTCTGGGTATAAACCTAGTAAAGGAATTATAGGATCGAATGGCAGGTCTATTTTTAGGTCTCTACGTATTCTCCAAACATCCTTCCAGAAGGAACGTATTAGTGGGCATTCCCACCAGCAGTGTAGAAGTGTGCCCTTTCCTCCACATCCACGCCAACATCTCTGGTTTTGGGATTTTGTTATGTGGGCTACTCTTACTGGGGTTAGGTGATATCTCAAAGTAGTTTTGATTTGCATTTCTCTGATGATTAAGGATCATGAGCTTTTTTTCATGTGTTTGTAGATTTTGTGTCGGTCTTCTTTAGAGAAGTTTCTCTTTAAGTCCCTTGCCCACCCTGAAATGGGGTCACGTGTTCTTTTCTTGCTAATTAATTTGAGTTCTCTGTGGATTCTGGTTATTAGACCTTTATCGGAGGTATAACCTGCAAATATTTTCTCCCATTCTGAGGGCTGTCTGCTTGCTTTACTCACTATGTTCTTGGCTGTGCAGAAGCTTTTTAGTTTGATCAGGTCCCAGTAGTGTATTTTTGATACTGCTTCAAATGCCTGGGGAGTCCTCCTCATAAAATATTCACCCAGGCTGATTCCTTTAAGAGTTTTCCCTGCACTTTCTTCAAGTATTTTTATAGTTTCATGTCTTAAGTTTAAATCTTTTATCCAGTGAGAATCTATCTTAGTTAATGGTGAAAGGTGTGGGTCCAGTTTCAATCTTCTACAGGTTGCCAGCCAGTTTACCCAGCACCATTTGTTAAATAGGGAATCTTTTCTCCACTGAATGTTTTTAATTGACTTGTCAAAGATCAAATAACGGTAAGTAGCTGGATCCATCTCTTGGTTCTCTATTCTGTTCCAGACATCTACTTCTCTGCTTTTGTGCCAGTACCGTGCTGTTTTGGTCACTATGGATTTAGTACAGTCTCAAGTCTGGTAGTGTGGTTCCTCCTGCTTTGTTTTTATTGCTCAGTAATGTTTTGGCTATTCGAGGTTTTTTCTGATTCCATATAAAATGAAGTATTATATTTTTCAAGATCTTTAAAGTAGGACAATGGAGCTTTAATAGGAATTGCATTAGTATTATTTATTGCTTTGGGCAGTATGGACCTTTTAACAATGTTGATTCTTCCCAGCCATGAGCATGGTATGTTTTTCCATCTGCTAACATCTTCGGCTATTTCTTTTCTTAGAGTTTCATAGTTCTCTTTGTAGAGATCTTTCACGTCCTTTGTTAGGTATACTCCAAAATATTTCATCTTCTTTGGCACTACTGTGAAAGGAATAGAGTCCTTGACTGTTTGTTTGTCTTGGTTATTGTTGGTATATATAAAGGCTACAGATTATGGGTGTTGATTTTGTAGTCTGAGACATTTCTATATTCCTTGATCACTTCTAAAAGTTTTGTAGTAGAATCCCTAGTGTTTTCTAGATATACAATCATATCATCTGCGAAGAGTGAAAGTTTGATCTCTTCTGACCCTATGTGGATACCCTTGATTGCCTTTTCTTCCCTAATTGCAATGGCTAAAACTTCCATTGCAATGTTAAAGAGCAATTCAGACAATGGGCAACCTTGCCTGGTTCCTGATCTAAGTGGAAATGATTTCAATTTAACTCCATTTAATACGATATTGGCTGTGGGTTTGCTGTAGATGACCTCTATTAGTTTAAGAAATGTCCCTTCTATACCAATTTTCTTAAGTGCTCTGATCATGAAGCATTGCTGGATATCATCAAAAGCTTTTTCTGCATGAATTGAAAGAATCATATGGTCTTTATTTTTAAGTTTGTTTATGTGTTGAATTACATTTATAGATTTATGTATATTGAACTAGCCTTGAGACCCTGGGATAAATCCCACTTGGTCATGGTATATAATTTTTTTTATATAATTTTTTTGATGTGTTGTTGGATTGTGTTTGTTAGGATCTTATTGAGTATTTTAGCGTCTATATTCATTAGTGATATTGGTCTATAATTTTCTTTTCTTGTTGGATCTTTCCCTGGTTTGGGGATCAAAGTGATGTTTACTTCATAGAATGTGCTGGGTAATATTCCTTCTTTTTCTATATTTTGGAAGAGGTTTAGTAGTATAGGTACTAGTTCTTCTTTAAAGGTTTGGTAGAATTCTGACGTAAAGCCATCTGGTCCTGGGCTTTTCTTTTTAGGGAAATTTTGTATAGTTGATGCTATTTCAGAACTTGATATAGGCCTGTTCAACATTTCCACTTCGTTCTGGCTAAGTCTTGGTAGGTGGTGTGCTTCTTGTAGTATCTGTTAAGGATTTTTTGAATTTCTGAGGGGTCTGTTGTTATTTCATCATTACCATTTCTGATTGATGAAATTAGAGATTTTACTCTTTTTTTCCTGGTTAGGTTGGGCAAAGGTTTATCTATTTTATTGATCTTTTCAAAAAACCAGCTTTTGGATTTATTGATCTGTTGTGTAATTCTTTTGTTTTCAATTTCATTTAATTCTGCTCTGATTTTGGTTATTTCTTTTCTTCTGCTGCGTTTGGGGTTGAAGTGGTATTCTTTCTCCAGTTGCTTGAGATGTTCTATTAAGTTATTAACTTCCTCTCTTTCCGTTTTCTTGAGGAAGGCTTGCAGTGCTATAAATTTCCCTCTTAGGACTGCCTTTGCAGTATCCCAGAGGTTCTGGTAATTCGTGTCTTGATTGTTGTTTTGTTCCAAGAATATGGTGATTTCCTTCTTAATCTCATCTATAACCCATGTATCCTTCAGCATAAGGTTGTTTAGCTTCCATGTTTTTGTATGGGTATGCAGGTTCCTGTTGTTATTTAGTTCAACTTTTATTCCATGATTGTCTGAGAAGATTTTGTTTTAGGAGATTGAAAGTCGATGACCATCCTCTTCTAGCTTGAAACGTTTCAGCAGAGAGATATGCAGTTATTCTGATAGTCTTCCTCTTGTAGGTAATGGTTTTCTTTCTTCTGACAGCTTTCAGAATTTTCTCCTTCATATTAACTTTAGTGAAATTGATTATGATGTGTCTGAGGGATGTCTTATTTGGGTTGAGTCATGCTGGAGTTCTGAAACTGTCTGCTATCTGAATTTCGGAATCTCTTGGCGTGTCTGGAAAGTTCTTCATAATCTCATGGAGAAGAGACTCTGTGCCTTGTGAAGCCACTTTGTCACTTTCGGGGATCCCTATAAGACGAATATAGGTTTTCTTCAAATTATCCGAGAGCTTTCTGAGAAAGTGGTCTGTTTTTGCTCTCCATTTCTCTTCTTCTTTGGGAGCATTCGAAAGCTTTGTCTTCAATGTCAGAAATCCTTTCTTCTGCTTGCTCCATTCTGTTACTGAGGGATTCTACTATGTTTCTCAGATCTTTGAGGGATGCAATTTCTTGTCTCAATGTGTCGAAATCTTTGGTCATTTGGTCTTTGAATCCGTTGAATTCTTGAGATAACTTTTGGAATTCTAATTCGATCTTATTTGCTACCCAGATCCTGAATTCAATTTCTGACATCTCAGCTGTTTGTTTGTGCATGGGGTCTTGTGCTGTGTCTGCCCCATTGATCCTTGGGGGAGTTTATCTACTCTGATTATTCATATTGCCAGAGTTTTTCTGTTGATTTCGCCTCAAGATTGTTTTTCACCATTGCCTCTGGCTGTCCTCAGAGTTGGGGAGGTGTCTCTCCAAGATTAGATCCCAGCGGGATCACTCTATTTTTGCTGGATCTTTGTAGGGAGTGACCCTGTGTAGTTCCTCTGGGGCTGCTCTATCTAGGGAGTTCTGATTGTGGAAGCAGCTCTGGTTTGTGACACACCCGGATCCAGCAACAGGGCTGGGGGTGGTGCGCATGGTTCTGGGAGTGCCCAGCGCCCAGTGACTTTTGCACAGAGAGCCCAAGGCTCCAGCAGTCTCTGGCCAGGAGAAGAGCTCTGCACAGAGGCAGGGATGGCTCCAAAGGGCAAGCAGTTACCAGAGTCCCTGTCCAGATGAACTGGCTAGTGTGGACACTGGGAGGTCACAGAGGGAGGACGCAGGGTTGTGTGGCTCCCGCAGTTCCTTGTCAGGAAATTCAGAAGCCCGGTGGGTGTGGGTCACCGGTCGGGGGTTGCTGCACAGCTCTTATGGAGGTCTGGGCGGTGCCAAGCCCAGGAGTTTGAGGTTGCTATGAGCTGTGACGTCACGGCAGTCTATCCAGGGCAACAGCCCAAGGCTCCAGTGTGCTAAAACCATCTCACTCTGCCCCTAAGGATTAAGGCTGTTTCTGTTCTCTTGAGGAAGGCATGCAGTGCTATAAATTTCCCTCTTAGGACTGCCTTTGTGGTATTCCAGAAGTTCTGGTAATTCGTGTCTTCATTGTCATTTTGTTCCATAAATTTGGCAATTTCCTTCTTAGTCTCATCTATGACCCAGCTATCATTCAGCATAAAGTTATTTAACTTGTATGTTTTTGTATGAGTATGCAGATTCCTAATGTTACTGAGTTCAACTTTTATTCCATGGTGGTCTGAGAAGATGCAAGGAATAATTTCTATTCCTTTAAATTTACTGAGGTTAGACTTGTGACCTAAGATGTGATCGATTTTGGAGTATGTTCTGTGGGCTGATGCAAAGTATGTGTATTCAGTTTTGTTGGGATGAAATGTTCTGTAGATGTCTGCTAAATCCAAATGTTGGATGGTTAGGTTTAAATCTAAAATTTCTCTGCTCAGCTTCTTATTGGAGGATCAATCCAACACTGCCAAAGTAGTGTTGAAATCTCTGACTATTATTGAGCTGGGGGAAATCAAGTTGCTCATGTCTGTTAGAGTTTCTCTTATACTTTGAGGCACATTCTGGTTGGGTGCATAAATATTAGTAATGAAATCTCATTATATTGAATTTTACCCTTAACAAATATGAAGTGACCATTCTTATCCTTCCTTACTTTTGTTGGGCTTTCTATTTGTGTTTGCAAATAGAATTGCAACACCTGCTTTATTCTGATTACCATTTGCCTGAAATATGGATGACCATCCTTTCACCCTGAGTTTATATTTATCTTTTAAGGTAAGATGTAATTCTAGTATGCAGCAAATATCTGTCCTGAGTTTTTGTATCCAGTCAGCCAACCTGTGCCTCTTTAGAGGACAGTTTAAGCTGTTCACATTAATGGAGAACATTGATAAGTCTGGTAAAATTTTGGGTATTGAGTTTTTTGAAAGTCCAGTGGACATTTTTAATCCTTTTGCCAGTGTGGAAGTTGGAGTTTGATCAAAAGTTTCTGAGTGAGTTTATTTTTGTGGTATAGGATTGGACTGGTGATTATGGAGGACAGGTCTGAGAATATACTGAATTGCTGGTTTGTTTATGGCAAATTTCTTCAACATGTGAATGTCATTAAAGTATTTAATTTCTCCATCATAAATGAAACTCAGTTTAGCTGGATATAGGATCCATAATTGCAATTTATTTTGTTTTAGAAGATTAAAAGTCGATGACCACTTGGCTTGAAAAGTTTCCGCTGAGAGATCTGCAGTCATTCTAATATTCTTCCCTTTGTTCGTAATGGTTTTCTTACGTCTGGCTGCTTTCAGGATTTTCTCCTTCATATTAACTTTAGTGAGGAGAAATTGAAAAGTTGTGTCAAGAAATCAGTGAATTTGAAGACAAAACCACCAAAGATTTTGACACATTGAAGCAAGAACTTGCAGTCCTCAAAGATCTGAAAAATACAGTAGAATCCCTCCATAACAGAGTGGAGCAAGCAGAAGAACGAATTTCTGACATTGAAGACAAAGCTTTTGAACTCTCCCAAACTCTCAAAGAGGAAGAGAAATGGAGAGCAAAAACGGATCATTCTCTCAGAGAGCTCTGGGGCTCTGAGATAATTTGAAGAAAGCTAATGTCCGCCTCATTGGAATCCTAAAAGCAATGAAGTGGCTTCGCAAGGCACAGAGGCCCTTCTCCATAAAATTATGAAAGAGAATTTTCAATACATGCCAAGAGATTCTGAAATTCAGATAGCAGACAGTTTCAGAACCCCAGCACAACTCAACCCAAATAAGACATGCCCCCGGCACATGTCTTTTTTTTATTTTTAATTCCAACTTTTGAATTGCTCCTTGAATTTCTAATTCCAAATTTTCCTCCATTCTATTAATCTTGTTTGCAATCCAAATTCTGAATTCGATTTCTGACATCTTGGCCATCTGTTTATGAATGGGATCTTCAGTTACATCTGCCATATCTTTCCTTGGGGGGGTTTGATCTACTCTGGTTATTCATGTTACCTAAGTTTTTCCGCTGATTCTGCCTCATTATTATTTTACACCATTTGACTTTTCCCCTGGAGCTTTGCTGAGGACCTGTACAGTGCTATGGCCTTAGAAACTGGAGATCTGTTTCGTGTGGTGAGGCTAAGAGGCTCTGTCTTGTTTTCAGATGGTCTCTGTCCGACCCTAGTGAAACAGTTACTCTGGGTTGAAGTCTCAGCTGTGGAGAAATACCAGCAATTAAGTCACCCCGTCCCCCACAGGCAACAATTGGAAGAGGAAAATCAAACCTTCCTACAACCACACACCCAGGGCACCACTTGGATAGTCCTCAGGTGATTGGCTCAGTTCAAAATCTCAGTTCAATTATCTTAGTCAGCACCTGTCTCAGGTGGAAGAGTTTAAAAAGTCTCTGGCAACTAGATCACAGGGGTCTGCTGACAAGTCAAATATGACTTGGTCTGGTGCTCTGTGAGGTCACGAGGACCCACCCAGCAAATAGATTATTCTTGGAAGGTTGATGTCTCCTTCCCCACCTTGCACCTCTGTTACCCAGTCACTGATAACCCCACAGGGCTGTGACCCAGTTGCCTCCATTGAGCAGATACTCCAGGGGTTTGCACCTGCCTGAATCACAGGGAAATGTATTTCTCCTCAGCCAGGCCGCTGCTCTCTACCTCTATCCAGGAGGGGGAGGTAAGGGCTGATGACCTCAGGTGCCTGATGGAGGTTGGGGGTGTTCACTTAGTTCCAGCTCCCCCTTGATTGATGTTACTGACCGAACAGAACAACTTTGCAGATTTTGTTTTTGTCCTGGCTAAATTCCCCTGGAGAAGAGAAGGTGTTTTGAGTTCCCAGAACCTGCACCTCAGGCCCTGTTTTGGCTGCTGCAGGTTTGTGTTTGCAGCATGGTTAGCTGTCAGTTCTAGCCTCCTGCCCTCCTTTGTCTAGGCTGATGATCCCCTGGGGCCAGGTGCGTCTTAGGCTCAGTAAAGCAGTCCTCAGGGTTTGCCCCACCCTGGGAGTCAGCCGGCACTGTGCGTGCATTTTCTAGTCCCTGCACTCTACCCAGGTGGGTACTGCCTCAGGCAAACCCTTTATTCTGGGCCTGCGTTTCCATCCTAGATCTGTTCTGCTGGTCGTTGCCACCTGAGAAGATGCCCGGCCTCCTCTGGTTGCCCAGAGAGATAGAGGGTGTGACTATAGAATATCCAGAGGTGAGCCCTATTGTTGCCAAAAATGGCTGCTGCTCTGTGCCTTGGGGCACTGCTGCTCTGATGTGGTTCCCTCTTAGCTGACCATCCTCTCCTCAGTCCCATGCCACAGAATCAGCACTGACCAGCTGTAGTCCAGGCACTATTCATACCCCTCGAGAAATCACCCAAGATTCTGGAGTCCTGGGGGACAGACCTCCAGACCTCAGAGTGAGAGTGGAGGGGTGTGCTGGAGGGAATTGCAGGTAGAGAATATATACAGTTTTGCACAGTTTTATGCCTGGCAGCCGAGCACTGTGGCACCCAGTAGGGGAAGTAGGTCCAGGGTTTAGAGGGTCTCTCCTGTGGAGTATAGTGGGAGGACTTTTGAACTCTGCTCGTTTGTTTCTGGGGTACTCTGAGCCGTTCTCATGGGGGAGGGGACTCCCGTCCTCTTGGTGATGGATTTTGTACTTTTTGTTTGTATCCTTGGGGTCACAGCTTGCCTCAGCAGGGTTGATGTACATTCTTCAACCTTCTCTCTTGGTGCAGCTCTAATCTACCAGGTTATTTGCTAAATTTCTGTCTTTTAACTCTCCTTCTGGACAGGAGCCTCTGGGTGCTTGACCACTGTCTGGTGAGTCTTCACCTTCCAGGTTTCTTTCCTTTGCTCCAGACAGGTGATGAGCTCTGGCTTAGAGACAGCAAGCCCATTTCTGTTTCCAGGATGTCCCTCCGACTTCCCTACAGATCTCCCAGGACCTGCACGTCCCAAGGTGAGAGAAACTGCAGCAGAGATAGCTGGGTCCTCCTGGAGATGCCACAGTGAAGAGGAGACTGAGATGAAATGATTTTGTAATGTGTGTGAGCCCCAAAGCGGGGAAAGAAAGCAGAGCAGTTTTAAGTCTCTGAAAGGCCAATTCTCTTTCTGTTATCCACTTGAAGGGGTGTCCCTCCCTTGTGGCTTCATAGAAGGGTTTCGCGATTTCAGCAAAGCCTGGTACCCAAGTCAGCAGAACCCTGCAGACCCCAGAAACTCTCACACCTGCCTGGGGTTGGTTGGGGTTGGGATCTTGAGTACAATCTGCTTCCTGGCCTCAGTGAGCCACCTCTGACCATCTTTAAGAGTGTATTCCAGGTAACACAGTTTGCTGACAGATCTGGGCCTTCTCCGCTGATGCCCGATACCCCTGCTGGGATGACGAGCAGGTCCCATGTACTTTGTAGGCAGTCCTGTTTGCTGATGGCCGCTACTAGGATGTCATCTGCATACTGGAGGATGGTCAGGTTGGGGTTTTGTCTGTGAAACTCACCCAGATCTTCATGCAAGGCCTCATCAAAGATAGTTGAGAGTTCTTAAACCCTTGTGGCAAGCGGGTCCAAGTTAGCTGTCCACTGATGCCTTTTTCCGGATCACTCCACATGAAGGCAAACACAGCCTGGCTCCAGGGCGCCAGCGACAAGCTGAAGAAGGCATCCTTTAAATCTAATACTGTATACCAGGTCTGGGATGGGGTATACCAGGCCAGTGAGCTTAGGAGGTTGTAGGGGTTTGGTACAGTCAGGTGAATGTCCATTACCTGCTTGTTGACCTCCCGGAGGTCTTGGACTGGCCGATAATCATTAGTGAGGTGCTTTTTGACTGGTAGCAGGGGGGTATTCCATCGGGACTGGCAGGGGATTAGGATCCCAGCATCTAGTAACCACGGAATGTGTGGTAGAATCCCGTTTCTGGCTTCAGGGGTCATGGGGTACTGCCTTACCCGCACCGGTTCAGCTTCAGGTTTGAGCTCGACTATGATTGGGGGCTGGTGTTTTGCCAGTCCCATTCCCCTTGTTTTGGCCCAGAGTGACAGGTAGGATTTCAGTCAGTCAAAGATATCTGGTTGGCTCAGTGGCAGAGGTTGCTGATGGAGTTGATATTCATCCTGTAGGTGCAGGGTTAGGACATGGACAGGATGTCCTTGTCTGTCCATAACCTGTGGCATTCCTTGTTTGAAAGAATTTTGTGCTCCAATTTTGCTAAGGAGGTCTCTACCAAGTAAGGGGTAAGGGCAGTCTGGGATGACCATAAATGCGCGTGACACTCAGCCTGCCCCTGTGTCCACTGTTCTCTGGGTGGTCCACGAGTATTGTTTCATCCCAGTGACATCCTGCACCCAGGATTTCTTGGAGGCTAACTTGCCTCTCCTTTCAACTAGGACTGAGTGTTGTGTACCTGTCTCGACTAAGAAGTCTACTGGTGCCCCCTCCACTTTGAGGGTACCCAGGGCTCGGGGAGGTGATCCAAATCCCATCCCCTCTAGTCACTGAGTTCCCTAAGCTCTAGAACATGGGCTCGGTTTTGAGGGAGGTCCTCATTGTCCCGTTTTTTTTTCTTTATTGTTGGGGATTCATTGAGGGTACAATAAGCCAGGTTACACTGATTGCAATTGTTAGGTAAAGTCCCTCTTGCAATCATGTCTTGCCCCCATAAAGTGTGACACACACCAAGGCCCCACCCCCCTCCCTCCATCCCTCTTTTTGCTTTTCCTCCCCCCCATAACCTTAATTGTCATTAATTGTCCTCATATCAAAATTGAGTACATAGGATTCATGCTTCTCCATTCTTGTGATACTTTACTAAGAATAATGTCTTCCACTTCCATCCAGGTTAATACGAAGGATGTGAAGTCTCTATTTTTTTTTTTTTTTTTTTTTACAACAGCACAAATCTACTTTTATTTACTTTTCATCACTTTAAATCCTTGAGGGGTACAGCATCACACGGATTCTGTGTCCAATGGCCTTAGCAGGAAGGTTGCTTCGGAATTTGGCACGAACCATGCCACTGTTTCCATGGGCTCGAGTTATCTTTCCCCAAATTACTCTGGTTTTGTTTGGTTTGCCGCCAGGAGTCACTGTGTTGTTCTTTGCTTTGTATACATAAGCACATCTCTTGCCCAAATAAAATTCAGTTTCATCTCGGGCATAAACACCTTCAATTTTAAGAAGAGCTGTGTGCTCTCTTTGGTTCCGGAGACCTCTCTTATAGCCAGCAAAAATGGCCTTGGACCACAGCCTTCCAGACATATTTGCCTTTTAGAAGTCCTGTTCCCAGCAGACCTCCACAGGCCCCAAGATGGCAGAAAGAGGAAAAACTCTCTATTTTTTTTAATAGCTGAATAGTATTCCATGGTGTACATATACCACAGCTTGTTAATCCATTCCTGGGTTGGTGGGCGTTTAGGCTTTTCAGTTTAATGAAGTACCATTTGTTTATTTTTGTTGTTGTTGCAATTGCCATGGCAGTCTTCTTCATGAAGTCTTTCCCCAGGCCAATATCTTCCAGTGATTTTCCTATGCTTTCTTTGAGGATTTTTATTGTTTCATGCCTTAAATTTAAGTCCTTTATCCATCTTGAATCAATTTTTGTGAGTGGAGAAACGTGTGCGTCCAGTTTCAGTCTTTTACATGTAGACATCCAGTACTCCCAACACCATTTATTGAATAGGGAGTCTTTCCCCCAAGGTAGGTTCTTGTTTGGTTTATCAAAGATTAGGTGGTTGTAAGATGTTAGTTTCATTTCTTGTTTTCAATTCGATTCCAAGTGTCTATGTCTCTGTTTTTGTGCCAGTACCATGCTGTCTTGAGCACTATGGCTTTGTAGTACAGACTAAAATCTGGTATGCTGATGCCCCCAGCTTTATTTTTGTTACAGAGAACTGCCTGAGCTACACGGGTTTTTTTCCGGTTCCATACAAAATGCAGAATCATTTTTTCCAAATCTTGAAAGTACGATGTTGGTATTTTGATAGGAATGGCATTGAATAGGTAGATTGCCTTGGGAAGTATAGACATTTTAACAATGTTGATTCTTCCCATCCATGAGCATGGTATGTTCTTCCATTTGTTAATATCTTCTGCTATTTCCTTTCTGAGGATTTCATAGTTTTTTTATAGAGGTCCTTCACCTCCTTTGTTAGGTATATTCCTAGGTATTTCATTTTCTTTGAAACTATGGCGAAGGGAGTTGTGTCCTTAATTAGCTTCTCATCTTGACTGTTATTGGTGTATACAAAGGCTACTGACTTGTGGACATTGATTTTATATCCTGAAACATTACTGTATTTTTTGATGACTTCTAGGAGTCTCGTGGTTGAGTCTTTGGGGTTCTCTAAGTATAAGATCATGTCATCAGCAAAGAGGGAGAGTTTGACCTCCTCTGCTCCCATTTGGATTCCCTTTATTTCCTTGTCTTGCCTAATTGTATTGGCTAGAACTTCCAGCACTACGTTGAATAGTAAAGGTGACAGAGGACAACCTTGTCTGGTTCCAGTTCTAAGAGGAAAAGCTTTCAGTTTTACTCCATTCAGCAAAATATTAGCTGTGGGTTTGTCATAGATAGCTTCAATCAGTTTTAGAAATGTGCCACCTATGCCTATACTCTTCAGTGTTCTAATTAGAAAAGGATGCTGGATTTTATCAAATGCTTTTTCTGCATCTATTGAGAGGATCATGTGATCTTTATTTTTGCCTCTGTTAATATGGTGGATAACGTTTATGGACTTGTGTATGTTAAACCAAACTTGCATCCGTGGGATGAAGCCTACTTGATCATGATGAATGACTTTTTTGATGATAAGCTGTAATCTATTGGCTAGGATTTTGTTGAGAATTTTTGCATCTATATTCATGAGTGAGATTGGTCTGAAATTCTCCTTTTTGTTTGGGTCTTTTCCTGGTTTTGGTATCAGGGTGATGTTTGCTTCATAGAATGTGTTGGGGAAGATTCCTTCTTTCTCAATTTTTTGGAATAATTTCTGCAGTACAGGAATAAGCTCTTCCTTGAAGGTTTGATAGAATTCTGGAGTGAAGCCATCTGGACCAGGGCATTTTTTGGTTGGAAGGTTTTTTATTGTTTCTTTGATCTCAGTGCTTGAAAATGGTCTGTTCAGGAGCTCTATTTCTTCCTGAATGAGTCTAGGGAGAGGGCGTGGTTCCAAATATTGATCCATTTCCTTCCCATTGTCAAATTTCTGGGCATAGAGTTTCTGGTAGTATTCAGAGATGATCTCTTGTATCTCTGTGGGATCAGTTGTTATTTCCCCTTTATCATTTCTGATTGAGGTTACTAGAGATTTTACTTTTCTATTCCTCGTTAGTCTGGCCAATGTTTTATCTATTTTATTTATTTTTTCAAAAAACCAACTCCTTGTTTCATTAATTTTTTGAATGATTCTTTTGTTTTCAATTTCATTGATCTCTGATTTTATTTTGGATATTTCTTTTCTTCTACTGAGTTTAGGCTTAGATTATTCTTCTATTTCCAATTCCATAAGATCTCTTGTGAGATTGTTGATGCGCTCTCTTTCTGTTTTTCTAATGTAGGCATCTAAAGCAATGAATTTTCCTCTCAAAACTGCTTTTGCAGTATCCCACAGGTTTTGGTAGCTTGTGTCTTCATTGTTATCATGCTTAAGGAAGTTAATGATTTCCTGTTTTATTTCTTCCTGCACCCATCTGTTATTCAACAGAAGATTGTTTAATTTCCATGCCTTTGGGTGGGGTCGAGCATTTTTGTTAGAGTTGAGTTCCACCTTTACTGCCTTATGGTCTGAGAAGATACAAGGAAATATTCAATTCTTTTGATTCTGTTGAGGTTTGTTTTATATCCTAGGATATGATCAATTTTGGAGAATGTTCCATGGGGCGATGAGAAGAATGTATATTCTTTATCTTTGGGATGGAGTGTTCTATATTCATCTATCAAGCACAGTTGTTCTAGGGTCTCATTTAAATCTCTTATATCTTTGTTTAATTTCTGTTTAGAGGATCTGTCCAGCTCTGTAAGAGGAGTGTTAAAGTCCTATTATGGTATTATCAGATATCAGTGTTATTATGGTATTATCAGATATCATATTGCTCAGACTGTGTAAGGTCTGTTTCAAGAATCTGGGAGCATTTAAATTGGGTGCATAAATATTTAGAATTGAAATGTCTTCTTGTTGTATTTTTCCCTTGATCAATATAAAGTGACCATCTTTGTCTTTTTTGACTTTAGTTGCTTTAAATCCACATGTATCTGAAAATAAGATTGCAACTCCTCTTTTCTTCTGAATTCCATTTGCCTGAAAAATTGTCTTCCAACCCTTGACTCAGAGCTTTAATTTGTCTTTTGAAGCCAGGTGTATTTCTTGCAGACAGCAAATAGATGGCTTGTGTTTTTTAGTCCAGTCAATCAATCTATGTCTCTTCAGTGGGGAATTCAAGCCATTAACATTTATTGAGATAATTGATAAGTGTGTTAGTATTCTATTAGTCTTGTTTGGTGAGAGTCCATTGCTTAGTTTTATCTTTTGCATCAGTGTGGAGGTTAGGTTCTGTCCTTTAATTTCTGAGTTCTTACTTTGTTTCTGATCCATTGTGGTGGTTAATGTGCAGAACAGGTTGAAGTATTTTCTGTAGAGCTGGTCTTGTTGTAGCGAATTTCCTCAATGTTTGTATATCCGTAAATGATTTGATTTCTCCGTCAATTTTGAAGCTTAGCTTAGCAGGGTACAGAATTCTGGGCTGGAAATTGTTCTGTTTAAGTAGATTAAAGGTAGATGACCATTGTCTTCTTGCTTGGAAAGTTTCATTAGAGAAGTCTGCGGTCACTCTGATGGATTTGCCCCTGTAGGTCAACTGGCGCTTACTCCTGGCAGCTTGCAGAATCTTTTCTTTTGTGTTGACTTTGGACAGGTTCATCACAATGTGTCTTGGAGAAGCTTGTTTAGAGTTGAGGCGACCTGGGGTCCGATATCCCTCTGAAAGCAGTGTGTCAGAATCTTTGGTGATATTTGGGAAATTTTCTTTTATAATGTTCTCTAGTATGGCTTCCATTCCTCAGGGGCATTCTTCTTCCCCTTCTGGAATTCCTATAACTCGTATGTTGGAACGCTTCATAAAGTCCCATAATTCTGACAGTGAACATTCTGCTTTCTCTCTCTTCTTTTCTGCCTCTTTTACTATCTTAGTTATATCAAGAACTTTATCTTCTACCTCTGAAATTCTTTCTTCTGCATGGTCTAACCTGTTGCTGATACTTTCCATTGCATCTTTAAGTTCCCTAATTGACTGTTTCAGTTCCTTTAGCTCTGCTATATCCTTTTTATATTCTTCATATCGTTCTTCTCTTATTTTATTCTGTTTTTGGATTTCCTTTTGGTTATTTTCTACTTTATTAGCAGTTTCCTTCATTGTTTCCACCATTTCTTTCATTGTTTTCAACATGTGTATTCTGAATTCCCTTTCTGTCATTCCTAACATTTCTTTATAGGTGGAATCATCTGCAGTAGCTACCTCATGGTCCCTTGGCCCCTTGCTTGTTCTGGAGTGGTTCTTCATGTTGCCTGGAGTTTTCTGCTGATTCTTCCTCATGAGTGATTTCTTTTATCTTTTCCTTGCCCTAATTTCCTTTCACTTCCTCTTGCTCTTTAAGTTCTTGTGCCTGTGGACTAAGGGTTACACGACCAGAAGGGTGAGAAGGTTGAAGAGCAAAAAAGGGATGAAAGAAAGGAGGACCGAATGATAAGAAAAATAGAGAAAGGAGAGGGTTTGGCTAAAAGGAATATTGACAAAAAAAAGAGAGGCACAGAAAGAGGGAGACAGAGCAATATAGGTTTACAGTAGGGTACTTTGACACAACCTTATAAAAACCCCACCTTCTGGGGGTGCCCAGTTGGGTGGTTCCCTTGAGGTCAGCAGCTCTTTGCTAACCTGATCAGACACAGTACCCCACCTCCACCAAGTAGAGAGGAAAGACAAAAATGCTATAAGTCAAACCAAAACGAGGAAACAGAAAACTTTACTGGATAAAATTGGGTGGGAAACCAAATAATAGCGGTAGAAACACTAGCAAAAATGAAGTTCTAATTATTGAAAAAGGCAGCAATGCAAAATTGTAATTAAACTAGAAAAATTGAGAAAGAAAAAGGATGTATATGGAAAAGGTTGACCTTAAAACACAAAACAACATCAACAACATCAAAATAAATGAACAAACAAAAAAAACAACCAACCCCCCCCAAAAAAAAACACAATCAAAAACAAAGCAGTATTTATATGTTATTGAATATTGTCTGGACAACACGTGGTCTTCTGGGGTATGAGATGTTAATCACAGTTCTGATATGACTGGAGGCTGCTGATTTCTCAAACCCCAGCAGGTAGACACCCTAAATCTCCCTTCAGCCCACTTAAAAGGCACTTTGAACTTGTTCACTTGCTGAGCAGAAGCTTTCCCAGGAAAGTGCTTGTCACTGGCATCACTGCTGAAGTGGCTATCCACTTACCCTGTGTGCCAAAACTGGTCTCATCTGCCCCTGAGGGTTAGGGCTGCAAGGCGGCTCAGACCCGCCCTTAGGCTACTTGGTCACTGGGTTACCAACTCCCACCCAATTCTAGCTCTGCGACCCTGAGGGCGGAGCTTGCCAGGGCAGATCACTCACAATGACTCCCTGTGACCCACAGCCAAACACTATTAGCTCTGTCTGGCTCAGCGGCTCAGACTGGGGCCCTAGACAACGGCCAAAGTTCTCCGCACTCCTGCTCAGGCTCTCCCCAAGGCAGTTCAACTGAGTGCCAAGTCCAAAGACACCAAAACAGTTCACAGGTAAGGCCTTTCTGGTTTGCAGTCTCTCTGCTACTGAACTTACAGTTGCGGGCGGGCTTAGACGGATTGAACACATGCGACCACTTGCTGGTTTTCCACTGTTTTAGTCCTCCTCTTGGGGTCCAGAAGTCTCTTGCTGACTCCCTGTATCCTCGCAGGGGTGATGATAGGCAGATCCCACCAGCCAGAGATGCCTGGAGTCCTATCTCCCCGGACTCACGGTGCCCAGATGCAAGGAAGGTGTTACTCGTCCGCCATCTTCCATTTCCCGTTTTTTTGGACATTTTCTGGCCCAGTGGCAAGTCTCCCTGCAGTATGCACACTGATCTCTCCATAACTGAATTCAATCCCCTCAGGGCAGCTCCCTACCTCCTCTGGTGGCCAGTTTCTTCACCCTCCACTCCTTTTCTTTGGAGCTGCTTAACATGGTGGCGAACAGGATCTTAGCAAGGTCCTTGGTCTGCTTGTTACTGGCACATGTCTGTTTTTCCTCCGGGCTCTCTTAGTTGTTGTATACTTGTTCAGTCACCACCAGCAAGGCCTGCAGGGACTTCTCTGCCAACCTGTGTATTCTTTGAAGTTTCCTCTTAATGTCAGGAGCTTATTGATTAACAAAAACCATCATAACAGCTGCCTTACTACTCTCTGCCTCTGGATCCATGGATGTGTATGTGTATAATGCCTCCATGGTCCATCTAGGAAGAAGGCAGAGGACTCATCTTTCTCTTGCTGTAGATTTCCTACCTTGGCCAAATTAGTCGGCTTCCATGATGCTTTATGGAGACCCCCCATTAGAGTCTGGTGGTAAACTCAGAGTCTCTTCTTACCTTCTGCTGTATTGAAATCTCAATCTGGCCAGGTCAGTGAGAATGTGGCCTCAATTAGTACTGGGTTCGTGGTAGGCTGCCTATTGTCATCCAGGATGGACTTCCGTGCCTCTGCCAAGATTCAGTCCCTCTCCTTGGTAGTTAAGAGGACCTATAGCAGCTGCTGGCAGTCATCCCAAGTGGGCTGATGGGTGAAAAGGATAGAATCTAATAGGTCAATAAGGGCAGTGGGTTTTTCTGAGAACTTAGGGTTTTGCATTTTCCAGTTGTATAGGTCACTAGTGGCAAAAGGCCAGTAGTGCAGGGTTTCCTCCTCAGGAGGGCCCACCGCCCAGAGTGCTAAGGCAGTAGAATCACACAGCCTGCCCAGACTGTCCAGATGCATCCCGTAAGGCCCTCCTGCGCGTATGTGGTGGAATATTGATGGGTGGTGCTGCTGCTGCTTCAGCCTCTTCTGGGGCTGACTGGACACTAGGGCGTGCCCGGCTTGAGGGATGGTAGTGTGGGAGAAAAAGCTCCTCTGGGTCCACTCCACTCTGCAAAACAGGATACAAGGGGGTGGAGGTGGCGGGTTTAGTCTCTTTGGGCTTAGGTTTTTTCCGCAGGGCAAACACTGTGCTGCCCTCGGTTTTCTCCGACCAGGGTGGTAGGATACTTTTCAGCCAGGGAGGGGGGTCCTCAACCAGGTCCTGCCAGGTGGTAATGTATGGGACCTGCTCGGGATGGCCCATCTTAGGCCTGTAGACAATGTTCTTAACCTGGAGGATAAAGGGGAGGTGAAAAGTTCCTTCTGGTGGCCATCCAACTTTGAAGGTCAGCCATGTGTTCTTGCAAAAGATCTCATTTATTTTTCTTCACCATGAGACCCAGGTTCTGGGCTTGAACCTGGAAATCCTAGAAGTGGTCAAGGATAAATGAAAGGGGAATCATCTGAGTCTGTCCCATCGTCAGAGTCACCCAGCTAATGCACAATGCAACACACACAATACAAAGACAAAGACAGACATAGCCGCTGACTGACTTGAAACAAAACTGAAAGTTAATGGACGGCCTGGTGCTTGTCCATGGGTGCAGCCCGCTCCTACTCAAGAGCCCTAAGGAGATTGATTCCGTGTGATCTCCACTGTAGGAGACTGGGGATCCCACGTCTCAGCCTTCCACCAGGGAGGTGGGAACGTCTTCCGCTACTTCTGGCCGGTGGCCTTCCAGTGTGTCCACCTAGGCCATCTTCTGACCACAACCTGGAACCTGAGCAGCTCAGAGAGAAACTACTCACCACAAAGACAAAGACATGTACACTTACTGGCCCTCTGGGCGGAGTCTCTCAGGGTCTTGGGGATCCCAGACGAGCCCCCAAATATTGCACCCAAGGATGGGGTCCCCAATGACCACACAATAGAGCCAGAAACCGATGCAATCACATGAGGGTGTTTTATTCAAGCTCAAGCCTGGGCTGCCGGCACTCTAAGACACAGCTGGGACTGAAAGCCCCATGCTTGCAGTGCATGGGGGTTTTTATGGGTTTAATATGGGGTGCGGGGTATGGGAAACAAAGTATGGTCCCTGGATTGGTTATTTCTTATGCCTATGCTAGAGTTTAAAGCTGATTGGAGCCTGCTAATTTTAACGGCCACGGGGCGGATGCACTCTGGGAGATGGGGAGGGGTGTGTCTACCAAGAAACGAAACTAGGGACTTTTGGGTTTGCTCTAAAATGGAGGATGAAAGTCCAAAATGGTGCCACTAGTTCTTTCAAGAGATCTACTCAATTCTCTGGGCATCTTCCCTGTTTACCTGAAGTGTACATGTGAATAAATGTCTATTTGTTTTTTTCTTGTTAATCTGTCTTTTGTTAGAGTGGCCCATGCCAATTAAGAACTATGAAGGGTAGAGAGAAAATTATTTTCTCCCCTGCACCTTCCATACTTGCTAAGGAGGAAAAAAGGAGAGTTTCTTTACTTCTTTCCAACATGCCAAAACCCCACATTGTGTCCTAGTTAGCCCAAGCCTTCAAGCCTTGCAGGGAGAAGGCCAGGGCCCTGGATCAGAGAGGAAGGGCCTGCAGGGCTCTGGACTTGCGCCACTGAAGGCCCGTATGTCTGCCCCAGGGACGATTTTAGTTCCATCTGGAAAGATGGTTTGCTGCTCCATCCCTTACCATTTCTGGAGAAGGAAACACTTTCCTGAAGCCTTCAATGCACAGGCCCTTGCATGGAATTAGCCAGTAAGTTTTCCGTATTTAGCCAAGTCTCTTCAAAGCACAACCACTGTAGACTGCATGAGGGTCTTCCAGACTGTCTCTGACGTCTGCTTTTGGTCCCAGTAAGCAGAACCTTTCTTGAGGTCTTTGTGTCCCTGGCCTCGCTTCTCTTTGGCTGTATCTCTCAGGCTCCCAAGGAAGCCATCCTTGGCCTTCCTTAGGCTCTGGAGGAGAGAGCTGCCAATTCCTGGGCCTTAATTCTGGTTGTCCTCCCCGCCAGCCAGGGCTGTGGCTGCTCCATAGGCTTTTCTTTCCCATTTGGGCTCAGCCTCACTTTCAACCATGTTTCTAGGACAAGCAGACTGGAATCAGGGCCTGCCTGACCCCAGGGATATCCTACCCTAGCCCTAGCACTTGCTTTCCTTGGGATTGGCTGCTCATGGCCTCTGGGTTTTCTAAAAAGAGACAGCTTTTCACCAACAAGGGAGACTTAGTGGCCATCCTGAGGTTCCTTCTCCTCTGCATAGAGGAGGATGCACTTCAGTGGCACCTTGAGGCAGCTTAACCCCCAAAGTAGCCATGCTTGTAGGGCTGGGAGTTGGGGGTTGTCGGTCCTCCTCCTGGTGCTGTCATCTCCTATTCAGTGACCTGAGGGAGGTCCCTTCACCTCTCTAGGCCCTGTCAATGGAAAAGAACCCAAACTCTGCAAAATAATTTATAGAGGTTTATTTGGAGCTAAATATGTGCAACCATTTGTACATGCCAAGAAGACATGCCCATGGTTTCTTGGGTCCTGTGTAGTTGGGTTACAGACTGATTTTATACATTTCAGGGAGACAGGATTTACTTCTTTAAGAAGGGAGAGGGATGACTCGACACCCATAGCACAGTGGTTATGGTGCTAACCACATACGCAGAGGGTGGCGGGTTTGAACCCGGCCTGGGCCAGCTAAACAAAAATGACAACTGCAACAAAAAACAGCCAGGCATTGTGGCAGGCACCTGTAGTCCCAGTTACTTGGGAGGCTGAGGCAAGAGAATCTCTTAAGCCCAAGAGTATGAGGTTGCTGGTGAGCTGATGCCATAGCACTCTATTGAGACAGAGGGTGATAGAGTGAGACTCTGTCTCAAAAAAAAAAAGTTTAATAACCAGAATCCACAGAGAACTCAAACGTACTGGCAAGAAAAGAACAAGTGATCCCATCTCAGGCTGGGCAAGGGACTTGAAGAGAAATTTCTCTGAAGAAGACAGGTGCATTGCGGTCTACAGACACATGAAGAAATGCTCATCATCCTTAATCATCAGAGAAATGCAAATCAAAACTACTTTGAGATATCATCTAACCCCACTAAAATTAGCCCACATCACAAAATCCCAAAACCAGAGATGTTGGCGTGGATGTGGAGAAAAGGGAACACTTCTGCATTGCTGGTGGGAATGCAAACTAATACGTTCCTTTTGAAAAGATGTTTGGAAATCACTTAGGGATCTAAAAATAGAACTGCCATTCCA
Organism: Nycticebus coucang; assembly: GCF_027406575.1. NCBI lineage: Eukaryota > Metazoa > Chordata > Mammalia > Primates > Lorisidae > Nycticebus > Nycticebus coucang. Next base: position 36,485,289 of record NC_069789.1, read on the forward strand.
TCCTTCAATTCCTCTACTAGCTATATATCCAGAAGACCAAAAATAACTTTAAAACAAAGATATTTGCACCAGAATGTTTAGTGAAGCCCATTTCATAATTGCTAAGTCATGAAAGAAGCCCAAGTGCCCATCGACCCATGAATGGGTTAATAAATTGTGGTATAGGTACACCATGGAATATTATGCAGCCTTAAAGAAAGATGGAGACTTTATCTCTTTCATGTTTACATGGATGGAGCTGGAACATACTCTTCTTAGCAAAGTATCTCAAGAATGGAAGAAAAAGTATCCAATGTACTCAGCCCTACTATGAAACTAATTTATGGCTTTCATATGAAAGCTATAACCCAACTATAGCCCAAGAATATGGGGAAAGAAGAGGGGGAGGGGAGGAGAGGGGAGGGGGGAAGATGGCAGGGAGGGTAATTGGTGGGACCACACCTACAGTACATTTTACAAGGGTACATGTTAAATTTACTAAGTGTAGAATATAAATGTCTGAACACAATAACTAAGAAAATGCGGTGAAGTCTAGGTTAACCATTTTGATGAAAATATTTCAAATGGTATATAAAACCAGCACATTATACCTCATGATTGCATTAATGTACACAGCTATGATTTAATTAAAAAAAAAGAAGAAGGGAGAGGGACTTGCGGGGCCTTTCTGACATCCACTTCTCATGGCCAGCTATACAACCTTAGGGTACTTCTGGGGTCCTCCTGGCCAAGAGGGAGTATACTCAGTCAGCTGGGAGCTTATGATTTTTAGTTCACAGCTCTTTCACCTCTTTTAGCAGGGCAGTGGGAAGCCGAGTACAGTAGGGTCCCTTCTAATCAAACTTTTGTGTTTGGACTTCATCCCACTAAGGTGCATATATAACCACAATAATAGTTAACATTTTTTTTTTATTGAGACAGAGCCTCAAGCTATCATCCTAGGTAGAGTGCTCCTGGGCTTAATAGAGTCTCTTGCCTTAGTCTCCCAAGTAGCTGGGACTACAGGCACCCACCACATTGTCCGGCTATTTTTTGGTTGTAGTTGTTATTGTTTGGCAGGCCTGGGCCAGATTCAAACCCATCAGCTCTGGTGTATGTGGCTGGCACCTTAGCAGCTTGAGCTACAGGCACCACCAATAACAGTTAACAATTTTTGAGACTTTCTTAAGGCCAGATTTTCACTAAATGTTTTATGCATAATCTCATTTAATACATAAGACAAAGCAGCTATGTAACAGAGATAACATTCTGGAAATGGGCAGTGTAATATTTTGTAAGTTGTATCTTTAACACCCTGCTCCCAATATTTTTTGGGAATTAAAACCTGTATTCCTGACTCAGGCCAGTAATGAAAGGGGCAGAAAGGGTCAAAAGATGAGGTCTACCAAAACCACTAATTATAGCTAAACAACAGTAGCCTGAAGCCACAATATGTGAAGCTGGTCACATAGACCCTCAGCCCAACTTCTGAAAACCCCCTTTCTAAAAAAACACTGTTTTTAGACAGTGATAGGATGGCAGTCTTTGAGACGCTAGTCAACTGCCCTCCTCATTTGCCAGCCAATTAATAAACTTCTCTTTCTTTTCCCTCTAGCCACTTGTCCTCATTCTTTGTTCTCATTGATTTCAGCCTTTGGGACAAGTTTGGGAACTTTTGTTAACAGGGAAAAGGCAAGGTTGCGGAGATGACTCTCTAGTTTAGAGCCTCACTGCCACCCATTGGTTGTGTGGCTATGGACCAACTGGCTATTTGAGATTAGTTATTGTATCTACCTCATAGGGTTTTGTTCAGTATTAAATGAATTGGTCCCTGTGTTCAGGAAGGTGTCCAGTACATAATAAACAGTCCATGAAAATTTAGCTATAAACACTGCAAATGAGTCCTCCCAACATTCCTTAGAGAGGTCAAAGTGAGGTGTCCAGGAAGCATGCCTCCTCTCTCCCTCTGAGCATGGTCTCTAGCTGTGCTTTGAGACTCTCAGACTGAGAGGAAAGCTGCTGATATGTTCATTTGCACCATTTCTCCCTCGAACCCAAGAGAGGGGCAAAAGACAAAGCTGCCCAATGATGAGGTTGTTCACAGCCTGATATAACTCTCAATGACTGTATCTGCAGGGCCATGGCCCTATGAGAGGTCACCATGGGCTCATGGCCATGCTGCCTAGCCACACACAGACTTGGGCTTTCCCGGGTACACATGGGCTGCTTGACATAGGGGTCAGGGAGGGTGAGTTCGTCTACACCCAGTGTGCATGCATACATGTGCATACACACACACACACACACACAGAGTCGTCTACACCCAGTGTCCACCCATACACGTGCATACACACTGTTGCATGACCAGAGACATGAACAATCAGCAGCTTTGCCATGGGTGTAAACTCACTCCTGTTATTATTAAGTCAAGAAACAGACTACATGGCATGGGATGGTGTAGCGAAGTTCTTTATTTAGGGGTTTGATTTTATACCTTTTTAGTCATGTACACACTTAATCTATTATCTGTTAGTTTCATCATTACATCATTTTACCTATCTGAAATTAACTTGAAAGGAAATCTCCTGTTACCATATCAACACAATCACTTTTGCAGTAAACATCTTCTTCTAGACACTGACTACTCTCTGGGCAGGTATCTAAATAAAGATCATAAAGAAGAAAGTAGCCACAGGGGAAAAGAGTTAATGGAAGAGTATCTTCAAGCATTCACTCAGTTTACTCAGTATGAAGTAACGACTGTGTCTTTTCCTCATGGCAGAGCACCTATAGACCTCTGACAATATGTTGTTAACATACGTCAACCCTCTGGCCCATATCTCTGAGGAAGGGCGGCATGCCCTTTGATCTCAGGCTTCACGGGGTGCACAGCTTCAGAGAATGGGCTTGTGGAATTTTTAATTCTAGGCAAGTCAACTCTGTGTGTGTCCCAGGGGGGCCCAGGTCCCTTAAGCCTCTGGAAAAAAAGCAAGCCATTTTAAACTCACACTGAGTTCACTTTGTGTGCTTGATGTAGGATATGTTTATTATCCAATGTAGGATAATATTTAGAAATAAGCATATCCTACACACACATACAGAGTTGTCTGTACCCAGTGTGCATGCATACACATATGTACACACACACACAGAGTTGTCTACACCCAGTGTGCATGCATACACATGTGTACACACACAGAATAGTCTACACCCAGTGTGCATGTATACACGTGCGTGTACACACATACATACACACAGAGTCATCTACACCCAGTGTGTATGCATACACATGCGTACACACACACACAGTCATCTACACCCAGTGTGTATGCATACACGTGCGTGTACACACACACACAGAGTTGTCTACACCCAGTGTTCATGCATACACATGTGTGCACACACACACAGTCGTCTACACCCAGTGTGCATGCATACACATGTGTACACACACACACAGTCATCTACACCCAGTGTGTATGCATACATGTATGCATACACACATACATACACACAGAGTCGTCTACACCCAGTGTGCATGCATACACATGTGTACACACACACACAGAGTTGTCTACACCCAGTGTGCATGCATACACATGCGTACACACACACACAGTCATCTACACCCAGTGTATATGCATACATGTGCGTGTACACACATACATACACACAGAGTCGTCTACACCCAGTGTGCATGCATATACATGCATACACACACACACAGTCATCTACACCCAGTGTGTATGCATACATGTGCGTGTACACACATACATACACACAGACTCGTCTACACCCAGTGTGCATGCATATACATGCATACACACACACACACAGTCATCTACACCCAATGTGTATGCATACATGTGCATGTACACACATACATACACACAGAGTCTTCTACACCCAGTGTGCATGCATACATGTGCGTACACACACACAGAGTCGTCTACATCCAGTGTGCATGCATACACATGCGTGTATACACATACACACACAGAGTCGTCTACACCAACTGTGCATGCATACACATGTGTACACACACAGAGTCGTCTACACCCAGTGTGCATGCATACATATGCGTACACACACATGGAGTCGTCTACACCCAGTGTGCATGCATACATGTGCGTACACACACATGGAGTCGTCTACACCCAGTGTGCATGCATACACGTGCGTGTACACACATACACACACAGAGTCGTCTACACCCAGTGTGCATGCATACCTGTGCGTACACACACACACAGAGTCGTCTACACCCAGTGTGCATGCATACACGTGCATATACATACACACACACACACAGAGTGCATGCACACACGTGCATATACACACACACATACACACACACACAGAGTCTGGCTTATCTATGGGACTAATGAATTCTTCCAAAGCCTTAATCAGCAGCAGGGGAAGAGTCAACCAGAGATAATTTAGTGCAATTAATTTAAAATGACTTATTTAGTAAAATGGTAATGCTGAGGCTAATGTTATCTCCCCAGACGACAAGTCTATTAGTTGGCACAGCCTTCGGGTTGGGCAGGGAACAGGGCAGTCATGCAGAGTGGGAGGCATCTTGAGGGGTTTCCCCTTCCGCTCTTGCTCCCTGGGCCCTGTCTCATGCTGGAGGTTCATTGGCTTCTGCTGCTTATGGCCCCATGAGGGTTGAGCAGCCTCCTCCCCTCATGCCACAGCCCCTGTCCACAGTTGCAGGAGAGAGAAGCCCAGGGCAGCCTTCTTCCCAGTGTCCTCTTCTCTCGTTACCCAGGTAATGCCACTGTGGCTGGAGGAGGGTCACAGGTGACGGATAGATGCCTCTTGTTCAGGAGAAAGTTCTGGCCTTAGACAAACTCTGGCCTTTATCCTTAGGATAAAGCTCAGGAGAGTCTAAATACAAGGCTTAGAAAGTGTCTTGTCTCTGGGCAGGCCTAGATTTGAATCTCATCTGCTATTTTTTAGCTGTATAACCTTGGCAAGACCACCTGACCTCTGGTCTGTTTCTTCAACTGTAAACCAGAAATGGCCACCCCTGCCTCCTGCTCCTTCCCTGATTGGCCATAGGGAACATTAGAGACAAAGTTATGGTCCACGCATAGCAAAGAATTTGTGTAGCCCATTTCACATATTAATTTTGGTGTATGTGCCCTGTTACTGTCTTTTTTCTTTTGTGTCTGCTCTTAATGCATGCTAAATTGGTCTTTTATGTAGTGTCATAAGGCTTCTTAGCAATTTGTGGAGTAAAGTGGAGGATAAATAAATTACAAGTTGTGAGGATCAAGTGATGTCTACAAAGTGCCTAGCACTTAGGGATGCTCCTTCCCTCCTTGATGGGCTGTGAGGGGGGAAGCACAGCTTTGGAGGGGACCCTGTGAGGAGGGGGTGCAGGGTGCCAACAAGAGAACAGAAACAGATTCTGATGGGGCCAAAGTCTGCAGGTGGACCAAGAACTTGGTTGCCATGCAGTCAGATGGAAAAAGCAGAGCCCAGAAGGGCATGAAGAGCTGGGGAGCTTGGGGGAGCCAGTGATAAGGAAGGGGTGATACAGGAAAGGGAGAGACTGTGGCAGTTTTAAGCAGATGTGCTGATAACTATGGCCATTTTTCTGCAGTATATGGGACAGTAGAGAGTCAGCTGGGAACTTATTCGGTAACTATGGAGCATGGATCTCTGGGAGGTTTCTGTGTGCCCAGAAAGAATCAAGAAAGGATATTCCAGGGGGACCAGGACATCAACTGAGCCCAAAGGGTGACCCACCTGCTACAGGCCAGGGTAGGACCTCCGTGGCAGAGTCCAGCCTAATCAAGATTTAGCAAGCACTTTTCAATATCACTATTGTCCAAACAAAAACTATTAGAATGGGCATCTCGGGGAAAGTGTGATGGCCACAAGGCGTAAGTCAAGACACCACTTGGTGGCAAGGCCCCAGGTACTCAGGACTCTGACTCAACTCGGCAGAGAAACCGACTTCTGGAAGTTTTCATTCTGAAGCAAGAAATAAAGGAACATCTGTGAAGGGAAAAGAAATTCTTTCTCAGTCTGAGCAGAAATTTAGTTTTCTTGAGCCTGATAAAAATAAAGTATTAGAGGCAGCAGAAATAGAGAAAATTTAGACAAAATTCCAGAAAATGTAGTGGCTAAAAGTTTAGGCTATGAGTCAGACAAACTTTGGATCCCCATTTGCTAGCCATGTGCCTTAGGATGAGCTACTTAACCTCAGTTTCTTCATCTTCAAAGTGGGGTAACAGTAGCTCCCACCAGTCTAAGTTGCTGTGAGAACTGCTTGAATTAATGCACACACAGCACTGGCTCAGGGACAGGCACCTGGCAGACATTTCATGACCATTAGCTCTTCTCAGTACTCAAAGCAACAATCACATACAGAAAAGTTAGAAAGTTCTTTTTAACATTCTTTTTCTCTACCTTCTTGACATTAGAAGGTGCTTAATCCAGAAAAATCTAGTAATTTTCTTTGTCAGGGTAATGTCGATGACTTCTACACCCTGATTTTCTCATCACCCAATAAAAGTCAAGAGATGCTAGATTGTTGAATTCTGTTTTTTGAAATGAAAATTTAAAACATTTCAAAGTTTATTCTATTGTACTTAAAAATATTATGTGAAGAGAGACTTATTTACATCTCATTCATCAAATATGATCATTGTAAATACAAACAAGTTAGACACAATCTCTTTTTTAAATTTCACAATACCTATAGAAGTTTAAAAAATACATCTTTTGTGAGTGGCAGGGGTTCCCATTGGGACCCATAGTACTCAGCTGTGGGGTTTAAGGGTTCTCGACCTGACCTATAAGTTTCTGGGGGATGAAAGGTGCCTCACAGAGGGCTTTTGCTTAAAAGGGGTATCAGACCCTCAACCAAGAGCATTAGGTTTGATGTTGGTGTGGGGATGGTAAGAAGGTGCTGGTCTCACATTTCTCCCCCTCCCTTGGCTGTCTGGCAGAAGCAGAGAGTGACTTTAGGAGGGATAGTATGACAAGGGCACAGGGAGTGTGATGCCAAGAAGCAGAGGGCCTTGTCCCTCCCAGAGGATGGTTTAGTGAAGATGAAAGGAAATGTGATGTCAACTCTGCCCCTTGGGTTTCAATGGCTGTAGGCACCTGGTGAGAGCACAGGGCTGGCATCCCAGCTTTCTCTTTCACCAGACCAGGCTGAGCCATGTCCATAATGAGAAGCTGCCTTCACATGTTTTTTGGGTGGCAGTCATCACAAATGAGGGTGTCTGGGGCAGCCTGTTTGTTAGTACCTGTGAGACACGTCCTGGGGATGGCCAAGTTCGTTTTTCTCAAGAATTCCAAAAAGGCAGTTATCATTTGTTCACCTGATTTCCAGCTTCTTTTTTTATTTTTGCCTTTTTTTTTTTTTTTTTTTGCTGTTTTTGGCGGAGGCTGGGTTTGAACTTGCCACCTCTGGCATATGAGGCCGGCCGGCGCCCTGCTCCTTTGAGCCACAGGTGCCGCCTACTTCCTTTTCATTTTAACTTAAAAAAATCTTCTACTGCAGTTTGAATAGGGTTTAAGGAGGGAAGATTGTTAGGTACATGTGTTCAATTCACTATCTTTAAAAAAAAATTTTTTTTTTTTTGAGACAGAGCCTCAAGCTGTCACCCTGGGTGCTGTGGCATCACAGCTCACAGCAACCTCCAACTCCTGGGCTTAAGTGATTCTCCTGCCTCTGCCTCCTAAGCAGCTAGGACTACAGGCACCTGCCACAACACCTGGCCCCTTTTCGGTTGCAGCCATCATTGTTGTTTGGCAGGCCCGGGCTGGACCTGAACCCACCAGCTCAGGTGTATGTGGCTGCCGCCTTGGCCGCTGGAGCCATAGGCACCAAGCCTCAATTCACTATCTTTATCTAGAAGTTTGCCTTCTATTTCTTTCTAAGTTAATGAGTTAAGCTGTTTAGGAAATCATTTAGTTCATTTTGCTTTTTAACTTTATTGGCACAAAATTGTTCAGACATTTTCTTATAATGCTTGTATCTCTGCTGTGTTTGTAGTTATATTTAATTTAATTCTGCTTATATTTTACTTGTGCTTTCCTCTCATTCTCTCTTAGGTCAAATTTTGTTAGGGTCTGTCTGTTCTATCATCAGTGTTTCAAAGATTTTGCCCCAATTTAGAGAAGACTTGGGTTATTGCCAGGATGGGACTTTGTTTTTAACTCTTTTTGTTTGTTTTTCAGCTCAGGGCTAGAACACTTAAAGTGGTCACAAGTCAAGGATTGTGTGCTTTACAGGATCACATTCTATTTCTAAGTTGTTTTTCCTCTAAGAATAAAGCCATCCCAACACTTCTATTGAAATGGAGGGGAATATGTATGAGGGTGGTGGTGTTTGACCTTGAGCTACCCTTGTTAGTGACATCTGACTAATACAAACACCATGCTATTAGGGGAGGAGAAACCCCCTTTAGAAGCCTTTATAGGTCCATAGTGAGTAAGGTGCTAGCAACCACAAATAAGACTGCAAAGTAATGGTTTCATTTTATTCTCTTACACTTTCCAAAGAATTCATAGGCAGTAATCAGTAGAATGCATATCAACCATAAATTCCTCACATCAGAACTATTTTAATATTTGAAGTGGATTCCATTGCTGGTGATTTTAAAACCACAAACACATACCACCTGTGGTCTGCATGTGGTAATGGAGAAATGAAGAACAGGACGAGTTTCTGCTGAGATCTAATTCTCAGCACACTGCAGGTGCCCCTCTCCCAGAGACCCGCCTTTCTGGCATGGATACAGGTGTCTGCCTCAAGCGATAATTTTTTTCTGCCATCTCTAGCATTTTATATATGTGACAATCTCTTATATGAGGAGTTATTTATGTGGCACTTTGCAAAGTGCTTTAAAAATACAATTGCTATTCAGTTATTCCTTACAAGCTCCTTGTGAGGGAGGTTGTATCTACACATCAGGCTTTAGGGGATTGGGAAGCGCAGAGCTTCTCGCTTAGGTCCCACAAGAAGTCGCAAACAGGAATCTTGGTTGCCAGCCCAGGGCTGCCTGCAGGCTCTGCATATCTCTATTTGTGCTGGAAGCTTCCTCTGCAGGAGTCATTTCCAATTCAAATGGAAGATTTGCAGCAACAGAAGGAATGAGAAACAGGATAACTTTTATTTGATCAGACCACAGGACACCCAAAGATTCTCCCCACCTGTGCTGCGAGTCCAGAAGCTGTGGGACGTAAGAGTCCATCCCTATAAACAATGATTTTTCTGAGGACACTCTTCTGGATGGTCCATGTGGACTATTGTTCTCATTTAGATAATTACTGACTACACAGAACCAGGACAACAGTGGGTCCTGCCCCAGTACTCCCAGGGTTGGATAGGAGGGAGCTAGCGATGGTGCCCTTGGTCCCTGAGAGCCAAAACTGCTCCTGACATGGGGTTGAGGCTGGAGGCAGGACACGGTGACCCCCACAAGGGCAGGCCCAGGGTGGGTTTGGAAAGAGTCGAACCCTGGACTTCCTGACAGCAGCTGCTCTCTTCCCAGAGCCTCTGGGGCTTGGCCTTTCTATAGGAGCAAAGGACAGATGGCTCCAAGCAAGCAGGGGCTGGAGAGCAGCTGCGGTTCCCTGGCTGGTGCTACCCCTCTGGGTATAGGAACTCACAGGTCCAGTGCTCACCTGGTCTCCCTGAGCTAGCAGTCTCAGAGTTGTGCTGGGGAGAGAAGAGAGTGTCCCTGCTGCCTCTGGGATCCCAAAGGCAGAGTGGGGAGGTGGGGCATGAGGGAAGATGGACACAGAGACCTCCCAGTCCAGGAAGTGCCACCCCCCACACACCTCATTTTGTCTGGTGCTCACAGGATCTTTGTGCAGCCACCAGCATTGACTCCATTTTATAGACAAAGAAGCCAATATTCAAAGTAATTATCAACTTGGCCAAGATTATACAACTAATTAAGAGTGGGGAGTGGGCTCATTAGCTTCTCTAATGAGCTGAAGTACCTGTGCAGTTCTCTCCAGGACTTTAGGTGTGAAACGATTGTCTTGCATTTCTTCTGGCTCAAATAGTGTGCGGCCTTCTGGGAGGCACCACCTGGATTCACCCCAGAATTATCTGTGGCAAAGTCCATTTCTGATCTCCACGCTTGACCTGTCTCTGGTGAAGTCTGGATCTTCTCTCTGGTTTTCTGGGAGAGGCTAAGTGTACTGAGAGAGATTGTGGGTAAGAGGCCACAGGGCCGCTGAGATCAGTGCGGTTTTGTCACAAGTGCAAGCTGAAGAGGCTGTGACATTTCAGTAAGTCTCCATCCACATCTTGAGGAAAACAGGGATGTCCCTGCCCACAGGTCCTGCTGGGGAGAAGCTCTTCTCTGATGGTCTGGCAATTTGCCTCTGAACGACTGTTCTCTCCCTTTGAAAGCCATTTGGTTTTAGCTTCTCTGAAGGGCCCTGTGTGAAGCAACTGTTTTAACTCAAGAGTTTTCTCCTCCATTTCCTCAGGAACATGAACAAGGCCCTAGTTCTATTTCCAGATCTGAGGTCGAGACTGGTAAAGGCTCTCATCTCTGCAGGGACAGCTTTGTTCCTGGCAGTGGCTCTTCTCCTGCAGGGTTCTCCAGGCTTCTACTGCCTGGGCAAGTCAGTCTCTTGCACAACTTGAGAACAAGATAATGATGAAGCTTGGAAATGGCTCCTTTACTTGCGTTGTTGGTCAGCTTTACCAGCCACGTCCCGAACAAGAGGGAGGCAGAGGGCGGCTGGTTCTTGGTGACTGTGCGGGGGCTCCTGCCCCAGGGTTAGAAATATCCTTTTTTTTTAGGACATTGGGACTGAGTTGAGTGAGCACTGGTCCTTGTCAGCTTTGGGATGTTTTATTTCTTAGCTTGCATCTGCTGAGCACCACCTGTATGTAGAGCCTTGGCCTAGGGCTTTAGGAGAGAGCAGAGTCATGGTGCTGTGGCAGATATGCTCCTTTCTTGGGCCATACACAGGACAGAGGCTGGAAGTGCCCCCATCTTGATTCAGGAACCAGCAAGGGGGCTTGCATGAGGTCACTGGCTATCCTGCCACTTTGAGGGGACCAGGCTGACACTGAGGATAGTGGAGTAGAAAGCCGGAAGGCAACAGATCCTTGATGACATCATCACCCAGAATTAGCCAAGGCTAGAACTTCCAATTTCTAGAATTCTTAACATGTGAGATTAATAAATGTTCTTATGGTTGAAGTACTTTCAGATGGGAGATTCCGTATGTGCATTTGAAAGCACCATAAGCGATACACACACACAAGACAGAATCTGCCCCCGTAGGACTTTAGCTCCCCAGGCACACGGAGAGCATTTACCAACCTATGCGACAGTCATCATTTACAAAGGGACTTTATTTTATTAAAAAGATGTGTTCACAGAAACTGTGTGATACAAATTATAATTCTCCTTTGATTTCATAAATGTTTCTAAGATACTTTCCCTGCATTCATAATTGGTATTAAACCTGTAATAGCTCCTAACACGTTGAAGTTTCTTTCTTCTGTTTTGACAGGTGGTAAATATCTGGAAATCCCTACCATTAAAGTGAGCTATTTTGTAAACAAGGTATTCTTTTTACCTAATCAGTATTCTTACTTTAATTTATCTCTCTGGTAATTTTGGATTTTGGAAATAACAGCCCTAAGGAGAGGTCCAGTTTGGGTCCCAGCTGAGTACCAGAGGCTATGATCACGTCTCCTACTTCCAAAGACCCGACTAGGGTAAGTTACGTTCATTCCTTCATAACTCCAGATGTTTATTGTAGCCTTAGTTGCTGTAGATGCAATGGGATCTTAACATGGTGCTGTGCTTGAAACTCCTAGATAATACTTACATCATTCAAAGGCAGAGGGGAGACTATCCACAGAAATTCAGGCATTTCTGCCTCAACCTCTTCATACCTAGTGAGGGCATCAAAGGGTTATAGTTGAACATCAGACAGTGACTTTTCAGAGAGAGGGTTCCTGATGAACCTCTCTCCTATTCAAGAGGTCTAGAAGCCCAAAGTTCTGAACACCCGTGTTTGCAGAGTGGTTGGTATGGTTTAATTGTGCCAACTGGATGGCCTGAAGCTAGATTAGGAGGCCAGTGCAGAAGCCAGGCCATTCTTTCTCCTCTGGGATGGCAGCCAGTGCGTGAGCTCTGGGCAACAATTTTTCTGGTGCGTTCTCTATTTCCAGTCAGTCTTCTGCCTCAGGGCTGCCGGGCAGCTGCAAGCATCAGCGGCAGTTTTTGCAGGCTTCAGATACCACGGCAGCACCTTCCTGACCTTAGGGACCACTGCTGGAATTCTATGGTGTGTTAGTGGTGGTACTTCTGAATCTCTCGCCTCTGGCTCTTCCAGCAATTGGACCAGCACCCAGATTTTTGAGAGAGGGGACAGCCTACCAGATGGCTCTCACTCTGACATCAATTGCCAGTTTGGGAGGTTCCAAAAACTCCTGAAATTATTTGCTAGAAGGCCTCACAGACGCACAGAAAGCTGTTAGACTCACAGTTAGGATTTATTACAGGAAAAGCACACAGATTAAAATCAGCCAAGGGAAGAGCCCAGGAAGGTCCAAAATGTGGGGTTTCCAATCTCCACACTCCAAGGTCAGGATGCATTAGCCTCTTGTCAGTGATGTGTGACAACACTCATGGAATACTGCCAACCAGAGAAGATTTCACTCTTTCATCTTTTTAAATTAAAATAATAAGCTAGGCATGGTGGTTCAAGCCTATAGTCCCAGCTGCTTGGGAGGCTAAGGGAAGAGAATCAGTTGAGACCAGGAGTTTGAGGCCAGCCTGGGCCACATAGTGAGACCCTAGCTCAAGAATAATAGTAATAATAATAATAATAATAAAGTAAGTTCTATTTTCTTATCTCAACCTCAACTAATATAAGTGATGGGAGGTACATCTCCTTCACCTCAGGTCAAGGTGGAATGGCTTGAAGTAGACCACCCAGAAAGCTCAAAGGGGGGGGCACACTGGACCAGGGCCTGAGTCCCCCACAAGTTTTTGCTGCACTGGATTGGCCTGCACTCTGGGGGTCTGCTAAGTGACAGGATGTGGGACCTTGGGCCATATGTGACAGAAGGTCAGCTCCATTCTCGGGCCTGTCTAAGGGGATCTAGGGGCAGACAGAGCTCAGCTGAAGGGAGCTGGAGGAATCACCAAGGGCTAAGGGCTGGGGACAGAGTGAAAAGGCAACCTGAATGGAGACGCTGTCATGCCCACCAAGGGAAGGGCGCCAGCTTAGGGTATTTCCAGAAAAGCCCTGAAAATGCATAAGAGACAAAATCCTCCCTAACTTCAGAGAGAGTTGATTGAGTCATAGATTCTTGGGGTCAGTCAGCCGTTGCCATGGTAATTCTGCTAACAAACTATCAGAATCTAGTGGCCTAAAAGAAGCAGTGTTGACTCTGACTAATGGATCTGTGGTTGGCTGGGTGCCGCTGCTCTGGGCTGAGTTTAGCTGGGCTTGACTATAGCCTTCAGGCTGAGTCTCGTCTGCTCCCAGTCCCTTTCCTCCTCCTTGGGGTGGTGGACCAGGGCATGTTCTTCCCACAGTGAGAGACAGGCACACAAGGGTCAAGTCCAACCACTCCCACTGGTCAGATGAAAGTCAAGAAGGGCTACAGAGCATGGCCAAATGTGGAGGTTAGATACCATGAGAGCAGAGGGAAGAACTGGGACCACTCAGTTGGCTTTAGTACCATGTACATCTTTTAGTCCAAACTTTATCAAAGGTAAAGATAGTGTCTGCACATGGTAGTTCACACCTGTAATCCTAGTACTCTGAGGGGCTGAGGCAGTAGGATTGCTTTGGCTCAGGAGTTTGAGACCAGCTTGGGCATCCCTACTAAAAATAGAAAAATTAGCTTGGTGTCATGGTGTACACCCCAGCTACTTTGGAGGCTGAAGCAGGAGGATTGCTTGAACCCAGGAGTTTGAGGTTGCTGTGAGCTATGATGATGATACTTCTGCACTCTGCTTAGGGCAACTGAGTGAGACCCTGTCTCAGCAAAGACAAGAAGATAAAGATGGCCTCAAGTTATTCACTTTGTGTGATCTACCTTCTCAACCAAGCTGGAGGGACTGCTAGGCTGCTGCTGGGGAATGCTAGTCCTCCAGAACCCTGGACTTGGCATCAGGAGTTCTCAGCCTTGCTCTGTGGAATGATTCAAAAGAAAAGGGAACATGAGACACCTGAAATTTTCTGGGTCAGGACTCTTGTCTGTGAAATCCAAGGGCCTGAGCCTCTCCAGCTAAAGTCAGTGCTGGAGGTCATGGTCAGGACCGACTTCTCATCTGGGTTACTTGGGCACTGAGGAGGTTCTGTGCTTAGTTTTACAGTCTGTTGTTGCCATCTTGAAATTCTTTTTTTAAGAAAAAAAATTCTCTAATTTTTTTTTTTGTAGAGACAGAATCTCACTTTATCGCGCTCGGTAGAGTGTTGTAGCGTCACAGCTCACAGCAACCGCCAACTTCTGGGCTTAGGCGATTCTCTTGCCTCAGCCTCCTGAGTAGCTGGGACTACAGGCACCCACTACAATGCCTGGCTATTTTTTGTTGCAGTTCGGCCAGGGCCGGGTTTGAACCTGTCACCCTCGGTATATGGGGCCAGCACCCTACCCACTGAGCCGCAGGCATTGACCAATTCGGAGTAATTTTTGCATGAAGGGTCCCATGTTTTCATTTCACAGCAGCCCCCAAAATTTATGTAGCCAGACCTATCCATGGGGGTACAGGTTTCCTGAAGATTTACTGATGCAATTATAGCCCTAGAGAGTCTGCAGCTCACGGTCACGTCATTCATTCTGCAGTAACAATAAAGATTATAGCCGTCATTCATTCAGTGCCCACTAGGGGCCAGGTACTGAGCAAATAAAGGCTTAACAAACAGCATTTTAAACTCATGCCAACCTGCAAGCTTTTCAGATAATGAGACTGAGTTTCATTGTTGGCATATAACTCACCCAAAGTTGCATAGCCAGGATTTGATGCCCAGCTTTGTGTCACTCCCAAGCCTTTCCATCAGATAATTTTACTATTCTGTGCCAGGAACTGCGTGGAGATCTGGGGAGGAAGGGGTAAGTCTCTGCCCTGAGGGAGTTAAGCATCTTAGCAAGTACCTGCACAGAACTTCCTGTGTTATCAGACGATGTTCTAAGCCATTTACACATGTATATGTTAATTCACTTAATCTGTGCAGAAGCAATCCATTGCGGTAGATACTATTGTTAGCCCCATTTTATAGAGGGGAACACTGAGGAACAGAGAAGGTAAATAATTTGTCATAGTCACATGGCTGGAGGATGGCAGGCCAGGGAGGCTGTGTAAAGAGCCACATGCTTAACTGCCTGCTCGCCTGGGCTGCTGTGGTTACCTTGGCCAAGCCAGGCCTCTCCTTGTTTTGGCGATGAGGGAAGACAATAAAAGAATGGTCGAGCCCCTTCCAGAAGTTTCTGGTCTGCATTCTGGGGATTCAGATTCTGGGGCAGAAATATCGCTGAGAACTGGACTTAGATGAGGAGAGTTTATGAGCTCCAAAGTGGCCCCTGCAGCGTTTCGGGAGGTCCTAAGGAGAAGCAGTAAGCCTAGACTGGGGCAGTGGAAAGGAAAGGCTGTTTTGGGAATCTGGAAGGACGAGTAGGAATTAGCCAGGTAGGGAAGATGTGGAAGGGGCAGTCAGGACAGGACAAACATGGCTCTGAGCATTTAGGGGACACACGTAGTTCAGAATGGCCAGAGGGAAGCTGCTGAGGGTCCTTGGCAAGAGATGACTAGAGAGAGAGTTTACATCTTATCTGAAGAAACTGAGTCTTGGCAGGGTGGCATGGTTAGGGCTGCCTTTTAGAATGCTTGCCATGGGATTGAACTGAAGGGGAGACAGAGGCTGGGGCAGAGACCCAGATAGGACACATGGGGGCCTGAGGTGGGGTAGCCCAGGGTGCAGGTGTTCTCAGGTGCCCCCCGTGACAGGGAAGCAGGCTCTGCACACTGCAGGGGGAAGCCCCCGTGTGCCCGAGACCAGAGCCATCTGCTCCAGAACAAACTTGCTGCTCTTTCTTGCGTCTCAGTCCACTGGGGTGTATTTCTCACCTCTCTTCCCAGCAGATGGTCTGCTGCTGCTGTTCACTTTCCAAGGAAAATCTCTCCATCCAGCCAGATCCTGGGTCTGGTGGGGCTACTTGTTCCTTCCCAGGGAAGCTAGACCCAAGGAAGAGTGTGGCTGGGTCAAGCTGACTTCACCACTCACCTGTGCACCTGCATGAAACAACTGCCTTGCGCCAGCAGCCGTGCTCACAGAATGAGGTTCATTGTAACAGTGTCCTCACAAAGACATAACTGGGAGCAGACATTACAATCAAGAGAGCTGGGGTTCCTGGCCATTTCCTCCCATATTGACATTGGTACCAGGGAGCTGATGGGCACGTCTTTACTATTGGTCGGGGAGTCAGGGTCTGCTTGGAATGTGAAGCCAGACTTTGGCCAAGGACAGCCAGCAGGTTGGGAGTGAGGGCTGAGGGAGGGAAGGGAAGCAGAGCCCAGTGGATGAAAGGCAGGAACAGGCTGCAGAGGAGGCAGGAGGCAGGTGGGAGCCTTGTGGCTGGAAGTGCCGACCCTGTGGCTCCCTGCAGAGGTTATGAGCTGGATAGTTACATCCAGAGGAGGGTTGGGGTCCTCTCCAAAGGGTCCTAGAAACCCAGACAGACTTGAAGTTGAGCTCCTTGAGGGGATTAAACCTCCATGGAGGCATCCTCAATGTAGATCTGTGTTGCTGGCTGCCCCTAAGACTGACTGAGCCTGCCTGGGACAGGCTCTGGGCTGGAGTTTACAGTGGACTTTGAGCTAACCCTTCTGGAAATAGCAGAAACCCTTTTCTTCCCCAAATCTCCAACACCTCCAGCTCCCAGGCATCATCTCCAGGCATCTCCATGCAGAGAAAGGGGACCCCACCTCACTTGGGAATGCGACATGTCTCTTATCTGTCTCCCTGCAGGTGCCCACGGCCCCTGTGACTGATGGCTATGTCTCTTCTTCCAGATGACCTGCCTGGGACAGGGAAGGGGAAGAGAAGAGGAATACAACTGAAATCATTTTACCCTCTGTTTCTGTAGCAGCGGTTCTCAACCTGTGGGTCACGACCCCTTTGTAACAATGAAAATACATCCTGCATATCAGATATTTACATTATGATTCATAACAGTAGCAAAATTATAGTTATGAAGTAGCAACGAAAATAATTTTATGACTGGGGGGACCACAACATGAGGAACTGTATTAAAGGAACTGTATTAAAGGTCGCAGCATTAGGAAGGTTGAGAAACACTGTATAGCTTTTTTCCTGTGGGTAAAGATTGAAGTAAAGTCAATTGAAAGCAAAAGTCAGTAAAATTAAACAGAAAATCAGACTGTGCAAGCATTAGGTTTCTTATAGGAATATTAATTCAACTTAACGGTGGTGTTTGGGCTGGGTAGTGCATCTGATAATTGGGGGGCCTGCAGGATTGCTGTATTCACAGTGCAATCTTCATCATTTCCTATCACAGGCATTTATAAAATAGTTTATGAGTCTTCTTGCCCAGGTCACCATTGTAAATGAGAAGTTATTCCTGAAGGATCTTATCTAGTACAATAAATGGATAAAATTATTGAATTTATTAACATCTACATTAAAAAGTCTGAAAAATTGAGTTCTAATTAATCAGCTTGCAAACAGCTACCCCCAAGGATAAGATAACAGACCCTTTAGCAACAGCTTGTGATTTGAGACATATTATTTTTTTAAACAATAATAATATTTTCACAGCAGCTCATATCTGAGCAGTTCAAAGCCATTCCAGAAATGTTAATTATTTAAAGTCTTACTCAAACCGAAGCAGATAATTACTATTTTCTTGGGCCTTGTAATGAGGAAGTGGTGCTGAAAGGGAAGGGTGAGCGCCTTTGCCCAAGGTCGTGGTACCGCCTGTTAGAAAGAGAGAAGCAGGAAACATGGGCAGTTGTCTGACCTTGGTCCCACTCTGGCCTTGAACCCTCTGGCTTTCTGGTTCCTGCTCTGTGCTTTGTGGCCAGCCCTCCTCCTCCTGGCCACTCATCCCCATCTTGGTCTACAACTCCTAGCATCACTCTGTTTTCACATTTGGGGTCCTGTGTTGGGATAGTGCAGTCCTAGACTGTGCCATCACCACTGAGCCTGCCTTTATTTACCAGCCTTTTAGGGATCTGTTCCTGGACCCCAGGTCCCTGGACTCCAGGTACTGCAGCAAGAGGGGATCCGGGTGCCCAGGTGTGCTGTCATGCTCCCCCAGATGGTCTGTCACCTGCCAGAAAACCTGCCAAGAGCCCTGGGTTGGCCCTGTAGCCTCTCACCATGGCTTC
Source organism: Nycticebus coucang (assembly GCF_027406575.1). Classification (NCBI taxonomy): domain Eukaryota; kingdom Metazoa; phylum Chordata; class Mammalia; order Primates; family Lorisidae; genus Nycticebus; species Nycticebus coucang. The sequence goes on from NC_069789.1 coordinate 36,503,645, forward strand.
TGCTGGTCGTCCCGTGTGTTTGGCCTTTAGAGACGTGTCGCCTCTCTGCTTCTGCAGAGACTCTGGGCTCTGACATACTGGTCTTCTAGGCTGCCTTCCTGGGGCCGAGTCCTTCTCTGCAAGGGCACTGGGCCTGGCCTCTTAGCTCTCTTGAGCTTTGCTAGGCACTGGAGGTACCTCCCTTGCTGTTAGGCAGAGACAGGAACAGAAGGTCAGAGACCTCACTGCCCTCCCTGCTTTGAAATTGCCATGTAGAGCCCTGAATCATTCACACACTCTGGAAGGCCAGTCAGCATTGGAGGTCAGTTTGTGGGAGAGTGACTGGGTAGCCATGCTCATAATAATAATGGGTCTCAGAGCATCCTCACATAGGCTATCTCAGCTCACTGGCTCCCAGCCTCTGTGAGGCAGGAGGTGGCAGGCAAGATCAGTCCTATTTTATAGGGAGAGAAGGGAACAGTTTTTGAATAATTGTGTTGGGTAATTTATATACACTATCTCTTTGGATTCATTTTGATGTTAGTTTTTCTTTCTTTTTTCTTTTCATAAGAAAATTGATGCTGTTAAGAAATGCAGCCAATGTTATACAGCTAGTAAATGAAAAATTGAGATTTAAGCCTGGATTATCTTTCTCCACACCTGGGCCTTTTCTGGTGGCCTCCACAGATTGTGGAGGATGGGTCCTTAAAAAGGCTAAATAAGTCTCTCAGAGTATTGGGTCAGTGGAACGGGGACAAGAAGCCCAAATTTGGAACTGCCAGCTCAGCCTTCTGGCCTCTGCCTGAGGGTGAGGCTAGGACCTGCATTGTCACCTCATAATCTGGCCAACAGTGGGGTAGGGAGCTCAGGACTGACTTCAAGGGAGGCTCCTTCAACCCTTCTCTGTTTGGGGATGGATCTGGCCCTTGGGCTCCTACTCACGCAGGTGCAGAAGGATGGAATGGGGGTGGGGTAGTTTAGCCTTTATCATAGCCATCAACTCCCTGTAGTGGAAATAATCAGGCTCCCACTCTGTTTGCTGTGAACTAATTAACTCTCCTACCCCGAAGCCATTCCCAGAGCCCTTCCTGCGCTAATGAGCTGCAGCTCTGTGGTGGCAGTAGTGGTTGTGCCCAGGGTGGGAGGGGGTGACACAAGGAGCAATCCCAGTGATTCCTCCTGGATGGATTGGGAGGAGGGGCTGGGGCCCAAGCCCATCCTTGACCACTGACCTCTGCTTCAGGGATCGGCCTGTACTAGACAGGGACTGAAGTGACCTCTTAATTTTGCTGATCAGACATGCTTTCTTTTTTTTTTTTATTGTTGGGGATTCATTGAGGGTACAATAAGCCAGGTTACACTGATTGCAATTGTTAGGTAAAGTCCCTCAGACATGCTTTCTTAGTGCCCACTCATCCTCTCCTTCATTTGTCTACCTGTGTGAACTTGGTGCATCACTTAATTCTTTCTCATTTTCCTTAAGCTGGGCCCACTGGGTCACGCCTGTAATCCTAGCACTCTGGGAAGCCAAGGTGGGAGGAACATTTGAGATTAGGACTTGAGACCGGTTTGAGCAGGAGCAAGACCCTGTCTCCACTAAAAATAGAAAAATTAGCTGGGTGTGGTGACACTCACCTGTAGTCCCAGCTACTTGGGAGGCTGAGGCAGAAGGATTGCTTGGGTCTAGGAGCTCAAGGCTGCAGTGAGCTATGATGATGCCACTGCACTGCAGCCTGGTTAACAGACTTAGACTCTGTCCCAGAAATAAAAAAAAAAAAAGGAATCCTACCACATAGGATTGTTGGGAGAATTAAATGAGATAATGTGTCACACCATTTAGACAATGCCTGGCATATAATCTGTGCTCAGTGAGAGCTAGCTATCATTGATATCATCATCATCAATATTATTTACAACCTCTCTGAACTTCCATTTCCTCAGCTATAAATGTGTAAGTTACATATCTCCATACTCACAGGACTCAGTGTTGGGCCAGATTTGAGCACCGTTCTTTACTCAGATCCACTAATAGCCTATATGCAAAACCTTGGGAACACAGAAGTGAGGCAAGGCCTCTGCGCAGGAGATCACTGTGGGGGTGGGGCTGGAGGCAGGGCAGTAACTATAACTGTCTGTCAACTGAATCACTATCCTTGAAGCAAAGGATAGTTTTTGTCTCATCAATAGAAAATTTAAATTCTACAAATAAACAGGTATAGGCCCAGATTAAAATCCCTCAAATGTGGGATGTGCCATTCAAGTATAGTCATTTTCTTTATCTGTGATCACATTTGACCTGCTCACTATCCCAGGCATCATCGTACTCACTTAATCAACAGGGAACACACAGCCATTTCTGTGCAGACCTGAGTTGTGGCTATTATCAGTATCGCTTCATTCTTTATAAAGTATGCATCCCCACCCTCTACCGTCAGAGGGAAGGAGAACCCCTGAGAGCTGCCTGTGACAGGCAGGAGAAGGGAGAGAAAAGGGAATTTGGTCTCTCATTCATTCTCCATTCAACAACCAGTTGCTGAGGACCAATATGTTGCAAGCTCTCTGAGGTACCTTGGGCCAGCTGGTGTCTCTCAAATGATTCCAGGCATGAGAAATAAATCTGGGCCCTGAAATTGCCAGCAGAAAGGACTAGACAGATAGAAGTTTGGGTTAGAGGACTTACAAAATTTCCACCCTCCTACCTAGGGACCTGAATGCCCCCTGCCCCCCCATGCCTTCTGAGCCACTTACTTTCACCAGGAAAGGAATATGGTAGACTTTTGATGTAAAAGAGAGAGACACATAAAGACTTTGATTATTTTTTCTTCCATTCTTGAGATACTTTACTAAGAAGGATATGTTCCAGCTCCATCCATGTAAACATGAAAGAGGAAAAGTCTCCATCTTTCTTTAAGGCTGCATAATATTCCATGGTGTACATATACCACAATTTATTAATCCATTCGTGGATCGATGGGCACTTGGGCTTTTTCCATGACTTAGCAATTATGAATAGGGCTGCAATAGACATTCTGGTACAAATATCTTTGTTATGATATGATTTTTGGTCTTCTGGGTATATGCCCAGTAGGGAAATTGCAGGATTGAATGGCAGCTCTATTTTTAGATCTCTAAGTATTCTCCATATATCTTTCCAGAAGGAATGTATTAATTTGCTCCCACCAGCAGTGCAAAAGTGTTCCCTTTTCTCCACATCCACGCCAACATCTCTGGTCTTGAGATTTTGTGATATAGGCTAGTTTCACTGGAATTAGATGATATCTCAAAGTAGTTTTGATTTGCATTTCTCTGTTGATTAAAGATGATGAGAATTTTTTCATATGTCTGAAGACCATACGCCTGTCTTCTTCAGAGAAGTTTCTCTTCAAGTCCCTTGCTCAGCCTGCGATGGGATCCCTTGTTCTTTTTTTGCTAATGCGTTTGAGTTCTCTGTGGATTCTGGTTATTAAACCTTTATCGGAGACATAACCTGCAAATATCTTCTCCCATTCTGAGGGCTGTTTGCTTGCTTTACTTACTGTGTTCTTGGCTGTGCAGAAGCTTTTTAGTTTGATCAAGTCCCAGTAGTGTATTTTTGAAGCTGCTTCAATTGCCCCGGGGGTCCTCCTCATAAAATACTCGCCAGACCTATTTCTTCAAGGGTTTTCCCTGCACTCTCCTCTAGTATTTTTATAGTTTCATGTCTTAAGTTTAAATCTTTAATCCAATGAGAGTCTATCTTAGTTAATGGTGAAAGGTGTGGGTCCAGTTTCAGTTCTGCAGGTTGCCAGCCAGTTCACCCAGCACCATTTGTTAAATAGGGAATCTTTTCCCCACTGGATGTTTTTAATTGGCTTGTCAAAGATCAAATAACGGTAAGTAGCTGGATTAATCTCGGTTCTCTATTCTGTTCCAGACATCTACTTCTCTGTTTTTGTGCCAGTACCATGCTGTTTTGATCACTATCGATTTGTAGTAATGTCTGAGGTCTGGTAGCATGATTCCTCCTGCTTTTTTTTTATTTTTTTTTTTATTAAATCATAGCTGTGTACATTGATATGATCATGGGGCATCATTCACTAGCTTCACAGACCGTTTACCAAGTTTCACATATACCCTTGTAAGATGCACCGCTGGTGTAATCCCACCAATCCCCTTCCCTCTACCCCCCTCCCCCCTCCCTCCCCTCCCTTTCCCCTTTCCCCTATTCTTAGGTTGTAACTGGGTTATAGCTTTCATGTGAAAACCCTAAATTAGTCTCATAGTAGGGCTGAGTACATTGGGTACTTTCTCTTCCATTCTTGAGATACTTTACTAAGAAGAATATGTTCCAGCTCCATCCACGTAAACATGAAAGAGGTAAAGTCTCCATCTTTCTTTAAGGCTGCATAATATTCCATGGTGTACATATACCACAATTTATTAATCGGATCGATGGGCACATGGGCTTCTTCCATGACTTAGCAATTATGAATTGGGCTGCAATAAACATTCTGGTACAAATATCTTTGTTATGATGTGATTTTTGGTCTTCTGGGTATATGCCCAGTAGAGGGATTACAGGATTGAATGGCAGATCTATTTTTAGATCTATAAGTGTTCTCCATATCTCTTTCCAAAAGGAATGTATTAATTTGCATTCCCACCAGCAGTGCAAAAGTGTTCCTTTTTCTCCACATCCGCGCCAACATCTCTGGTCTTGGGATTTTGTGATATAGGCTAGTCTCACTGGAGTTAGATGGTATCTCAAAGTAGTTTTGATTTGCATTTCTCTGATGATTAAAGATGATGAGCATTTTTTCATATGTCTGAAGGCCGCGCGCCTTTCTTCTTCAGAGAAGTTTCTCTTCAAATCCCTTGCCCAGCCTGCAATGGGATCCCTTGCTCTATTCTTGCTAATGTGTTTGAGTTCTCTGTGGATTCTGGTTATTAAACCTTTGTCAGAGACATAACCTGCAAATATCTTCTCCCATTCTGAGGGCTGTTTGCTTGCTTTACTTACTGTGTTCTTGGCTGTGCAGAAGCTTTTTAGTTTGATCAAGTCCCAGTAGTATATTTTTGAAGCTGCTTCAATTGCCCTGGGGGTCCTCCTCATAAAATACTCGCCCATCCCAATTTCTTCAAGGGTTTTCCCTGCACTATCCTCTAGTATTTTTATAGTTTCATGTCTTAAGTTTAAATCTTTGATCCAGTGAGAGTCTATCTTAGTTAATGGTGAAAGGTGTGGGTCCACTTTCAGTTGTTTACAGGTTCCAGCCAGTTCACCCAGCACCATTTTTTAAATAGGGAATCTTTTCCCCACTGAATGTTTTTAATTGGCTTGTCAAAGATTAAATAACGGTAAGTAGCTGGATTCATCTCTTGATTCTCTATTCTATTCCAGACTTCTACCTCTCTGTTTTTGTGCCAATACCATGCTGTTTTGATCACTATTGATTTGTAGTATAGTCTGAGGTCTGGTAGCGTAATTCTTCCTGTTTTGTTTTTATTTCTGAGCAATGTCTTGGCTATTCGAGGTTTTTTCTGATTCCATATAAAATGAAGTATTGTTTTTTCCAAATCTTTAAAGTATGACAGTGCAGCTTTAATAGGGATTGCATTGAAATTATATATTGCTTTGGGTAGTATAGGCATTTTAACTATGTTGATTCTTCCCAAGCATAGCATGGTATGTTTTTCCATTTGTTAATATTTTCAGCTATTTCTTTTGTTAGAGTTTCATAGTTCTCTTTATAGAGATCTTTCACATCCTTTGTTAGATAAATTCCCAAATATTTCATCTTCTTTGGCCCTACTGTGAATGGGGTAGAGTCCTTAACTGTTTTTTCAACTTGACTGTTGTTGGTATATATAAAGGCTACCGATTTATGAATGTTGATTTTGTAACCTGAGACGCTGCTGTATTGCTTGATCACTTCTAAGAGTTTTGTAGTAGAGTCCCTAGTGTTTTCCAGATATACTATCATATCATCCATGAAGAGTGAAAGTTTGATCTCTTCTGACCCTATATGGATACCCTTGATCACCTTTTCTTCCCTAATTGCCGTGGCTAAAACTTCCATTACAATGTTGAAAAGCAATGGAGACAATGGGCAGCCTTGTCTGGTTCCTGATCTGAGTGGAAATGATTTCAATTTAACTCCATTCAATATGATATTGGCTGTAGGTTTGCTGTAGATGGTCTCTATTCAGTTTAAGAAATGTCCCTTCTATACCGATTTTCTTAAGTGTTCTGATCATGAAGGGATGCTGGATATTATCAAAAGCTTTTTCTGTATCGATTGAGAGAATCATATGGTCTTTGTTTTTTAATTTGATTATGTGCTGGATTACATTTATAGATTTACATATATTGAACCAGTCTTGAGATCCTGGGATAAAACTGACTTGGTCATGATGTATAATTTGTTTGATGTGTTGCTGGATTCTGTTTGTTAGGATCTTGTTGAATATTTTTGCATCAATATTCATTAGTGATATCGGTCTATAATTTTCCTTTCTTGTTGGGTCTTTCCTGGTTTGGGGATCAGGGTGATGTTTGCTTCATAGAACGTGTTAGGTAGTCTTCCTTCTTTTTCTACCTTTTGGAACAGGTTGAGTAATATAGGTAGTAATTCCTCTTTAAAGGTTTGGTAGAATTCAGACGTGAAATCATCTGGTCCCAGGCTTTTCTTTTTAGGGAGGTTTTTGTATGGTTGATGCTATTTCTGAAATTGATATGGGCCTGTTCAACATTTACACTTGATTCTGGCTAAATCTTGGAAGGTGACGTGCTTCCAAGTATTGGTCAATTTCCTTCAGATTTTCTTATTTCTGAGAATAAAGTTTCTTGGAATATTCATTAAGGATTTTTTTGATTTCTGAGGAGTCTGTTGTTATTTTGTCTTTGTTGTTTCTGATTGATGAGATTAGAGATTTTACTCTTTTTTTTCCTGATTAGGTTGGCCAGAGGTTTATCTATTTTATTGACCTTTTCGAAAAACCAGCTTTTTGATTTATTGATCTGTTGTATTATTCTTTTGTTTTCAATTTCATTTAATTCTGCTCTGATTTTGATTATTTCTTTTCTTCTACTGGGTTTAGGGTTGGAATATTCTTCCTTTTCCAGTTGGTTGAGATGTCCCATTAAGTTGTTAACTTCCTCTCTTTCCATTCTCTTGAGGAAGGCTTGCAGTGCTATAAATTTCCCTCTTAGAACTGCCTGTGTGGTGTCCCAGAGGTTCTGATAGTTCGTGTCTTCATTGTCATTTTGTTCCAAAAAACTGGCGATTTCTTTCTTAATCTCATCTCTGACCCATCTATCATTCAGCATAAGGTTATTTAACTTCCATGTTTTTGTATGAGTATGCAGATTCCTTTGTTACTCAGCTCAAGTTTTATTCCATGATGGTCCGAGAAGATGCATGGAATAATTTCTATTCATTAAATTTACTAAGGTTAGACTTGTGACCTAAGATGTGATTGATTTCGGAGTAAGTTCCATGGGCTGATGAGAAGTATGTGTATTCAGTTTTGTTGGGATGACATGTTCTGTAGATATCTGCTAAATCCAAATGTTGGATGGTTAGGTTTAAATTTAAGATTTCTTTGCTCAGCTTCTTGTTGGAGGATCGATCCAACACTGCCAGAGGAGTGTTGAAATCTCTGACGATTATGGAGCTGGAGGAAATCAAGTTACTCATGTCTGTTAGAGTTTCTCTTATAAATTGAGGTGCATTCTGGTTGGGTGCATAGATATTAATAATTGAGATCTCGTCATATTGAGTATTACCCTTAACAAATATGAAGTGACCATTCTCGTCCTTCCTTACTTTTGTTGGTTTAAAGCCTATTGTATCTGCAAATAAAATTGCAACACCTCCTTTTTTCTGATTACCATTTGCCTGAAATATGGATGACCATCCTTTCACCCTGAGTCTGTATTTGTCTTTTAGGTTAAGATGTGACTCTTGTATGCAACAGATATCTGATCTGAGTTTTTGTATCCAGTCAGCTAACCTATGCCTCTTTAGAGGACAGTTTAAGCCGTTCACATTAATGGAGAATATTGATAAGTCTGGTGAAGTTTTGGGTATCGAGTTTTTCAAAAGTCCAGTGGCCATTTTTAATCCTTTCGCCAGTGTGGAAATTGGAGTTTGATCCGAAGTTTCTGAGTGAGTTTACGTTTGTGGTATAGGATTTGATTGGTCATTATGGAGGATAGGTCTGAGAATATCCTGAAGAGCTGGTTTGGTTGTGGCAAATTTCTTCAACATATGAATGTCATTAAAGTATTTAATTTCTGCATTATAAATGAAACTCAGTTTAGCTGGATACAAGATCCTGGGTGGAAAGTTATTTTGCTTTAGGAGATTAAAAGTCGGTGACCACCCTCTTCTGGCTTGAAAAGTTTCAGCAGAGAGATCTGCAGTCATTCTAATATTCTTCCCTTTGAAGGTAATGGTTTTCTTTCTCCTGGCAGCTTTGAGGATTTTCTCCTTCATATTAACTTTAGTGAAGTTAATTATGATATGCCTTGGGGATGTCTTATTGGGGTTGAGTCATGGTGGGGTTCTGAAGCTGTCTGCTATCTGAATTTCAGAATCTCTAGGTATGTCTGGAAAATTCTCTTTCATAATTTCATGCAGAAGGGCCTCTGTGCCCAGCGAGGCCACTTCATCTGTTTCTGGAACCCCTATGATTCGGATATTCACCTTCTTCGCATTATCCCAGAGCTCTCTGAGAGAGTGATCTGTTTTTGCTCTCCATTTCTCTTTCTCTTTGAGAGTTTGGGAGCGTTCAAAGGCTTTATCTTCGATGTCAGAAATCCTTTCTTCTGCTTGCTCCATTCTGTTACTGAGGGATTCTACTATATTTTTCATATCTTTGAGGGCTGCAAATTCTTGCTTCAGTGTGTCTAAGTCTTTGGTGGTTTTGTCTTTAAATTCATTAAATTCTTGAGACAACTTTTGAATTTCTCCTCGAATTCCTAATTCCACTTTGTTAATCTTATATGCAATCCAAATTTTGAATTCGATTTCTGACATCTCAACCAGTTGTTTATGAATGGTATCTTAAATTGCATCTGCCATATCTTTCCTTGGGTTGGTTGATCTATTCTGGTTATTCATGTTACCAGAGTTTTTCCACTGATTCTGCCCCATGGTTGTTTTACTCCCTCTGATTTTTTCCCCTGGGGCTTTGTTGAGGGTCTGTACAGTGTTGTGGCCTGAGAAACTGGTGCCCTGTCTGGTGTGGTGGGGCTAAATCGTTCTGCCTTGTTTTCAGCTGGTTTCTGTTCCACCCTAGTGAAAAAGATACTTTGGATTGAAGTCTCAGCTGTGGAGAAATATCAGCAATTAAGTCACCCCACCCCCCACCGGCAAACAATTGGAAAAGAAAAATCAAATCTTCCTACCACTGTGCACCTAGGGCACCACCTGATTTGTCCTCAGGTGATTGGTTCAGTTCAAAAATGTCCAAATCAATTGTCTCAGTCTTCACCTGTCTCAGGTGAGAGAGTTTAAGAGGTCTCTGGGAACTGTGTCACAGGGGTCTGGTGACTACTCTGGTGTGGCTTGATCCAGTGCTGCCTGGAGTCAGGAGAAGCCACCCAGCCTATAAATCAGTCTGGGAAGATTGCTGCCTCCTTCCCCACCTTTCACCACTTCACACCCAGTCACTGATAGCCCTGCAGTTGGCTGACCCAGTTGCCTGTAGTGAATCGGTACTCCAAGAGTTTGTACCTGCCTGAATCACAAGCAAGTCTGCCAGGCCACCGTGCTCTGCCTCTCTCCAGCAGGAGGAGGTGAGGCCTGATAACCTCGGGCACTTGATGAAGGTTGAGGGGTTTTCACTCAGGTCCAGTCTCGCCCCTGATTAATGTTACTGACAGAACAGAACAGAACAACTCTGTGTTTCCCCTGCAGAAGAGAAGCTGAATTGAGTTCCAAATCAGCTTGTCTTTGCTCTTGTATTGTCTATAGACGATGGTCTATAGGCTGACGATGCCTTGAGGGCCAGGTGCGTCTTCGGTTTAGTAAAGTGGACCTCTGGGTCAGCCCCGCCCTGGGAGTTTCCCTGGTTTGCAAGTTGGAGTTGCCTCAGGTAAACTCAGAGTCTCTGGTTGCCCAGGGAGACAGGGGTTGTGGCTTCAGAATATTCTGTAGTGAGCCATATTGCTGGCAAAAGAGGGCTGCTGCCTTATGGCTCAGGCAACCGTTGCTCCGGTGTAGCTCCCCTCCAGCCAACTGTCCTCTCTCCGCTCCCGTATCCCAGAGTCTGCACCGACCGGCTGCAGCCCAGCACTGTCTACACCCCTCGAGCAATTGCGCAAGAGTCTGGACCCCTGGGGGACAGGCCTCCAGACCTTGGAGCGAGAGCAGAGGGGAGTGCGGGGAGCGCTGGAAGCCTGGGGTTGCAGGCAGAGAACACACACAGCTTTACACAGTTTTATGCCTGGCTGTATTGTCACCAAAAGACAGCTGTCGCACTGTGCCTCAGGGAACTGCCACTCCGGTGCAGTCCCCTCTCCGCCGACTGACCGGGACTGGCCTCCAGACCCCAGTGTGAGCGAAGGGGAGCGCTGGGAGCTCAGAATTCCAGGTAGAGACTATGTACAGTTTATGCAGTTTCATGCCTGGCAGGAGGACGCCATGGCACCCTAGTAGGGGATGTAGGTCCAGTTTTTAGAGGGTCTGTCCCGTGGTGTGTAGTGGGAAGACCTTTGAACTCTGCCTGGTTGTTTGTGGGGCACTCTGAGCCGTTCTCATGGCAGAGGGGACTCCCGTCTGCTTGGTGATGGATTTTGTACCTTTTGTTTGTATCCTTGTGGTCGCAGCTTGCCTCAGCGGGGTTGACGTGCGTTCTACAACCTTCTCTCTTAGTGCAGCTCAAATCCACTAGGTTACTTGCTGAATTTTTGTCCTTTAACTCTCCTTCTGAATGGGAGCCTCTGTGGAAAGCTGGCTTCAGTCAGCCATCTTGTCTGCTTCCCCAACCTGCTTTGTTTTTATTTCTGAGTAATGTCCTTGCTATTCAAGGTTTTTTCTGATTCCATACAAAACGAAGTATTGTTTTTTCAAGATCTTTAAAGTATGACAGTGGAGCTTTAATAGGGATTGCATTGAAATTATTTATTGCTTTGGGTAGTATGGACATTTTAATGATGTTGATTCTTCCCAGCCATGAGGATGGTATGTTTTTCCATTTGTTAACATTTTCAGCTATTTCTTTTCTTAGAGTTTCATAGTTCTCTTTATAGAGATCTTTCACGTCCTTTGTTAGGTAAATTCCCAAATATTTCATCTTCTTTGGCCCTACTGTGAATGGATATAGTCCTTAATTGTTTTTTCAACTTGACTATTGTTGGTATATATAAAGGCTACCGATTTATGAATGTTGATTTTGTAACCTGAGATGCTGCTGTATTCCTTGATCACTTCTAGGAGTTTTGGAGTAGAGTCCCTGGTGTTTTTCCAGATATACAATCATATCATCTGCAAAGAGGGAAAGTTTGATCTCTTCTGACCCTATATGGATACCCTTGATTGCCTTTTCTTCCCTCATTGTGGTGGCTTATACTTCTGTTACAATGTTAAAAAGCAATGGAGACAATGGGCAGCCTTGTCTGGTTCCTGATCTGAGTGGAAATGATTCCAATTTAACTCCATTCAATATGATATTGGCTGTGAGTTTGCTGTAGATGGCCTCTATCAGTTTAAGAAATGGCCCTTCTGTACCAATTTTCTTAAGTGTTTCTTAAGGGATGCTGGATATTATCAAAGGCTTTTCCTGCATTGATTGAGAGAATCAATGTTTGTGATTCTTTGTTGTGGTCTTTGTTTTTTAATTTGTTTATGTGCTGGATTACATTTATAGACTTACGTATATTTAACCAGCTTTGAGACCCTGGGATAAAACCAACTTGGTCATGATGTATAATTTGTTTGATGTGTTGTTGGATTCTGTTTGTTAGGATCTTGTTGAATATTTTTGCCTCTATATTCATTAGTGGTATTGGTCTATAATTTTCTATTCTTGTTGGGTCTTTTCCTGGTTTGGGGATCAGGGTGATGTTTGCTTCACAGAACGTGTTGGGTAGTCTTCCTTCTTTTTCTATATTTTGGAACAGGTTGAGTAATATAGGTACTAGTTCCTCTTTAAAGGTTTGGTAGAATTCAGACGTGAAACCATCTGGTCCCAGGCTTTTTTTTTAGGGAAGTTTTGTATGGTTGATGCTATTTCCGAACTTGATATGGGCCTGTTCAGCATTTCCACTCAATTCTGGCTAAGTCTTGGAAGGTGGCATGCTTCCACGTATGGGTCAATTTCCCTCAGTATTTCATATTTCTGAGAATAAACTTTCTTGTAATATTCATTAAGGATTTTTTTGATTTCTGAGGAGTCTGTTGTTATTTCATTTTTGTCGTTTCTGATTGATGAGATTAGAAATTTTACTCTTTTTGTTCTGATTAGATTGGCCAGAGGTTTATCTATTTTATTGACCTTTTCAAAAAACCAGCTTTTTGATTTATTGATCTGTTGTATTATTCTTTTGTTTTCAATTTCATTTAATTCTGCTCTAATTTTGGTTATTTCTTTTCTTTTACTGGGTTTAGGGTTGGAATATTCTTCCTTTTCCAGTTGCTTGAGATGTCCCATTAAGTTGTTAACTTCTTCTCTTTCCGTTCTCTTGAGGAAGGCTTGCAGTGCTATAAATTTCCCTCTTAGAACTGCCTTTGTGGCGTCCCAGAGGTTCCGATAGTTCGTGTCTTTATTGTCGTTTTGTTCTTAATTGGTGATATCTTTCTTAATCTCATCTCTGACCCAGCTATCATTCAGCATAAGGTTATTTTACTTCCATGTTTTTGTATGAGTACGCAGATTCCTGTTGTTACTCAGCTGAAGTTTTATTCCATGGTGGTCCGAGAAGATGCAAGGAATAATTTCTATTCCTTTAAATTTACTGAAGTTAGACTTGTGACCTAGGATGTGATCGATTTTGTAGTTGGTTCCATGGGCTGATGAGAAGTATGTGTATTCAGTTTTGTTGGGATGAAATGTTCTGTAGATGTCTGCTAAATCCAGATATTGGATGATTTGGTTTAAATCTAAAATTTCTTTGCTCAGTTTCTTATTGGAGGATCGATCCAACACTGCCAAAGGAGTGTAGAAATCTCCGACTATTATGCAGTTGGAGGAAATCAAGTTGCTCATATCAGTTAGAGTTTCTCTTATAAATTGAGGTGCATTCTGGTTGGGTGCATAGATATTAATAATTGAACTCTCATCAGATTGAGTATTCCCGTTAACAAATATGAAGTGACCATTCTTGTTCTTCCTTACTTTTTTTGGTTTAAAGCCTATTGTATTTGCAAATAAAATTGTGACACCTGCTTTTTTCTGATTACCATTTGCCTGAAATATGGATGACTATCCTTTCACCCTGAGTCTGTATCTGTCTTTTAAGTTAAGATGTGACTCTTTTTTTTTTTTTTTTGTAGAGGCAGAGTTTCACTTTATGGCCCTGGGTAGAGTGCCATGGCATCACACAGCTTACAGCAACCTCCAACTCCTGGGCTTAAACATTTCTCTTGCCTCAGCCTTCCGAGCAGCTGGGACTACAGGTGCCTGTCACAACACCTGGCTATTTTTTTGTTGCAGTTCATCCGGGGCTGGGTTTGAACCCTCCACCCTTGGTATATGGGGCCGGCGCCTTACCGACTGAGCCACAGGTGCCGCCCAAGTAGTTACTCTTGTGTGCAACAAATATCTGGGCTGAGTTTTTGTATCCAGTCAGCTAACCTATGCCTCTTTAGAGGACAGTTTAAGCTTTTTACATTGATGGAGAATATTGATAAGTCTGGTGAAATTTTGGGTATCGAGTTTTTCAAAGGTCCACTGGACATTGTAATCCTTTCACCAGTGTGGAAGTTGGAGTTTGATCCAAAGTTTCTGAGTGAGTTACTTTTGTGGTATAGGATTGGGCTGGTGATTATGGAGGATAGGTCTGAGAATATCCTGAAGAGCTGGTTTGTTTATGGCAAGTTTCTTCAACATATGAATGTCATTAAAGTATTTAATGTCTGCATTATAAATGAAACTCTGTTTAGCTGGATACAAGATCCTGGGTTGAAAGTTATTTTGCTTTAGGAGATTAAAAGTCGATGACCACCCTCTTCTGGCTTGAAAAGTTTCAGCAGAGAGATCTACAGTCATTCTAATATTCTTCCCTTTGAAGGTAATGGCTTTCTTTCACCTGGCCACTTTGAGAATTTTCTCCTTCATGTTGACTTTTGTGAAGCTAATTATGATATGCCTGGTGGATGTCTTATTGCGGTTGAGTCATGGTGGGGTTCTGAAGCTGTCTGCTATCTGAATTTCAGAATCTCTAGGCATGTCTGGAAAATTCTACTTCATAATTTCCTGTAGAAGGGCCTCTATGCCCATCGAGGTCACCTCATCGGTTTCTGGAATCCCAATTATTCATATATTGACCTTCTTCGAATTATCCCAGAGCCCTCTGAGAGAGTGATCCGTTTTGCTCTCCATTTCTCTTCCTCTTTGAGAGTTTGGGAGCGTTCAAAGGCTTTATCTTCGATGTCAGTAATCCTTTCCTCTGCTTGCTCCATTCTGTTGCTGATGGATTCCACTGTAGTTTTTATATCTTTGAGGGCTGCAAATTCTTGTTTCAGTGTGTCTAAGTCTTTGGTGGTTTTGTCTTTAAATTCTTGAGACAGCTTTTGAATTTCTCCTCGAATTCCTAATTCCACTCTATTAATTTTGTTTGCAATCCAAATTCTGCATTCAATTTCTGACATCTGAGCCAATTGTTTCTGAATGGGATCTTCAATTACATCTGGCATATCTTTCCTTGTGGGGGGGTGTTGATCTATTCTTGTTATTCATGTTACCAGAGTTTTTCCACTGATTCTGCCCCATGGTTGTTTTATTCCCTTTGGTTTTTCCCCTGGGGCTTTGTCGAGGGCCCGTACAGTGTTGTGGCCTGAGAAACTGGGGCCCTGTCTGGTGTGGTGGTGCTAAGTTTTTCTGTCTTGTTTTCAGCTGGTTTCTGTGTGACCCTAGTGAAACATTTACTCTGGGTTGATGTCTCAGCTGTGGGGAAAAACCAGCAGTTAAGTCGCCCCGCCCACCTCTGGCACCAATTAGAAAAGGAAAATCAAAACTTCCTACAACCGTACACCCAGGGGACCACCTGAAAAGTCCTCAGTCTTTTGGTTCAGTTCAAAAGGTCCAAATCAATTGTCTCAGTTGGCACCTGTCTCAGGTGGGAATGTTCAAGAGGTCTCTGGGAGCTGGGTCACAGGGGTCTGGTGACTACTCTGATATGGCTTACTCCAGTGCTGCCTGGTGTCAGGAGGAGCCACCTAGCAAATAGATCAGTCTGAGAAGGTTGATGCCTCCTTCTCCACCTTGCCCCTCTGTCAGACCCAGTCACTGATATCGCTGCAGATGGCTGACCCAGTTGCCTGTAGTGAACAGATACTGCAGGGGGTTGCGCCTGCCTGAATAGCAAGGAAATCTGCCCGGCCTCTGCAGTCTGCCTCTATCTAGCAGGAGGAGGTGAGGCCTGACATCCTCGGGCACTTGATGAAGATCGGGGGGTGTTCACTGAGGCTCAGGCCTGCCCCTGATTGATGTTACTAACAGAGCAGAACAGAACAGAACAACTTTTCGGTATTCTGTCTCTGTTCCTGCTAAAATCACCTGCAGAAGAGAAGCTGTTCTGATTTTGGTTACCTCTCTGAGTCAGCCCCGCCCTGGAAGATTCCCTGGTTTGTGAGTAGCCTCAGGCAAATCCTTTACTCACGGGTGGCCTCCTCTTCTTGCCCATGGAGACAGGGTGTGTGGCTTCAGAATATCCTGGAGTGAGCTGTTTTGCTGTTAAAAAAGGGTGGTTGTTGATCCGCCTCCATGAACTGCCGTCCTAGTGTGGCTCACACCCAGCTGACCCTTCTCTCTTTGCTCCTGCCCCCAGAGTCAGCACTGACCAGTCACAGTTTATGTTCTGTCTACACCCCTGAAGAGATCACCCAAAAATCCGGACTCCTGGGGGACACGCCTCCAGGTCTCAGAGCGAGGGCGAAGGAGAGTGTTGGGAGCTCAGAGCTGCAGGTAGCGAGCACACACAGTTCCACACAGTTTTATGCCTGGCCGCACCACTGCCAGGAGACAGCTGCCGCTCCACGTTCCAGGGAACTGCTGCTCTGGAGCGGTTCCCTTCCAACTGACTGTCCTTTCCTCGCTACCATGCCCCAGAGTCAGTGCAGCTCAGGCACTGTCCACAGCCCCTGAGAAATCACCCAAGAATCCGGACTCCTGGGGGACAGACCCCCAGACCCCAGAGTGAGAGTGGAGTGGAGTGCTGGGAGCTCCGTGCTGCAAGTGGGGAAAGTACACAGTTTCACTCAGTTTTATGCCTGGCCGTGTTGGTACCCAAGGAGGGTTGCTGCACCATTCCTCAGGGAAGTGCTGCCCTAGTGTGGCTCCCCCTCAACCGCCTGCCCTCTCCTCGCTCCCGTGCCCCAGGGTCAGCACTGACCAGCCGCAGCTTGGGCACTGTCCACACCCCTCGAGAAATCACCTAAGAATCTGAACTCTTGGGAGACAGGCCTCCAGACTTCAGTGTGAGTGGAGGGGGGTGATGGAAGTTCAGGGTTGCAGGTAAAGGATATTTGCAGTGTTATACAGTTTTATGCCTGGCAGGAAAATGCCATGGCACCCTAGTAGGGGAGGTAGGTCCAGTTTTTAGAAGGTCTATCCCGTGGAATGTAGTGGGAGGGCCTTTGATTTCTGCCCATTTGTTTATTTGTGGGGCTCTTGAGCCGATCTCATGGGGAAGGGGGGACTCCCATCTACCCTTGGTAATGGATTTTATACCTTTTGTTTGCGTCCTTGTGATCACAGCTCACCTTAGTGGGGTTGATGTGAGTTCTTCAACCTTCTCTCTTGGTGCAGCTCAAATCCATCAGGTTATTTGCTAAAATTTCATCCCTTAATTCTCCTTCTGGACAGGAGCCTCTGTGGAAAGCTGGCTTCAGTCTGCCATCTTGTCTCCTCCCCCGACTTTGATTATTTTCTACCCAAATGTTGACAGAAGGAGGCATGGGAGTCAGGGTGGGACAGTGGGGGGCAGGTGATGGGACAGGGAACATGTGTGATGCTGAGGGCAGACAGTGCACTTGCTCCCTCTCTCTACACAAGCTCTTTTCCAGCCCCCTGAATATCCTCCCTACTCTTGACCTCTCAGAATGCTTCCTTCCCCCCTGGTTCAATCCCTACCTCTCCCATGTGACTTCTGGGGCCTACGTTGTCCTTCACAGGGCTACATCCTATAACGAATCTTATTTCCCCAACAAGGTTAACTCCTTGTGGGCAGGGCTGCAATCTAAACCCCTTGGTGTGTTTACAGCATTGAGGACAAGTCACAGCACCTCTCTCATTGACAAGTCATGGAGGCCTGTGGCATCTGTCTTCATCCCCAGGACCCAGCCCTAATCCAGCACCCCATGTCCCCTCTGGGGACCAGGGCTTCTGAGGTCAAGCACATCCCTTAGAGGGACTCTGTAAAGCTACCTCTGCACCCACCACCCTGCTTTACCTGTCCTGCTTGGTCCCCTCTCCTGCAGACTGACATGTATGCCCTTTACTTGAGGGCCAGTTGTGTTTCTTGCCACTGGTCCTATTAGGCACCTAAAGACTCAGTCCCATGAGCCCAAACAGGTAGGCACATGGGCACCTCTGTCCAGCTCATTCCTCTTCTTCCTTGAGTTTGCCTAGAACAATCCTAGCAATCCTCCAGGGCTGAGCACAAATGTCACATTGTCATTTCAGGGTATACACCCCAGACAGAGCTAATTCCTTCCTTCACACTGAATCCATGGCACATTTCTGTTTTTAAAATAACCCATTTCTAGGCTTGTTGGAGAGGTTCGATGGAACCCTATGTTCCAGACTCAGTGGGTCCTTTGGGAGCCTCAGTTCTAGGGGCTCCCAGCATTGAACCCCACGTAAGTCTCTTTCCAGCTCTCACACCCCCTCACCTGCCACTGACTATTTGTGTCTTCACTTTACAGAGATGCTGCAAAGACACAGATGAGATAATATGTGAAAGGGCCTTAAGCTCCGGAAGATGGACTGTATCGCTATGGCTGAAAAGGCCTCTATTGGGGAAATCAAACTTGATGGCTGCAGTGCACAGGGAAGGGGGAGATGCAGGGAGGATGGAAGGAAGGTGACAGAGAGGGGAAGAGAGGGAGAAGAAGGGCTGAGCAGACCAGGCCAAGTCTTCTCTCCCAAACCCACCCATTAGATGCATCTTCTTCCTCCAGGGCTGAGAGGGCAGGGGTGAGAGTGCGGCCAGGGGCCTGGCACCAGGCCGGAGGCTCCTGGTTCCAGAAGGGTCCATTGCTATTCTGTGGATGACTTTGCCAGAGTATCATCTGAAGTCCCTGCCTGGGGAAATATTCACGATAGATATGAGTAAGTGAAGCCTCTTTTGTGTGACACCTGGAGGATAAATCCCACTCCCCGAGCTGTGTGGGTGGGTGTATTTACCTGAAGGCAGTGAGCCCTGATCTCTCTGGGAAACACTTGCGCACACAAAGGTGCACAGGCATGGTTCACGAGCACTGTTCCCCGTGTTCTGCCCCTCTGCTGCAGCAGCTCTGTTCATGGAGGGTGCCAAGGACCTGTTCTTCAACGCATGAATAACCTGCTTCCCCTCTAAGAGAGCTTTCATTTTGTCCCAGAGTCAGTCTTAGTGATTATTGATTTGATGAATTCTTTTTTTTTTTTTTTTTACTTTCAAAGCATTATGGGGGTACAAGCATTTTTGGTTGTACAGGTCTCTTTTATATGCTTGAGTCAGGGGTATAAGTGTGCCCATCACCCAGACAGGGTTGATTGTACCTGTTAGGGAGTTTTTGCCCATCTCCTACCCCACCTCACCTGATTTCCATAGAGTTTTACTCCCTTCTTTGTACATGTGCTCATCAGTTAGTTATTTTTTTCTTTTTTTTTGAGACAGAGTCTTAAGCTGTCACTCTACCCTGGGTAGAGTGCCATGGTGTCATAGCTCACAGCAACCTCCAACTTTTGGAATCAAGCCATATTCTTGCCTCAGTTTTTTCTGTTTTTAGTAGAGATGGGGGGTCTTGCTTTTTTGCTCAGGCTGGTCTCGAACTTGTGAGCTAAAACAATCCATCTGTCTCGTCCTCCCAGAGTGTTGGGATTACAGGTATGAGCCTCTGCGCCCAGCCCTGTATTCTTGCATCTACAATCCACAGTGAGTGTTGAATGAATCACAGCCTTCAAACCCTTACTAATAATTCCTCCCACAAATCTCAGAAAAGTAGTGTGCAAAGGAAGCTGAGACTCTAGGTCCAGGCGCTTTATATACCTGGGCAATCTAGTGGACCAGCAGGGCCTGGGGCAGCGGGGACTTCTTTCCTTGTAGCTTGCATGGCTGTCAGGAGGACCCTGGAAAAATGAAGGGAGGGGGCAGAAAGAATCCGAGGGGCCTTCATGAATTTTTCTCCTGACCTGAGCACCCACTTCCCACCCCCAGAACCCCAGTGCCCACCTAATGCTCTTGTTGAAAGGTTCCCAATTCCTTCTTCAACTGTCAGGGAAAGCGCCCCCTCTTCTCTGAACCTTTCCCAGGTAACCCTGCTGCCCCACCCATAATGGTTCCTCAACAATTCCCAGAATCTGGAACTACAGCCTTCTGTATGTCTTTCTGTCAGCCTTCCCACCGGATCCCGAGCAGGGCACAAACTCACACTCCTTTTTGTATCCCCAGGGCCTGGTGGGGACTTGGAAATGCTGCCTGACTGTCAGGCACAGGCCTAGCCTGTGGGCAGTTCACTCTGTGGTCCTTGGAGAAACAGGAAACTGAGTCCCAGGTCTGTTCCTTTTCATCCCCCACCGGCACACTGCCTTGTCTGTGGTGCTGTCTGTCATCTGAAAACCTGGGAGGTGTGGCCGCAGCCCCTCCAGGTGCCCAGTTCTGGTTCTTTCTCCCCACTGCTTGCCCCTTGCCTGACCTCTGCCCTGCACCCCACATCCCTCTGGGAAGGTGGTGGGCTCAGCACTGGGTCCTGTTTCAGAGGCTGCCACCAAGGGCTCCGGGAACTGGAGAGCTGTGCCCTCTTGGCCTTTTCAGCACAGTAAGAATCAAAGCCACCTGTCTCTGGCTGGTTATGTTTTCCCTTTTTGCCTCTTTAATTGTGGTAAAATACACATGATTTAAAATTTCCCATCTTAACCATTTTAAGTGTACAGTCAGTTTACTTGCACCAACTGCATTCATGTTATTGTGTAACCATTACCTCCCTCCACCTCCAGAATATTTTCATCTATTTTTTTTTT
This sequence comes from Nycticebus coucang, assembly GCF_027406575.1. Taxonomy (NCBI): domain Eukaryota; kingdom Metazoa; phylum Chordata; class Mammalia; order Primates; family Lorisidae; genus Nycticebus; species Nycticebus coucang. The sequence continues at coordinate 36,523,994 of NC_069789.1, forward strand.
TTTTTGAGACAGAGTCTCTCTCAGTTGCCCTAGGTAGAGTGCCGTGGTGTCATCATAGCTCACAGCAACCTCACACTCTTGGGCTCAAGTGATCCTCTTGCCTCAGCCTCCTGAGTGGCTGGGACTGTAGGCACCGGCCATCACGCCTGGCTAGTTTTTCTTTTAGTAGAGGCGAGGTCTCACTCTTGCTCAGGCTGGTCTCAAACTCCTGAACTCAGGTGATCCACCTGCCTCATCCTCCCAGAGTGCTAGGATTACAGGCATTAGCCCCTGCTCCTAGCCAGAACATTTTCATCTTGTAAAAGTGAAACTCTACACCCATTAAACACTAACTTCCCCCTTCTTTCAGCCCCAGGCAACCACCAAGGGACTTGCTGTCGCTATGAATTTCCAACTGATTGCTTTAATGGCATAAAAGTACTTCAGTGGAGTGTGAGCCTGGGTCAGGGCCCTGCTACTACCTGGAGACCCTGGTACCAAGCCCTGTTCCACTCAAGATGCAAATTTGATTTTGACATTTCTGTTGTGGATGACAGAGTCCACAACTGAACTGAAGTCTATTTGACTTTGAACCTGTGCTGAAAACTCCAAAGAATCAATCTGAAATATGGACATTTCAGGAATCTTGTTAGGGGAGAGAGGAAGGCCTAGGGCAAGCTGAGGGTTTAGAAAGTTGAGAGTCTTAGAGTGCCTCAAATCAATCATGCTTGGTGGCTTACTTATAAGACTGGCTTTGTCTGTGGACACCTCGGTTTTAAGTTTTCCTTGCTGAGGGTTAATTTATCACAAATGAATGTGTAGGGCAAGCTCTGCCAGGGGTTGCTTGGTTAATACAGTTATAGCCCCAGGCTGCCAGGCTTCTCCAACCAGGCCCTGGTGCTAGCAGGAATAATAATCACGTTAGCTCACTTTGATGAAGAACTTTCCATATTTCAGGCACTGTTGTACCTGTACAGTCTCATTTAATTCTCACAACTGTCTTTGGTTGGGTTTCCTAGAATCAGACTTGTGATGAAGATTCTCAAGCATTGGACCGGCTGAGCAAGTGAGCCAGAAAAAAGTGCCCCACCCCCCACCGGGAGGAACCTCAGGAGAAGTGAGGGAAGCTGGGGACAGACAGCAGGGGGAGCCACACTGGGAGTTCAGCCTCAGCCCCAGCCTGGGGGGATGCTCTGCAGCTAGGCTGATCACACAGAGTGGCCCTGCCTTGGGGCAAGGGCTTTGTTTCCCTTAATCAATCAGTAGGGAGAGAGAGCAAGATGGTGGCTGAGTAGCTTCCTTGCATCTGGGCTCCGTGAATCTGGGGAGATAAGACTCCAGGCATCTCTGGCTGGTGGGATCTGCCTACAATCATCCCTTTGAGGATACAGGGAGTCAGTGAGAGACTTCTGGACCCCAAGAGGAGGACAAAAACAGTGGAAAACTGGCAAGTCATTGCGTGTGGTCGATCGGTCTAATCCCGCCAACAGCTGTAAGTGCAGTAGCAGTGAGAATGCAAACCGGAAAGTCCTTACCTGTGAACTGTTTTGGTGTTTTTGGACTTGGCACTCAGTTGAACTGCCTTGGGGAGAGCTTGAGCCCGAGTGCGGAGAACTTTGGGCATTGTCTGGGACCCCAGACTGAGCCACTGAGCCTGACAGATGGAGCTAATAGTGTTTGGCTGTGGGCCGCAGGGAGCCACTGGGAGAGAACTGCCCCAGCAAGGTCCACCATCAGGGTTGTAGAGCAAGGATCAGGCAGGAGCTGGTAACCTAGTGACTGAGCAGCCTAAAAGTGGGGACTGAGCCACCTTACAGCCCTAACGCTCAGGGGCAGAGTGATACCGGTTTTGGCACACTGGGTAAGTGGATAACCACTTCAGCAGTGATTCCAGTGACAAGCACTTTCCTGGGAAATCTTCCGCTTAGCAAGTTTAGAAGTTTAAAGTGCCTTTTAAGTGGGCTGAAGAGAGATTTAGGGTGTCTACCCTGAGGGATTTGAGAAATCAGCGGAGGCCTCCAGTCGTATCAGCATTGTGATTAACATCTCATACCCCAGAAGACCACCTGTTGCCCAGACAATATTCAACAAGATATATATACTGCTTTGTTTTTGGTTGTTTTTTTCTTTTTGCTTGTTTGTTCTTTGTTTATTTTGATATTGTTGTTGTTGTTTTGTGTTTTAATTTCAACCTTTTCCATACAGATTTTTTTCTTTCTCAATTTTTCTAGTTTAAATACAATTTCCCATTGCTGCCTTTTTCAATAACTGGAACTTCATTTTTGCTAGTGTTTCTACCCCTATTATTTGGTTTTTCACCCAATTTTATCCTAGAAAGTTTTCTATTTGCTTGTTTTGGTTTGATTTATAGCATTTTTGTCTTTCCTCTCTACTTGGTGGAGGTGGGGTACTGTGTCGGCTCAGGTTAGCAAAGAGCTGCTGACCTCAAGGGAACCACCCAACCGGGCACCCTCAGAGGTTGGGTTTTTTTTTTAAGGTTGTGTCAAAGTATCCTACTGTACACCTATATTGCTCTGTCTCCCTCTTTCTGTGCCTCTCTTCTTTATGTCAATATTCCTTTTACCCACCCCCTCTCCTTTCTCTATTTTCTTTTCACTCTTTCTTTCTTTCTTTCATCCCTTCTTGCTCTTCAACCTCCTTATCCTTCTTGTTGTGTACCAAAAGGACTCATCGAAACCTTAGTCCACAGGCATGGGAACTTAAAGAGCAAGAGGAAGTGAAAGGAAAATTAGGGCAAGGAAACAGATAAAAGAAATCACTCATGAGGAAGAATCAGCAGAAAACTCCAGGCAAAGTGAAGAACAAGTCCAGAACCAACCCCTCCAAGGGACCATGAGGTAGCGACTGCAGAGGATTCCACCTATAAAGAAATGTTAGGAATCTTTCCAAAGCAATCTACCTATTCAATGCCATTCCTATCAAAATACCAACATTGTACTTTCAAGATTTGGAAAAAATGATTCTGCATTTTGTACAGAACCAGAAAAAACCCCGTATAGCTAACAGAGTTCTTAGTAATAAAAATAAAGCTGGGGGCATCAGCATACCGGATTTTAGTCTGTACTACAAAGCCATAATCGTCAAGACAGCATGGTACTGGCACAATAATAGAGACATAGAAACTTGGAATCAAATAGAAAACCAAGAAATGAAACTAACATCTTACAAACACCTAATCTTCGATAAACCAAAAAAGAACATACCTTGGGGGAAAGACTCCCTATTCAATGAATAGTTTTGGGAGAACTGGATATCTACATGTAAAAGACAGAAACTGGACCCACACCTTTCCCCACTCACAAAAATTGATTCAAGATGGATAAAGGACTTAAATTTAAGGCATGAAACAATAAAAATCCTCCAAGAAAGCATAGGAAAATCACTGGAAGATACTGGCCTGGGGAAAGACTTCACGAAGAAGACTGCCATGGCAATTGCAACAGCAACAAAAATAAACAAATGGGACTTAAGTAAACTGAAAAGCTTCTGTACAGCTAAGGGGACAACAATCAAAGCAAAGAGACAACCTACACAATGGGAAAGGATATTTGCATATTTTCAATCAGACAAAAGCTTGATAACTAGAATCTATAGAGAACTCAAATTAATCCACATGAAAAAAGCCAACAATCCCATATATCAATGGGCAAGAGAAATGAATAGAATCTTCTCTAAAGAAGACAGACGAATGGCTAACAAACATATGAAAAAATGTTCATCATTCCTATATATTAGAGAAATGCAAATCAAAACAACCCTGAGTTACCATCTAACCCCAGTGAGAATGGCCCACATCACAAAATCTCAAAACTGCAGATGCTGGCAGGATGTGGAGAGAAGGGAACACTTTTACACTGCTGGTGGGACTGTACAAACCTTTCTGGAAGGAAGTATGGAGAAACCTTAAAGCACTCTAGCTAGACCTCCCATTTGATCCTGCAATCCCATTGGAAAGGAAGGGAAAAAATCCAGAAGGAAAAAAATCCTCTTGTCATAAAGACACTTGTACTAGACTGTTTATTGCAGCTCAATTTACAATCGCCAAAATGTGAAAACAGCCTAAATGCCCACCAACCCAGGAATGGATTAGCAAGCTGTGGCATATGTATACCATGGAATACTATTCAGCTATTAAAACAATGGAGACTTTACATCCTTCGTATTAACCTGGATGGAAGTGAAAGACATTATTCTTAGTAAAGCATCACAAGAATGGAGAAGCATGAATCCTATGTACTCAATTTTGTTATGAGGACAATTAATGACAATTAAGGTTATGGCGGGGGGAAGGAAAAGCAGAGAGAGGGAAGGAGGGAGGGGGGTGGGGCCTTGGTGTGTGCCACACCTTCTGGGGGCAAGACATGATTGCAAGAGGAACTTTACCTAACAAATGCAATCAGTGTAACCTGGCTTATTGTACCCTCAATGAATTCCCAACAATAAAAAAAAAAAAGAATCAATCAGTAGGTAGGGGGCAAGGTGGGTAGGGTGGAGTCCGGGGGGCTGTAACCTCCCTCAGGAATCTCCAGGTGAGGTGGCCTGAAGGGGCAAAGATAATTCTCCAGAGAAGGGTGCTGCTCAGAGCTGTTAGCAGCCCAGCTTGAGAAAGGGTATGTGAGTGGGCTCCAAAGGCATCTTCTAGAACAATCTTCTGAGGTGTGTGCTAGTATTTCCACATCATAGAGGAAATCTGAGGCCCAGTGAGGGCAAGCAACTGGCCGAAGGGCATATTTCCAGTGAATGGTGGAGGCAGGATCCTGACTAGATCTTACCCCAGAGTCACTGGTTCTTATACTGTTGGAGACGGAAGGCTTCATTCCAGGAGCTGGGGCTGATTCTGCCTGGCTCTGGCTTTTTGTCCTGCACAGATGGCAGATAGACCTCCAAATCTCCAGGGCTTATTAACACAATAGGAGTTTCTTTTTTGTTCACACAAAGTACAGTTAGTGGTGGGGGAAAAGAGTAGGTGTCCTATGGTCATTCAGGGTGAGGGGGCCCTGCTCTCCTCCAAGCGTGGCTCTGAGAAAGCCCCAGGCATTAAGGTGGGGAAGGAAGATTGTGCAGGAGGTTTTGAGGGCCAGCCCATTTCTTCTCCCATTCTATAGGTTGAAACCCACTCCAGGATACAAGGGTGATTTGGAAATGCAGCCCCAGATGGGCATCCTTGACTCTGCAGAGTGGAGGGAAAGGCTCAGACAGTGGCCCACAGCTCCTGACTTGGTTTCTCGTGCCACTTGGTTGGTCCTGGAGGGTCAGCATAAGCTGTGTGTCTCAGCCCTTGTCTCTGGGAGCTCAGAGCTCTTTTACTAGCAGTCACCTGGGGCATATCTTCAGGGCTGCTTCTCAGGATGGCACCTGGGCCCACCTCTGTGCATGTTTCACCATCCCTGGGAGGTGGGAGGGACTACTGGGGGCTGGGAAGCCTGGCAAGCCTCAATATGGGTACTTTTCCAAAGAAGCCAAATCAGAGCCAGAGTAAAGATAATGGACTTGGAGAAAGATTTTAAACTCCTAATACCAAACAGAGCCTGCATTTTAGTAATCAAGCTGAAATTTTGGGACCTATTCACTCCCTCAGAAAGCATGCCTGAAGCTAGGCCAGGTGATCCAGAGGTTAGAGCCAGAGCCCTGCCCCCATCGGGCTCACAGCCTGGGGGAGAGACAGGAATATCAGTCCACAGTGACAGCACACTGGAAGAGCACCACGTGGGGAGGAGTGTAGCCCTGTCTGAGACTGGAGGAGTCTGGGATGGCTTCCCAAAGGAGGTAAGGCCCAGTCCCATCTTGAGAGTTGGCCAGGAGCTGTCCAGCTTCTGAGGGCAGGGTGGGATGGAGTTGTGTGGCTCTGCAGTGCAGGGAATGTATGGGAGCAACGTGTGCACAGCTGGGTGATGTCATGTCAGAGAAAGAAGCAGGGAGAGGCTGAGGCAAGAGGATCACTTCAGGCTAAGAGTTCCAGACCAGCCTGGGAAACATAGTAAGACCCCCATCTCTTAGAAATAAAAGAATGAACCAGGCCACCTATAGAAGGTCTGTGAGGTTGTACCCAGAGTTTGGGCTTTCTTCTGAAGGCTTTGGGGAATCTTTGAAGGATTAATCAGTATTCTGACTGTTAGGTGGAGAATGGTGAGGAAGGTGCTAGATTAGTTCATTTGAGAAATAAGGACCTGAACTTAGGACAGAGTGGAGGGGTGGACTGCCGAGTAGCCTGGCTGAGGGTGGGAAATGGAGAGTGGGGCAGGATGACATTCAGTTTTCTGGCTGGTGGGGTGAGAGAATGTGGCTGTTCACTGAGAAGAACCAAGGCCATAAACCCTCGTGCTCCAACAGGCAGGGAGGCGTGCAGTGCAGTGGGGAGACCCCTGGTATGCAGGGACAAGGCCTAGCTTCCAGTTTTCAGATTTCCCCTCCAAAGCCAAGGGACCTCAGGCAAGCTATAAAGCCTTCAGAGCCTCAGTATACTCATCTGCAAAATGGTATCAATCCCTGCCTTCTCCCAGGGAGATGTGAGGATCAAATAAAATATGGGTGTGAGGATGTTTTGAAAACCAAAACCAGTTTGTGAATATAGGGAGTTAACGTGAGGAGAAGGGGCCACAGCTGACCATCCAAGAAGCCACTGGGCATCCATGGCTTGAGGTACCAACTGGACTATACCGGAGCCAGCCCAGTTCTCAGAGCTCACCAAAGAACCTCTGGCCTTCTGAGGCCTGAGCACAGAGGCCTCACTGGCATGTGGGTCATTTGAACTGTCCTGCTGCTGCTGCAGATGTGGCTCACCTGGTGCTCTGGCTGGGGGTGGGGTGGGGTGTGTGGGGGGTGGGTGGGTGGACATGGCATTTTCTCTAATAGTCTCCAGCAGCTTCCTGGGCCCCAGCACCTTGTTAGTTCCTGGATTCTGCAGGCAGTGATGTAGCTTCCACAGTGGGCCTCTGGCTGCCAGAGAACCCTCTGGATTTTGCATTCCCTTGAGCAGATCCCTGCCTTGCCTTTGGGAAGCATTTGTTCACAGAGGCTTAGAGAGCCCCCTCCTTTGCTCTGCAAAAAATGTTAAGCAAACATTTAGGGAGTAAGGGCTTTATAATGATGAGAGTAAACACTGAGGAACATCAGCTATTATGGAACACAAGTGTTTAAAAAAAAGAAGAAAAGGAAAAAATTGTCACTAGTCCTGAGCAGGCTGTGTGTGGAAGGGTTGAGATTCAGCCTTCCTCATACCCTTCACGTCAGGCCCTATCCCAGACTTATAGCAGGCTCTTGAGTGCTGATGCTCAAGGGGTTTTCAGTTGGAATGAAGACTTCCTCCTCTTGGAATCTTAGAAAAGCAGGACAGATAGGATGCTAAGGCCAGAGAAGTCCAGCTCTGGAGTGTTCTAAATGGTATGATGGCCCAGGCTGCTCCCCTAAGAAAAAGGCAAGGATGGGAGGCCCGGGAGATGGGGACAGGGCCACTCGAGAGCATCCTCCTGAGACTGTACCATGAAACAACACAATGGTCAGATGTAAAGGATTGCTCACCAGGGCCCTCTCCATGGCCCCAGGGCACACATATGCTATTAAAACCTGCATGCTGAGCCTAAAGAAAGGGCCTGCTCTTGGACAGCTAGGGTGCTGGCTCCATATACTGGTGGGTTCAAACCTGGCCCAGGCCAAAAACTGCAAAAAAAAGAAAGAAAGAAAGGACCTGCTCTGAACCCCTACTTCCCCAGTTTTATGAAGGAATACTTGGTGAAAAAAACTCTGCACATAATTTTTTTTTTTTTTTGAGACAGAGTCTCACTATATCACTCTTGGTAGAGTGCTGTGGCATCACAGCTCACAGCAACTTCAAACTGTTGGGCTTAAGTGATTCTCTTGCCTCAGCCTCCCAAGTAGCTGAGACTACAGGCACCTGCCACAATGCCCAGCTATTTTTCGTTGCAGTTGTCATTGTTGTTTAGCTGGATTGGGCCAGGCTCGAACTTACCACCTTTGGTGTATGTGGCTGGTGCCATAACCACTGTGCTACAGGCGCTGAGCCAACTCTGCACATAATTAATGTATACATTTTGTTAAATGTATATATACTGTCACTGCAATCAAGATACTAAACATAACCATCATCTCCAAATCTTCAAAGGTTCCTTTTTTGGGGGGGAGTAATATGAACCCTTAATATGACATCTACTATCTTAAATGTTTGTGAGCACACAGTAACTTATTTTTAGCTACAGGCATTATGTTATGGCACCTCTCTAGAACTTACTCATCTTGTGTAATTAGACCTTTACACCCATTGAACAACAACTCCCCTCCTCTGCCTCCTCCCATTCAGTTTTCCTCCAGGATTCCTTGCCCTGACCTCTCTCTGGAGGTATAACAGTGGTTTGACAGCCAGGGTCTAATCCTGACAGCTGCTGGCTGTCAACCCCAGTTACTTACCTTCTTGAGGCCTTAGCTTCCTTATCTGTAAATTGGTTAACAAAGAACTTCCCTTCTAAGGTTGTTATGAGGATTAGACAGCATGGATCATGGATGGGCTTGGCCTGGGCATAGTATGTGCTTAGTAAATGCCAGCCACTTCTGTCACCCCATCTCCTCTCCCTGCCCCTGGCTGGGAGCCCTAGGCTTGGACCCAAGTGTGGCCTTGTTGCTGCCATATGAGGTGTGCGCTCTTGGCACGGGGAATTGCTAGGCTTACCCCAAAGCCAGCCTCCCTGGGCTCCCAATTTAGTTTGACCTCCTTCCAAACTGCTTTCCTAGCACTCTGTAAGACTCTAGAAAGGTTAATGTCTTTCAAGGAGTCTCTTTACTTCCCACAGAAGCCACTATCACTTTGCAGATTGGCTTTAGAAAAGATGCGTTTCATTAAATCTCAGAGCTGGAAGGGACCTTTAGAAACCTTTGCCGCACCACAGGCCTCTCCAGCAGCACCTGTCTCCAATGGGCCAATCAGCCTCAAGAGAGGAAAAATGTGCTGTGCGATAGACACTACATCAGAAGAGAGGAGGATGTCACACCTAATGACACTGACTCTTTAGTTGGATGGACTTCATTCTCTGGTTGTAGCTAAAGGTGTTGGACATTTCTGTACTGCTGATTCTCATTGGGTTCCTTGGGGAAGCTGAGTATGGGGGATGGTGAAGGCTGGGCATAGAGGTGGAGGTTTCATGGTGGAACTGTTTGGGAAGCTTTTTCAACCCCCCCAGCACCCCCAGCACCCCCAACCCCCAGACTGGTGGGAGTGAGTGTGGATGATGCTGCCTGGGTGATTCCGACACTTGGCCCTGCCTCCAGCTGAGGAGCACAGGCCTGGGCAAAGGAGCAGAGTGCAAGCAGCCTGTAGTGCTGACGTTATACACATGATGTGGCTGCAGCTGATGGACTGGGACACAGGAACAAAAGACCTGGTATTCGTGTCATTTATAGTTGACAAAATCTTTTCACAGATATCCCTTCACTTGGGGATGCCCAAATTTACACTCTGATAGTCAAGGGTGGCAAAACTCCATTTTACAATTCAAAAGTTGAGGTCCAGCTAGGACAAGTGCATATAGGAAAAAGGGAAGAGCCAGAGGAAGAATCCAGCCCTTCTGAGCCACACTCGCAATGTGCGACCAGCAGCCACGTGGTTGTCATCCAAGTGTAGGTGGGAATACTTTAAAACGTGCATTTGAAAGGCATTTCTTCTCTCCCTTTGTCAAATTTGGTGTGAAAGGGCAGCAGTTTCTTTGTTTGATGTCCTTTTGGGCTGGATTGTCCTAATTCTCTTGGTGGGAGCTTCTTAACTATCTTGACAAGTTCTGAACAGAAAAATGGATGTCTGGACACATTCTTTGGTTTGATTTGAGCCCAGGAGTCCAGCAGGAAAGAATTAATGCCAGCTCACTATTGGGATGGAGGTACAGGTGGTGGGCGGCATTCTCCCACGTTGGATGATTTGGAACAACATGCAGGGAAATTCTTAGGGGGCTTGTGGTGAATGAGGAAAAGGTCTGGTGGGGCACAGCATCCTTGGCAGCAGGGCCTGGTGCTGGAGCAAGTGATGGCCCACACCCCATTACAGCAGAAAACTGGCCTGGCCATCCCTGAGCCACCCTTTCTGCATTGCCTGTGAGTCAAGAAGGCAAAGGGCTGGGGTGCCAGCGAGAGACCTGTACCTTTTGAAGGAGCTGCTGGTGACAAGGGGACAGCACTTTCTCCTGGCCAGATATGGAGAGGTTGGCAGGCCAGAGGCAGTCAGAACAGCCCACACACTGGAGATGAGTAGGCAGGGTTAGAACCTCACGGCATCTGAGTAAGCAACTGCACAGAATGGCACAGCCACACAGGAGACAGAGGCAGCAGGTTTCTTAACTGTGAGTTCTTTTCCTCCCCTGCCTACCCTACCCGGGGCTTCTGGAGGCAATGACTGGAGAGCGCAACTCCCAAGAAAACGCTGGAATGTCTGTTAGTCAAACAAATAGTGATTTTGGTTAGCGCATGTACATAGGTCATTGAACAGACACCAGTGAGTGAGGCTGGTAGACATGAGAGTTATATTCATTTTAAGAAGGATTTGTTGTAAATTCATGCCATTTTGGTTGATAGCACCCCATTTGTCTCCATAGGATGATGAGGCCCAGGGAAAATACGGCTGCAGATAAGGAAGCCAGCACCCTAGTTGAGAAGTAATTGGAGTTTACCTTTCAGATGCCCCCTCCAGGGCTGAGCTCTCCTCTCCCTACCACTGGGTCACGGCTGAGTCCTTTCTGGGAATTGCCCTCAATCAAACAGAGAACTTCAGCCAAGACCATGTCCCCTTCCTTCCCAACAGAGACACTCACCCAAGGGAGCTGTAGTCCAGGAGCACTCCTGGCAGCTCTCCTACCTCCGTCTCAGAGTCTGCTTCCCCCAGGCCTGAGCTAGGACGGCTCCCAGCCTGTGGTGTTCATGTCACTGCTCTGCCTCCTGTGCAGGAGGAGAGAACCTGCTTCCAACCTTGCAACCCTTATATTTAAGCCCTGCCCTGAACACAATTTCAAAGCCCTGGAGATGCATACCCAAAATGGAAGGAACCATTTTCTGAAGAGGGAAGAACAAACAGGGAAATTCTTAGGGGGCTTGTGCTGAGTAAGGAGAAGTCCTGGCAGGAACAGTTTTGAGGAGAGTATTGAACTTACTAGGAGCCTGTTTTCTGTGTGTCTCCAGCTTGTGTGTTTCCAGGGGCTTGGAAAAAAATAGAAAAAGTAGTATGGTCTAACTTACAGATAGTCTGGGCTCTTCCCTGATCAGATGCCCAGCAGCATCACAGGAACATGCCACACGGGGCCTTACTTCCAGCCAGAGAGCAAGTTTTGCAAAGATTTGTGCATCATCCAGTTCTTGTAGAGGTCAGAGTTTTCCAGTGAAAGAGTCAATAAAGATGTTGATGGGAGAGAGAGATTTATTTTAAGGAATCAGTTAACACAATAATTGAGGCTGCTGGCAAATCCAAAATCTACCACACAGCCAGCTGGTGACCCCAGGAAGAGCTGACGCTGCAGTCTGAAGGCATTTGCTGGCAGAATTCTTTCTTTCTTTTTTTTTTTTTTTTCATATTAGATTTTTTTTAATTCTTTTTTTTTTTCTTTTTTTTGTGGTTTTTGGCCGGGGCTGGGTTTGAACCCACCACCTCCGGCATATGGGACCGGCACCCTACTCACTGAGCCACAGGCGCCACCCCAGAATTCTTTCTTGTTGGGAGAGATCAGCCTTTGTTCTCACAAGCTTTCAACTGATTGGATGAGACCCAACCAGATTATGGAGGGTAATCTGCTTTACTTGACGCCTACTGATTTAAATGTTAATCTCATCTAAAAATAACTTCATATCAATATTCAGCCAAGTTGATGCCTAATGTCAACCATCACACCCTCCACATGGTGCAATTTCTGCTCATTTCAATCTGGGGAGACATCTCCCCTTGTCACCTTAATAAACAGCACCCCTGAGAGCCTGATAAAGAGGCTTCATTCTCAACTGGAGATGGGTATTCACTCTCAGGGATTTTTCTGGGTCTTTATCTCTTCTTGTGAACTTTGAACATTTTGTGATCTGTGGCACTACTTCCCAGGGAACTGGAAAGCTCATTTGATAAAGGGTCAGAGAGTAAATATGTGAGGACATGTGCCCCACTCATATATCTCTGTTATATAGTCTTCTTTGTCTCAAAACCCTTTAAAAATGTAAAACCACTCTTAGCTTGCTGGCCATACAGAAACAGGCCAGGGCAGGAGTGGCCCACAAGCTGTAACTTGCCAACCCTCAATTTAAGCTACTAATACTCCAGGTGCCCCTGGATGCTCCATATTCCTGGGCCCCTTCCACATCCGTGAGTGCAGCTCAGTTGTTCAACAGAAACCTGTGATGCAGACACTGTGGGGTCAGCAGGAAGAGGCAGCCTCTTTCCCCAAGCTCCCTTTACCTAAGCTCCCTTGAAAGTTGTTTCAGGAGCTTGTTCTGAGATAAGGAAAACTGCAGACTTCTCTATCAGGAAAGCTTTGTGCCAGGAGAACAAAGGCTGAAGAAAGACGCTGAAAGAATGTAGACATCACCCTCCCTCTCCCCAGCTGTTTCCCGGCAGAGTCTCCTCTCTTTCCTTTCCTTCTTTCCCTCCCTCCCTTCTTTTTTTCCTTCCATCCTTCTTCGTTTGTTTCTTTCATTCTTTCTTTCCTTCTCCTCCCTCCCTTCTTCCTTCCTTCCTTCCTTCAACAGAGCCTTACTCTGTTGCCCGGTGTGGAGTGCAGTAGAGTCATTATAGCTCCCTTTAAACTCCAGTTCTCCAATTCTGGGCTCAAATAATCCTCCTGCCTCAGCCTCTCGAGTAGCTGGGAGATGATATTTGAGCTTGCATGGGTTCCTTCCCCGGCTTAAGAGTTCAATGAGAATGGAAATACTGTGGTTCATAGCTCCTCTAATTTTGTATTTGATATCTAGTTTTAAAGAACTCTCTTCTCATAACTTGGACTTTCCATTCTTGGGATTCCTTTCCTTCCTTCTGTCCCTCCCTCCATTCCTTCTTTTCTTCATTCCTTCCATCATCTGTCCTGTGCCTGTCCTGTCCTGTCCTGGGACATCAAACATGTCCTTAGGTAGCTCAGGGGAGGGCTTGTGTAAAGAAAATATGGAAGGATCTTTGTCACTTGTAGTTTTCTCTTCCTCACCCAAAGTACTGTGTCTGTGACACTCAGGCTATGCAAATGTGCTGAGTGCTGGCTGAATATGGGGACACCCTCTAGGTCACAGTTCTTGCAATAGGTGACATCTACCCTTGCACCACCAGGCTTTGTCCTGGGAAGCTCATCTTTGGAGCATCAGGCTGTGCATAGTAAGTGTCCTTCTCCTCACGGGCTGGGTAGAACTCAGCAGGCAAGGGCTCAGCCGCCTAGGAGTCTTTAGCCCATGTGGCAAACTCCACTACTAGAGGGACCCACCAGAGTGACGTGACCCAAAGAGAGGCCCAGAAATGGGGACAGAGTGTCAAATACAGAGTGCAAATAAATCTTGGACGTTAGACTGGGAATAGTTGTCTTTCAAGACTTTTGATTATTTGGGAGACATGGTAGCTAATTCTCTTAGAATGTTATTTATTTGATAATTTTGGATTAATTTCCAGAAAGTGTAATAATATATTTCAGAAAAATGCATTGCATATTTTATTTGAATAATGTTTAATTATCCTAGGTTTGCCTTTAGGTTTGATCACAAATGTACTGTCCCCATGCTGGCCGTGAAAGTAAACAGCCTTCTGCCTTAGATCATTCCAAGTCCTCAGTGGTCCCAGAACTGTCCCCTGGGAAACCTCTGGGGACAGTGCCTGAGGAATTCTTCCTGATAATTTCAGAGGTTATACTTCAGTCCCAATTAATATAAAATGAAGTTTTCCAGAGTCATCCCATTTTATTACTTTTCCTTTGTGAATTAGAACGTTTAAAGTGGATCTCTCATGGTAAATCATTCAGATCCAGCTAAAGTTCAAGACAATAATAACAGGTTCTCTGAAGATCACGGAGTATGTCTTCAGAATTTGCCACACATAGGGCTATTTTAATTTCTGAGTTAATGCAGGTTCTAACTCACGATAACAATGACTTTATGAAGACAGTCTCTGGATAACAAAGCTATTTTCATCCTTTACTGAATGGTTCATAAATCACACTGCTTTAATCTGTTTTTTTTTCTTTTCTGTTTTTTTTTTATTGTTAAATCATAGCTGTGTACATTAGTGCAATCGCCTGTACCCATTCTAAGATGCACCATAGATGTGGCCCAACCCATTGCCCTCCCTCCACCAAAACCTCCCCCGTCCCTTCCCCTTCCTTGGCCCTTTCCCCATAGTCTTGTGCTATAGTTGGGTTATAGTCTTCATGTGAAAGCTATAATTTAGCTTCATAGTAGAGCTGAGTACATTGGATACTTTTTCTTCCATTCCTGAGATACTTTGCTAAGAAGAATATGTTCCAGCTCCATCCATGTAAACATGAAAGAGGTAAAGTCTCCATCTTTCTTTAAGGCTGCATAGTATTCCATGGTATACATGTACCACAATTTGCTAGTCCATTCATGGGTCTATGGGCACTTGGGCTTCTTCCATGTCTTAGCAATTATGAATTGGGCTGCAATAAACATTCTGGTACAGATGTCTTTGTTATATTGTGACTTTTGGTCTTCTGGTTATAAACCTAGTAAAGGAATTATAGGATTGAATGGTAGGTCTATTTTTAGGTCTCTAAGTGTTCTCCAAACATCCTTCCAGAAGGAACGTATTAGTGGGCATTCCCACCAGCAGTGTAGAAGTATGCCCTTTCCTCCACATCCACGCCAACATTTCTGGTTTTGGGATTTTGTTATGTGGGCTACTCTTACTGGGGTTAGGTGATATCTCAGAGTAGTTTTGATTTGCATTTCTCTGATGATTAAGGATTATCAGCTTTTTTTCATGTGTTTGTAGATCGTGCATCTGTCTTCTTTAGAGAAGTTTCTCTTCAAGTCCCTTGCCCACCCTGAGATGGGGTCACGTGTTCTTTTCTTGTTAATACGTTTGAGTTCTCTGTGGATTCTGGTTATTAGACCTTTATCAGAGGTATAACCTGCAAATATTTTCTCCCATTCTGAGGGCTGTCTGCTTGCTTTACTCACTATGTTCTTGGCTGTGCAGAAGCTTTTTAGTTTGATCAGGTCCCAGTAGTGTATTTTTGATACTGCTTCAATTGCCTGGGGAGTCCTCCTCATAAAATATTCACCCAGGCCGATTCCTTTAAGAGTTTCCCCTGCACTTTCTTCAAGTATTTTTATAGTTTCATGTCTTAAGTTTAAATCTTTTATCCAGTGAGAGTCCATCTTAGTTAATGGTGAAAGGTGTGGGTCCAGTTTCAATCTTCTACAGGTTGCCAGCCAGTTCACACAGCACCGTTTGTTAAATAGGGAATCTTTTCCCCACTGAATGTTTTTAATTGGCTTGTCAAAGATCAAATAACAGTAAGCAGCTGGATTCATCTCTTGGTTCTCTATTCTGTTCCAGACATCTACTTCTCTGCTTTTGTGCTAGTACCGTGCTGTTTTGATCACTATGGATTTATAGTACAGTCTCAGGTCTGGTAGCGTGATTCCTCCTGCTTTGTTTTTATTGCTCAGTAATGTTTTGGCTATTCGAGGTTTTTTCTGATTCCATATAAAACAAAGTATTATTTTTTCAAGATCTTTAAAGTATGACAATGGAGCTTTAATAGGAATTGCATTAAAATTATATATTGGTTTGGGCAGTATGGACATTTTAACAATGTTGATTCTTCCCAGCCATGAGCATGGTATGTTTTTCTATCTGTTTTGTTGTTGCAGTTTGGCCGGGGCTGGGTTTGAACTGGCCACCCTCGGCATATGGGGTCGGCTCCCTACTCACTGAGCCGCAGGTGCCACCCCGTTTTTCCATCTGTTAACATCTTCGGCTATTTCTTTCCTTAGAGTTTCATAGTTCTCTTTGTAGAGATCTTTCGCTTCCTTTGTTAGGTATACTCCCAAATATTTCATCTTTGGCACTACTGTGAAAGGAATAGAGTTCTTGACTGTTTGTTCGGCTTGGTTACTGTTGGTATATATAAAGGCTACAGATTTATGGGTGTTGATTTTGTAGCCTGAGACATTGCTATATTCCTTGATCACTTCTAAAAGTTTTGTAGTAGAATCCCTAGTGTTTTCCAGATATACGATCATATCATCTGTGAAGAGTGAAAGTTTGATCTCTTCTGACCCTATGTGGATACCCTTGACTGCCTTTTCTTCCCTAATTGCAGCGGCTAAAACTTCCATTACAATGTTAAAGAGCAATGGAGACAATGGGCAACCTTGCCCGGTTCCTGATCTAAGTGGAAATGATTTCAATTTCACTCCATTCAATACGATATTGGCTGTTGGTTTGCTGTAGATGGCCTCTATTAGTTTA
Organism: Nycticebus coucang; assembly: GCF_027406575.1. NCBI lineage: Eukaryota > Metazoa > Chordata > Mammalia > Primates > Lorisidae > Nycticebus > Nycticebus coucang. The sequence goes on from NC_069789.1 coordinate 36,540,432, forward strand.
AGAAATGTCTCTTCTATACCAATTTTCTTAAGTGCTCTGATCATGAAGGGATGCTGGATATTATCAAAAGCTTTTTCTGCATGAATTGAGAGAATCATATGGTCTTTATTTTTAAGTTTGTTTATGTGTTGAATTACATTTATAGATTTATGTATATTGAACCAGCCTTGAGACCCTGGGATAAATCCGACTTGGTCATGGTGTATAATTTTTTTGATGTTTTGTTGTATTGTGTTTGTTAGGATCTTATTGAATATTTTAGCATCTATATTCATTAGTGATGAATATAGATGCTATATCCTTCTTGTTGGGTCTTTCTCTGGTTAGGGATCAAGGTGATGTTTGCTTCGTAGAATGTGCTGGGTAATGTTCCTTCTTTTTCTATATTTTGGAAGAGGTTTAGTAGTATAGGTACTAGTTCTTCTTTAAAGGTTTGGTAGAATTCTGACGTAAAGCCATCTGGTCCTGGGCTTTTCTTTTTAGGGAGATTTTGTATAGTTGATGCTATTTCAGAACTTGATATAGGCCTGTTCAACATTTCCACTTCGTTCTGGCTAAGTCTTGGTAGATGGCGTGCTTCCAGATATTGGTCGATTTCTTTCAGATTTTCATATTTGTGAGAGTAGAGTTTCTTGTAGTATTCGTTAAAGATTTTTTGAATTTCTGAGGGGTCTGTTGTTATTTCATCATTACCATTTCTGATTGATGAAATTAGAGATTTTACTCTTTTTTTCCTGGTTAGATTGGCCAAAGGTTTATCTATTTTATTGATCTTTTCAAAAAAACAGCTTTTGGATTTATTGATTCTTTAGTTTTCAATTTCATTTAATTCTGCTCTGATTTTGGTTATTTCTTTTCTTCTGCTGCATTTTGGGTTGAAGTGTTCTTCTTTCTCCTGTTTGAGATGTTCCATTAAGTTATTGACTTCCTCTGTTTCCGTTTTCTTGAGGAAGGCTTGCAGTGCTATAAATTTCCCTCTTAGGACTACCTTTGCAGTATCCCAGCGGTTCTGGTTATTCGTGTCTTGATTGTTGTTTTGTTCCAAAAATATGGTGATTTCCTTCTTAATCTCATCTATAACCCATGTATCCTTCAGCATAAGGTGTTTAGCTTCCATGTTTTTGTATGGGTATGCATGTTCCTGTTGTTATTTAGTTCAACTTTTATTCCATGATGGTCTGAGAAGATGGAAGGAATAATTTCTATTTTTTAAAAAGTTGCTGAGGTTAGATTTGTGGCCTAGGATGTGGTCGATTTTGGAGTATGTTCCATGGGCTCATGAGAAGAATGTGTATTCAGTTTCGGGGATGAAATGTTCTGTAGATGTCTGTTAAGTCCATATGTTGAATGGTTGAGTTTAAATCTAAAATTTCTTTGCTTAGCTTCTTTTTGGAGGATCTATCCAGCACTGCTAAAGGGGTGTTGAAATCTCCAACTACTATGGAAATGGAGGAAATCAAGTTGCTCATGTCTGTTAGAGTTTCTCTTATAAATTGAGGTGCGTTGTGGTTGGGTGCATAAATATTAATAATTGAGATCTCATCATATTGAGTTTTACCTTTAACAAATATGAAGTGTCCATCCTTATCCCTTAATTATTTTGGTTGGTTTAAAGCCTATTGCGTCTGCGAACAGGATTGCAATGCCTGCTTTTTTCAGCTTTCCGTTTGCCTGGAATATAGATGACCATCCCTTCACCTTGAGTCTATATCTGTCTTTTAATGTAAGATGCGATTCTTGGAGGCAGCAGATATCTGGCTTGAGTTTTTATATCCAGCCTGTCAACCTATGCCTCTTTAGAGGACAATTTAAACCATTCACATTAATTGAGAGTATTGATAAGCCTTTCAAGAGACCGGTGGACATTTTTAATCCTTTTGCGACTGTGGAAGTTGGAATTTGATCAAAAATTTTTTGGGTGGGTTTACTTTTGTGGTGGAGAATTATGCTGGTCTTTATGGAGGATAGGTCTAAGAATGTCCTGGAGAGCTGGTTTAGTTGTGGCAAATTTCTTCAACATGTGAATGTCGTTGAAGTATTTAATTTCTCTGCCATAAATGAAGCTCAGTTTTGTTGGGTACAGGATCCTGGGTTGAAAGTTATTTTGTTTTAGGGATTAAAAGTCAATGACCATCCTCTTCTAGCTTGAAAGTTTTCAGCAGAGAGATATGCAGTTATTCTGATATTCTTCCCCTTGTAGGTAATGGTTTTCTTTCGTCTGGCTGCTTTCAGAATTTTCTCCTTCATATTAACTTTAGTGAAATTGATTATGATGTATCTGGGGGATGTCTTATTTGGGTTGAGTCGTGCTGGAGTTCTGAAACTGTCTGCTATCTGAATTTCGGAATCTCTTGGCATTTCTGGAAAGTTCTCCTTCATAATCTCATGGAGAAGAGACTCTGTGCCTTGTGAAGGCACTTTGTCACTTTCGGGGATCCCTATAAGATGAATATTGGTTTTCTTCAAATTATCCGAGAGCTCTCTGAGAGAGTGGTCTGTTTTTGCTCTCCATTTCTCTTCTTCTTTGAGGGTTTGGGAGCATTCGAAAGCTTTGTCTTCAATGTCAGAAATCCTTTCTTCTGCTTGCTCCATTCTGTTACTGAGGGATTCTACTGTGTTTCTCAGATCTTTGAGGGATGCAACTTCTTGTCTCAATGTGTCAAAATCTTTGGTCATTTGGTCTTTGAATCCGTTGAATTCTTGAGATAACTTTTGGAATTCTAATTTGATCTTATTTGCTATCCAGATCCTGAATTCAATTTCTGACATCTCAGCTATTTGTTTGTGCATGGGGTCTTGTGCTGTTTCTGCCCCAGTGATCTTTGGGGGAGTTGATCTACTCTGATTATTCATATTGCCAGAGTTTTTCTGTTGATTTTGCCTCATGATTGTTTTTCACCATTGCCTCTGGCTGTCCTCAGAGTTGGGGAGGTGTCTCTCCAAGATTAGACCCCAGGGGGATCACTCTATTTTTGCTGGATCTTTGTAGGGAGTGACCCTGTGTAGTTCCTCTGGGGCTGCTTCAGCTAGGGAGTTCTGGTTGTGGAAGTAGCTCCGGTTTGTGACACACCCGGATCCGGCAAGAGGCCTGGGGGTGGATCGCATGGTTCTGGGAGTGCCAGGCGCCCAGTGACTTTTGCACAGATAGCCCAAGGCTCCAGCAGTCTCTGGCCAGGAGAAGAGCTCTGCACAGAGGCAGGGAGGGTTCCAGAGGGCACACAGCTACCAGAGTCCCTGTCCAGATGAACGGACTAGTGTGGAAGCTGGCACGACACAGGAGGGAGGATGCAGGGTTGCGTGGCTCCTGCAGTTCCTGGTCGGGGAATGCGGAGCCCCGGTGGGTGTGGGTCACCAGTTAGGGGTCGCTGCATAGCTCTTATGGAGGTCTGGGTGGCGCCAAGCCCAGGAGTTTGAGGTTGCTATGAGCTGTGACGTCATGGCACTCTACACAGCCCAAGGCTCCAGTGTGCCAAAACTGTCTCACTCTGCCCCTAAGGATTAAGGCTGTTAGGCAGCTCAGTCCCCACCTTTAGGCTGCTCAGTCAGTAGGTTACTTTGACCCACCTAATCCTTGCTCTGAGACCCTGAGGGTGGAGCTTGCTGGGGCAATTCTTTCACAATGGCTTCCTGTGCCCAGCTCAGTGGCTCAGTCTGGGACCCCAGACAATGCCCAAAGTTCTCCACACTCCTGCTCAAGCTCTCCCCAAGGCAGTTCAACTGAGTGCGAAGTCCAAGAACACCAAAACAGTTCACAGGTAAGGCCTTTCCGGTTTGCAGTCTCACTGCTGCTTGTACTTACGGTTGCTGGCGTGATTAGGTCGATCGAACACATGCAACCACTTGCCAGTTTTCCACTGTTTTTCTCCTCCTCTTGGGGTCCAGAAGTCCCTTGCTGGCTCCCTGTATCCTCAAAGGGATGATTATAGGCAGATCCCACTGGCCAGGGATGCCTGGAGTCTTGTCTCCCCAGACTCGCTGTTCCCAGTTGCAGGGAGGCTGTTACTCAGCCACCATCTTTCTAATCTGTTTTTAATATACTTTTTTTTGTTCTTTGGCTTTTTGAAAAGTGTTTTATAATTCAGGAAAGCAGGCTGTCTTTGCATGATGGAGAGAAAGAGAAAAATGGCATTGTCATTAATTCATTTAGTCATTGTTTCTATGTCTTCATTTTTTAAATCAGTAAAATCAGAATGGTAACAATACTTTCCTTATAAGGCTGCTGGGAGACTGAGGGTGTGTGCCATGTAGAAAGTGCTCTGTGAATCATGGTTTCCGTCGTCCAACTTGCCTGTTGCCTTTCTCTCCTCCTCAATAACTGTTTAATAAACACATGCTATGGGCTTGTAATGTATACAAGGTATATATACAACTAGTACAGTTGAAACCTCTGTGGGATGGGGAGCCCGGGTATATGGGAGGGGGCAGGGTCAAAGGAATGTGTAGGGTCAGCCACAGGCAGGCATGTCTAGGTGGTGCCAAGAAGCAGTGGGGAGCTGCGGGGAGCCAAGGGCATTGCCGAGGAGGTACTGACAGATGCAGAGCTGGATCGGAATCATAGAGGTGCTGACCATATAACCCCTGAGGTTTGGGCCTTCAGGTACATGGCTCCGTTTACGGGGTTTAGCCATCAGTGCCAAGGCTTGTAGGGAATCTCAGCTGTGGGCTCTACCTCCTCCTGATGTGGAGGAGCCCAGCCCCTATACCTTGTGGGGTGCAGGGATGCTTCTGTGGAGTTCCACCAGATCTGCCAGCAAAGACCAAAGGGGATCTTGTGCAAAGAGTTCAAACAGTGGGGAGTGGAAAGTTCAAATAGATTTGGGAGAAGGGGTTGGGGGAGGCAGTGGCAAGGAATAACTTCATGTTTTTCCAGCTTCTGGCCACATGAAAGCTATAACCCAGTTACAACCTAAGAATAGGGGGAAGGGGGAAAGGGAGGGGAGGGAGGGGGGAAATGGGTAGAGGGAGGGGGATTGGTGGGATTACACCTGCAGTGCATCTTACAAGGGTATATGTGAAACTTGGTAAATGTGGAATGTAAGTGTCTTGGCACAGTAACTGAGAGAATGCCAGAAAGGCTTTGTTAACCAGTGTGATGAAAGTGTGTCAAACGGTCTGTGAAGCTAGTGTATGATGCCCCATGATCATATCAACGTATACAGCTATGATTTAATAAAAAAAAAGTGATATTAGATGGAAAAAAAAAAGTCAGGGAAGGAGGACAACATCCATGTAATTAATAATCCTCATCACCTTTGAAATGCAAATGAGGATTCTCAGTCCTCTCAAGCAGAATGTGTCAGCCAGGTGGGTACCACACCTGGAAGAGGGAAGAGGGGTGTCCTCACAATCTGAGACTTGTTTAGACCTGGAACTGAGTGTGACACTCCCATCCCCACCATCCCAACAGGGCCTAATCTCTTTCTTTCAGGAACGAAGGAGCCTGTCCTTAGCATTGCCACTTTATATGGTGTGTTGAAATACAAGGTCAGACAATTAAGTTTGCAAACTCATCCTAGAAAAAGTGCAGCATGCCTCATTGCTGAATATCACTGTGGTCACCTTTGAGGTACTCCCTTTGGGAAGCTATGCACCAATGCCAGTGCCTAGTTTACCCTTCATAGCAATTTAGGAGCTCCTTTTCTGAGATGGTCATCAGAACTGTTGCCTTATAAGTTCTGACAATTAAGTGGGCAAACTCATCCTTGCAAACATGCTACATACTTCACTGCTGAATATCAGTATGGTCACCTTCAAAGTACTCCCCTTGGGCATCTGAAGTGATATACCTACAACAATGAGGTATATAGCACTTTTGCTAGGATGAGTTTGCAAACTTAATTGTCTGGCTTCGTATATGTTCCTTTTTTTTTTTTTGAGACAGAGTCTCAGTATGTTGCCCTGGGTAGAGTGCCATGGCGTCACAGCTCACAGCAACCTCACACTGTAGGGCGTAAGTGATTCTCTTGCCTCAGCCTTCCAAGTAACTGGGACTATAGGCGCCCGCCACAACGCCTGGCTACTTTTTGGTTGCAGTTGTTGTTGTTTAGCAGGCCTGGGCTGGGCTGGAATCCACCAGCCTCAGTGTTTGTGGCCGGTGCCCTACTCACTGAGCTACAGGCGCCAAGCCCTCATTTATGTTCTTATGGCATGCATTCCTTCACTTTTTTATAGCATGTATTTTTTTGAGCCTTTCCTCCACGTCAGGCCTGTTGGAGCCTGGTGTTTAAAGGTAAATGAGAAAGGAGAGTCCCTGTCCTCATGGAGCCTACACTCTAGAGACAAGCAAACGATGACTACCCTGTGTCACTTCTGGGGGTGGGCAGTGGAGCAAGATGTTCGTGCTGATGGGGGGATGCTTTAGGTACCGTGGTCAGGAAGGCCTCTGAGGAAAGTCTGGGGCTATGAGAAGCCACACACAGGCCTGGGGCACTGGTGGAGGCTGTGCTGAATGCCACGTGTGTTGGGGCTTCATGGTGAGTGGAGAGTGTGCATTTGGTCCTCAGTGTGTTGGGCAGTGGAGAAATGATGGGTTCCCATGCACATTTTGCAAGAGCAAACATGCAGAGGGCTGTTCTTAAGCGCAACTTATACTGTTGGGGTCTGTGCAAATCATGTGAGCCTGTGGAGAGAGAGGAGCTCCTGGGAGTGGTGGAGGTGAGGGCACCGTCACGAACAGGGCTGGTGTGCTGCCTCCAGTGTCCTCAAGGAGTGTCCTGACCTCTTGGAGACAAAGGTAGAACCATTTAGGGAGCACTTGCTATGACCCACTATCCGAATAGGTCTGTGTGGGTACTCTCAAAAGATGGAAAGACAAGGAAGGGTGGTGTCCTTCAGGGAGGCAGAGAGAGCTTTAAGTGGGAAGAGCTGAGGGCACTCTGAGCAGGGGGAAGTGGAGGGGAGCAGCTTCATTGCCACGATTGCCACTTGTTATCATTGGAAGATATTTCTTTTCATTTTTTTTTATTGTTGGGGATTCCTTGAGGATACAAGAAACCAGGTTACACTGGACACTGATTGCATTTGTTAGGTAAAGTCCCTCTTACAATTGTGCCTTGCCCCCAAAAGGTGTGGCACACACCAAGGTCCCACCCTCCTCCCTCCTTTGCTCTCTCTGCTCTTCCTTTCCCCTACCCCCTCCCTCCTTCTTTCTCTCTCTGCTCTCCCCTTCCCCCACCGTGTCCTTAATTGTCCTCATATTAAAACTGAGTACATAGGATTCATGTTTCTCCATTCTTGTGATGCTTTACTAAGAATAATGTGTTCCACTTTCATCCGGGTTAATACAAAGGATGTAAAATCTCCATTTTTTAATGGCTGAATGGTGGTATACATATACCACAGCTTGTTAATCCATTCCTGGGTTGGTGGGCATTTAGGCTGTTTCCACATTTTGGTGATTGTAAATTGAGCTGCAATAAATAGTCTAGTGCAAGTGTCCTTATGATAAAAGGAAATTTTTCCTTCTGGGCAGATGCCCAGTAATGGGATTGCAGGATCAAATGGGAGGTCTAGCTTGAGTGCTTTGAGGTTTCTCCATACTTCCTTCCAGAAAGGTTGTACTAGTTTGCAGTCCCACCAGCAGTGTAAAAGTGTTCCCTTCTCTCCACATCCACGCCAGCATCTGCAGTTTGAGATTTTGTGATGTGGGCCATTCACACAGGGGTTAGATGGTATCTCAGGATGGTTTTGATTTGCATTTCTCTAATAATTAGGGATGATTAGCATTTTTTCATATATTTGTTAGCCATTCATCTGTCTTCTTTAGAGAAGGTTCTATTCATGTCTCTTGCCCATTGATATATGGGATTGTTGGTTTTTTTCATGTAGATTAATTTGAGTTCTCTATAGATTCTAGTTATCAAGCTTTTGTCTGATTCAAAATATGCAAATATCCTTTCCCATTGTGTAGGTTGTCTATTTGCTTTGGTTGTTGTCTCCTTAGCGGTACAGAAGCTTTTCAGTTTAATGAAGTTCCATTTGTTTATTTTTGTTGTTGTTGCAATTGCCATGGCAGTCTTCTTCATGAAGTCTTTCCCCAGGCCAATATCTTCCAGTGATTTTCCTATGCTTTCTTTGAGGATTTTTATTGTTTCATGCCTTAAATTTAAGTCCTTTGTCCATCTTGAATCAATTTTTGTGAGTGGGGAAAGGTGTGGGTCCAGTTTCAGTCTTTTACATGTGGATATCCAGTTCTCCCAGCACCATTTATTGAATTGGGAGTTTTTCCCCCAAGGTATGATCTTGTTAGGTTTATTGAAAATTAAGTGGTTATTAGATGTTAGTTTCATTTCCTGGTTTTCTGTTCGATTCCAAGTGTCTATGTCTCTATTTTTGTTCCAGTACCATGCTGTCTTGACCACTGTGGCTTTGTAGTACAGACTAAAATCTGGTATGGTGATGCCCCCAGCTTTATTTTTATTACCAAGAACTGCCTTAGCTATACGGGGTTGTTTCTGGTTGCACACATAATGCAAAATCATTTTTTCCAAATCTTAAAAGTATGATGTTGGTATTTTATTTATTTATTTATTTATGTTTTTGTAGAGACAGAGTTTCACTTTATGGCCCTCGGTAGAGTGCCATGGCATTACACAGCTCACAGCAACCTCCAACTCCTGGGCTTAAGCGATTCTCTTGCCTCAGCCTCCCGAGTAGCTGGGACTACAGGTGCCCACCACAACGCCCAGCTATTTTTTGGTTGCAGTTCAGCCAGGGCCGGGTTTAAACCCATCACCCTCCGTATATGGGGCCGGCGCCTTACTGACTGAGCCGCAGGCGCCGCCCGATGTTGGTATTTTAATAGGAATGGCATTGAATAGGTAGATTGCTTTGGGAATTATAGATATTTTAACAATGTTGATTCTTCCCAGCCATGAGCATGGTATGTTCTCCCATTTGTTAATATCCTCTGCTATTTCCTTTCTTAGGATTTCATAGTTTTCTTTATAGAGGTCCTTCACCTCCTTCGTTAGGTATATTCCTAGGTATTTCATTTCATTTAAGCTATGGTGAAAGGAGTTGTGTCCTTAATTAGCCTCTCATCTCGACTGTTATTGGCATATACAAAGGCAACTGATTTGTGGATGTTGATTTTACATCCTGAGACATTATTGTATTTTTTGATGACTTCCAGGAGTCTTGTGGTTGAGTCTTTGGGGTTCTCTAAGTATAAGATCATGTCATCAGCAAAGAGGGAGAGTTTGACCTCCTCTGCTCCCATTTGGATTCCCTTTATTTCCTTGTCTTGCCTATTTGTATTGGCTAGAATTTCCAGCACTATGTTGAAAAGTAAGGGTGACAGAGGACAACCTTGTCTGGTTCCAGTTCTAAGAGGAAAAGCTTTCAGTTTTACTCCATTCAATAAAATATTAGCTGTGGGTTTGTCATAGGTTCAATCAATTTCAGAAATATGCCACCTATGCCTATACTTTTCAGTGTTCTGATTAGAAAAGGATGCTGGATTTTGTTGAATGCTTTTTCTGCATCTATTGAGAGGATCACATGGTCTTTATTTTTGCTCCTGTTAATATGGCGGATAATGTTTATGGACTTGTGTATGTTAAACCAGCCTTGCATCCCTGGGATGACTTTTTTGATGATAAGCTGTGATCTATTGGCTAGGATTTTGTTGAGAATTTTTGCATCTATATTCATTAATGAAATTGGTCTGAAATTCTCCTTTTTAGTTGGGTCTTTTCCTGGTTTTGGTATCAGGGTGATGTTTGCTTTGTAGAATGTGTTGGGGGAAGATTCCTTCCTCCTCAATTTTTTGGAATAATTTCTGAGGTATGGGAATAAGCTCCTTCTTGAAGGTTTGATAGAATTCTAGTGTGAAGCCATCTGGACCAGAGCACTTTTTTGTTGGACGCTTTTTTATTGTTTCTTTAATCTCAGTGCATGAAATTGGTCTGTTCAGAAGCTCTATGTCTTCCTGGCTAAGTCTAGGGAGGGGGCGTGATTCCAAATATTGATCCATTTCCTTTACATTGTCAAATTTCTGGGCATAGAGTTTCTGGTAGTATTTAGAGATGATCTCTTGTATCTCTGTGGGATCAGTTGTTATTTCTTTTTTATCATTTCTGATTGAGGTTACTAGAGATTTTACTTTTCTATTTCTCATTAGTCTGGCCAATGGTTTATCTATTTTATTAATTTTTTCAAAAAAGCAACTCCTTTGTTGCTTTGTTTCATTAATTTTTTGAATGATTCTTTTGTTTTCAATTTCATTGATCTCTGATTTGATTTTGGAGATTTCTTTTCTTTTACTGAGTTTAGGCTTAGATTTTTCTTCTTTTTTTCAACTTCATAAGATGGCTTGTGAGTTTGTTGATGAGCTCTCTTTCTGTTTTTCGAATGTAGGCATCTAATGCGATAAATTTTCCTCTCAAAACTGCTTTTGCAGTATCCCACAGGTTTTGGTAGCTTGTGTTGTCATTGTTGTTATGCTCAAGAAAGTTAGTGATTTCCTGTTTTATTTCTTCCTGCACCCATCTGTCATTCCACAGAAGGTTGATTAATTTCCATGTCTTTGTGTGGGGTTGAACGTTTTTGTTGGAGTTGAGTTCCACCATTAGTGCCTTGTGATCTGAGAAGATACAAGGTAAAATTTCAATTCTTTTGATTCTGTTGAGGTTTGTTTTATATCCTAGGATGTGATCAATTTTGGAGAATTTTCCAATGGGGCGATGAGAGGAATGTATATTCTTTATCTTTGGGATGTCCTATACACATCTATCAAGCACAGTTGTTGTAGGGCCTCAATTTAAGTCCCTTATATCTTTGTTTCATTTCTGTTTAGAGGATCTGTCCAGCTCTGCAAATGGAGAGTTAAAGTCCCCTGTTATTATGGTATTATTGGATATCATATTGCTCAGACTGAGTGAGGTCTGTTTGAAAAATCTGGGAGCATTTAAATTGGGTGCATAAATATTTAGAATTGAAACATCTTCTTGTTGCATTTTTCCCTTGACCAATATAAAGTGACCATCTTTGTCTTTTTTGACTTTAGTTGCTTTAAATCCACATGTATCTGAAAATAAGATTGCAACTCCTCTTTTCTTCTGAATTCCGTTTGCCTGAAAAATTGTCTTCCAACTCTTAACTTGGAGTTTTAATCTGTCTTTTGAAGCTAGGTGTGTTTCCTGCAGACAACAAATGGATGGTTTGTGTTTTTTAATCAAGTCAGCCAATCTATGCCTCTTCAGTGGGGAATTCAAGCCATTAACATTTGTTGAGATAATTGATAAGTATGATAATGTTCTATTCATCTTATTTTGTGAGAGTCCATTGCTTAGTTTTATCTTTTGTATCAGTGTGGTAGTTAGGTTCTGTCCTTTAATTTGTGTGTTCTTACTTTGCTGTTGATCCTTTATAATGGGCAGTGTGTAGAACAGGTTAAAGTATTTCCTGTAGAGCTGGTCTTGTTGTGGCGAATTTCCTGAATGTTTGTATATCAGTAAAGGATTTGATTTCTCCATCAATTTTAAAGCTTAACATAGCAGGATATAGAATTCTGGGCTGGAAATTGTTCTGTTTAAGTAGATTAAAGTTAGATGACCATTGTCTTCTTGCTTGGAAAGTTTCATTAGAGAAGTCTGCGGTCACCCTGATGGATTTGCCCCTGTAGGTCAACTGGCGCTTACTCCTGGCAGCTTGCAGAATCTTTTCTTTTGTCTTGACTTTGGACAGGTTCATCACAGTGCGTCTTGGAGAAGCTCAGTTAGAGTTGAGGTGACCTGGGGTCCAATATTCGTCTGAAAGACGTGTGTCAGAATCTTGGTGATATTTGGGAAATTTTCATTTATAATATTCTCTAGTATGGCTTCCATTTTCCTGGGGCATTTTCTTCCCCTTCTGGAATACCTATTCTTGTATGTTTGAACACTTCATAAAGTCCCATAATTCTGTCAGTGAACGTTCTGCTTTCTCTCTCTTCTTTTCTGACTCTTTAACTCTCTGAGTTATCTCAAGAGCTTTGTCCTCTACCTCTGAGATTCTTTCTTCTGCATGGTCTAGCCTGTTGCTGATACTTTCCATTGCATCTTTAAGTTCCCTTATCGACTGCTTCATTTCCCTCAGGTCTGCTATATCCTTTCTATATTCTTTATATTGTTCATATCTTATTTGATTTTTTTTTTATTGTTGGGGATTCATTGAGGGTACAATAAGCCAGTTACACTGATTGCAATTCTTATTTGATTTTTTTTTTTGTATTTCCTTTTGGTTATTTTCCACTTTATCAGCAGTTTCCTTCATTGTTTCCATCATTTCTTTCATTGTTTTCAACACATGTATTCTAAATTCCCTTTCTGTCATTCCTAACATTTCTTTATAAGTGGAATCCTCTGCAGTAGTTACCTCATAGTCCCTTGTGTGGGGTTGCTGTGGACTAGTGTTTCATGTTTCCAGGATTTTTCTGCTGATTCTTTCTCATGAGTGATTTCTTTTACCTTTGTCCTTGCCCTAATTTTCCTTTCACCTCCTCTTGGTCTTTAAGGTGCCATGACTTTGGACCAGGGTTTTGATGAGTCTTTTTGGTACAGGAGAAGAAGGATGAGAAGGTTGAAGAGCAAGAAGGGAAAAAGAAAGAAAGAAAGAAAGAAAGAAAGAAAGAAAGAAAGAAAGAAAGAAAGAAAGAAAGAAAGAAAGAAAGAAAGAAAGAAAGAAAGAGAAAGGAGAGGGAGTGGGTATAAGGGAATATTGAAGAAAAGAAGAGGGACATAGAAAGAGGGAGAGAGAACAATATAGGTGCACAGTAGGGTACTTTGACCCAACCTTAAACCCACCCGCCCACCCCAACCTCTGGGGGTGCTGAGTTGGGTGGTTACCTTGAGGTCAGCAGCTCTTTGCTAGCCTGTTCAGACATAATACCCACCTCCACCAAGTTGAGAGGAAAGACAAAAATGCTATAAATCAAACCAAAAGAAGCAAACAGAAAACTTTATGTGATAAAATTGGGGGAAAAACCAATTAATAGGTCTAGAAACACTAGCAAAAATGAAGTTCTAATTGTTGAAAAAGGCAACAGTGGGAAATTATATTTATTTATTTATTCATTTATATATTTTTTATTGTTAAATCATAGCTGTATACCTTAGTGCAATCAAGGGGAACAATGTGCTGGTTTCATATACAATCTGAAATATTCTCATCAAACTGTTCAACGTAGCCTTCATGGCATTTGCTTAGTCATTGTATGTAGACATTTGTATTCTGCATTTAGTAAGTTTCGCCTTTACCCATTCTAAGATGCACCATAGGTGTGGCTCCACCCATTACACTACCACCCCCTAACCTCCCCCCTCCCTTCCCCTTCCTTGGCCCTTTCCTCATAGTCCTGTGCTATAGTTGGATTATAGCCTTCATGTGAAAGCTATAATTTAGCATCATAGTAGAGCTGAGTACATTGGATACTTTTTCTTCCATTCCTGAGATACTTTGCTAAGAAGAATATGTTCCAGCTCCATCCATGTAAACATGAAAGAGGTAAAGTATCCATCTTTCTTGAAGACTGCATAATATTCCATGGTATACATGTACCTTAATTTGCTAATCCATTTGTGGGTCGATGGGCACTTGTGCTTCTTCCATGACTTAGCAGTTATGCATTGGGCTGCAATAAACATTCTGGTACACATGTCTTTGTTATATTTGGTCTTCTGGGTATAAACCTAGTAAAGGAATTTTAGGATCAAATGGCAGGTCTATTTTAAGGTCTCTAAGTATTCTCCAAACATCCTTCCAGAAGGAACGTATTAGTGTGCATTCCCTCCAGTAGTGTAGAAGTGTGCCCTTTTCTCCGCATCCACACCAACATCTCTGGTTTTGGGATTTTGTTATGTGGGCTACACTTTCTGGGGTTAGATGATATCTCAGAGTAGTTTTGATTTGCATTTCTCTCATGATTAAGGATGATAAGCTTTTTTTCATGTGTTTGTAGATTGTTCATCTGTCTTCCTTAGAGAATTTTTTCTTCAAGTCCCTTGCCCACCCTGAGATGGGATCACGTGTTCTTTTCTTGCTAATATGTTTGTGTCCTCTGTGGATTCTGGTTATTAGACCTTTATCAGAGGTATAACCTGTAAATATTTTCTCCCATTCTGAGGGCTGTCTGCTTGCTTTACTTACTATGTTCTTGGCTGTGCAGAAGCGTTTTCGTTTGATCAGGTCCCAGTAGTGTATTTTTGATACTGCTTCAATTGCCTGGGGAGTCCTCCTCATGAAATATTCACCCAGGCTGATTCCTTCAAGAGTTTTCCCTGCACTTTCTTCAAGTATTTTTATAGTTTTATGTCTTAAGTTTAAATCTTTTATCCCGTGAGAGTCTATCTTAGTTAGTGGTGAAAGGTGTGGGTCCTGTTTCAATCTTCTACAGGCTGCCAGGCAGTTCACTCAGAATCATTTGTTAAATAGGGAATCTTTTCCCCAGTGAATGTTTTTAATTGGCTTGTCAAAGATCAAATAATGGTAAGTAGCTGGATTCATCTCTTGATTCTCTATTCTGTTCGAGACATCTACATCTTGTTTTTGTGCCATGCTGTTTTGATCACTATTGATTTATAGTACAGTCTCAGAGCTGGTAGCATGATTCCTCCTGCTGTGTTTTTATTGCTGAGTAATGTTTCGGCTATTGGAGGTTTTTTTCTGATTCCATATAAAACGAAGTATTATTTTTTCGAGATCTTTAAAGTATGACAATGGAGCTTTAATAGGAATTGCATTAAAATTATATATTGCTTTGGGTAGTATAGACATTTTAACAATGTTGATTTTTCCCAGCCATGAGCATGGTATGTTTTTCCATTTGTAAACATATAGAGCTATTTCTTTTCTTAACGTTTCATAGTTCTCTTTGTAGAGATCTTTCACGTCCTTTGTTAGGTATACTCCAAAATATTTCATCTTCTTTGGCACTACTGTGAACAAAATAGAGTCCTTGACTCATTTTTCAGCTTGGTTATTGTTGGTATATATAAAGGCTACAGATTTATGGGTGTTGATTTTGTAGCCTGAGGCATTGCTGTATTCCTTGATCACTTCTAAAAGTGTTGTAGTATAGTCCCTACTGTTTTCCAGATATATGATCATATCATCTGCGAAGAGTGAAAGTTCGATCTCTTCTGACCCTATGTGGATACCCTTGATCGCCTTTTCTTCCCTAATTGTAGTGGCTAAAACTTCCATTGCAATGTTAAAGAGCAGTTGAGACAATGGGCAACCTTGCCTGGTTCCTGATATAAGTGGAAATGATTTCAATTGAACTCCATTGAATACGATATTGGCTGTGGGTTTGCTGTAGATGGCTTCTATTAGTTTAAGAAAGGTCCCTTCCATACCAATTTTTTAAGTGTTCTGATCATGAAGGGATGCTGGATATTATCAAAAGCTTTTTCTGCATCAATTGGAAGAATTATATGGTCTTTATTTTTTAGTTTGTTTATGTGCTGAATTACATTTATAGATTTACGTATATCGAACCAGCCTTGAGACCCTGGGATCAATCCCACACGGTCGTGGTGTATAATTTTTTTGATGTATTGGTGGATGTTGTTTGTTAGTATCTTATTGACTATTTTAGCATCAATATTCATTAGTGATATTGGTCTATATATTTTTTTTCTTGTTGGGTCTTTCCCTGGTTTGGGGATCAAGGTGATGTTTGCTTCGTAGAATGTGTTGGGTAACATTACTTCTTTTTTTATATTTTGGAAGAGGTTTAGTAGTATAGGTACTAGTTCTTCTTTAAAGGTTTGGTAGAATTCTGACGTAAAGCCATCTGGTCCTGGGCTTTTCTTTTTAGGGAGATTTTGTATAGTTGATGCTATTTCAGAACTTGATATAGGCCTGTTCAAAATTTCCACTTCATTCTGGCTAACTCTTTGTAGGTGGCATACTTCCAGGTATTGGTTGATTTCTTTCAGATTTTAATATTTCTGAGAGTAGAGCTTCTTGTAGTATTCGTTAAGGATTTTTTAAATTTCTGAGGAGTCTGTTGTTATTTCATCGTTACAATTTCTGATTGATGAAATTAGAGATTTTTCTTTTTTTTTATTGTTGGGGATTCATTCAGGGTACAATAAGTCAGGTTACACTGATTGCAATTGTTAGGTAAAGTCCCTCTTGCAATCATGTCTTGCCCCCATAAAGTGTGACACATACCAAGGCCCCACCCCCTCCCTCCATCCCTCTTTCTGCTTTTCCTCCCCCCCATAATCTTAATGTCATCAATTGTCCTCATATCAAAATTGAGTACATAGGATTCATGCTTCTCCATTCTTGTGATGCTTTACTAAGAATAATGTCTTCTACTTCCATCCAGGTTAATACAAAGTATGTGAAGTCTCCATTTTTTAAAATAGGTGAATAGTATTCCATGGTGTACATATACCACAGCTTGTAAATCCATTCCTGGGTTGGTGGGCATTTAGGCTGTTTCCACATTTTGGCGATTGTAAATTGAGCTGCAATAAATAGTCTAGTACAAGTGTCCTTATGATAAAAGGATTTTTTTCCTTCTGGTTAGATGCCCAGTAATGGGATTGCAGGATCAAATGGGAGGTCTAGCTTGAGTGCTTTGAGGTTTCTCCATACTTCCTTCCAGAAAGGTTGTACTAGTTTGCAGTCCCACCAGCAGTGTAAAATTGTTCCTTCTCTCCACATCCATGCCAGCATCTGCTGTTTTGAGATTTTGTGATGTGCGCCATTCTCACCGGGGTTAGATGATATCTCAGGGTTGTTTTGATTTGCATTTCTCTAATATATAGAGATGATGAACATTTTTTCATGTGTTTGTTAGCCATTCGTCTGTCATCTTTAGAGAAAGCTCTATTCATGTTTCTTGCCCATTGATATATGGGATTGTTGGCTTCTTTCATGTGGATTAATTTGAGTACTCTATAGATCCTAGTTATCAAGCTTTTGTCTGATTGAAAATACGCAAATATCCTTTCCCATTGTGTAGGTTGTCTCTTTGCTTTGGTTATTGCCTCCTTAGCTGTACAGAAGCTTTTCAGTTTAATGAAGTCCCATTTGTTTATTTTTTTTGTTGTTGTTGCAATTGCTATTGTAGTCTTCTTCATGAAGTCTTTCCCCAGGCCAATATCTTCCAGTGTTTTTCCTATGCTTTCTTGGAGGATTTTTATTGTTTCATGCCTTAAATTTAAGTCCTTTATCCATCTTGAATCAATTTTTGTGAGTGGGGAAAGGTGTGGGTCCAGTTTCAGTCTTTTACATGTAGACATCCAGTTCTCCCAACACCATTTATTGAATAGGGAGTTTTCCCCCGAGGTATGTTCTTGTTTGGTTTATCGAAGATTAGGTGGTTGTAAGATGTTAGTTTCATTTCTTGGTTTTTAATTCGATTCCAAGTGTCTATGTCTCTGTTTTAGTGCCAGTACAGTGCTGTCTTGAGCACTATGGCTTTGTAGTACAGACTAAAATCTGGTATGCTGATGCCCCCAGCTTTATTTTTATTACTAAGAACTGCCTTAGCTATACGGGTTTTTTTCCAGTTCCATACAAAATGCAGAATCATTTTCTCCAAATCTTGAAAGTACAATGTTGGTATTTTGATAGGAATGGCATTGAATAGGTAGATTGTTTTGGGAAGTATAGACATTTTAACAATGCTGTTTCTTCCCATCCATGAGCATGGTATGTTCTTCCATTTGTTAATATCTTCTGCTATTTCCTTTCTGAGGATTTCATAATTTTCTTTATAGAGGTCCTTCACCTCCTTCATTAGGTATATTCCTAGGTATTTCATTTTCTTTGAGTCTATGGTGAAGGGAGTTGTGTCCTTAATTAGCTTCTCATCTTGACTGTTATTGGTGTACACAAAGGCTACTGACTTGTGGACATTGATTTTATATCCTGAAACATTACTGTATTTTTTGATGACTTCTAGGAGTCTTGTGGTTGAGTGTTTGGGGTTCTCTAAGTATAAGATCATGTCGTCAGCAAAGAGGGAGAGTTTGACCTCCTGTGCTCCCATTTGGATTCCCTTTATTTCCTTGTCTTGCCTAATTGTATTGGCTAGAACTTCCAGCACTATGTTGAATAGTAAAGTTGACAGAGGACAACCTTGTCTGGTTCCAGTTCTAAGAGAGAAAGCTTTCAGTTTTAATTCATTCAGTAAAATATTGGATGTGGGTTTGTCATAGATAGCTTCAATCAGTTTTAGAAATGTGCCACCTATGCCTATACTCTTCAGTGTTCTAATTAGAAAAGGATGCTGGATTTTATTAAATACTTTTTCTGCATCTATTGAGAGGATCATGTGATCTTTATTTTTGCCTCTGTTAATATGGTGGATAATGTTTATGGACTTGCATATGTTAAACCAGCCTTGAATCCCTGGGATGAAGCCTACTTGATCATGATGAATGACTTTTTTGATGATAAGCTGTAATCTATTGGCTAGGATTTTGTTGAGAATTTTTGCATCTATATTCATGAGTGAGATTGGTCTGGAATTCTCCTTTTTTTTGGGTCTTTTCCTGGTTTTGGAATCAGGTTGATGTTTGCTGCATAGAATGTGTTGGGGAAGATTCCTTCTTCCTCAATTTTTTGGAGTAATTTCTGCAGTACATGAATAAGCTTTTTCTTGAAAGTTTGATAGAATTCTGGAGTGAAGCCATCTGGACCAGGGCATTTTTTGGTTGGAAGCTTTTTTATTGTTTCTTTGATCTCAGTGCTTGAAATTGGTCTGTTCAGGAGCTCTATTTCTTCCTGGCTGAGTCTAGGGCGAGGGTGTGATTCCAAATATTTATCCAGTTCCTTCACATTGTCAAATTTCTGGGCATAGAGTTTCTGGTAGTATTCAGAGATGATCTCTTATATCTCTCTGGGATCAGGTGTTATTTCCCCTTTATCATTTCTGATTGAAGTTACTAGAGATTTTACTTTTCTATTCCTCGTTAGTGTGGCCAATGGTTTATCTATTTTATTTATTTTTTTCAAAATACCAACTCCTTGTTTCATTAGTTTTTTTAATGTTTCTTTTGTTTTCAATTTCATTGATCTCCGATTTGATTTTGGATATTTCTTTTCTTCTACTGAGTTTAGGCTTAGATTGTTCTTCTTTTTCCAATTCCACAAGCTGGCTTGTGGGATTGTTGATGCATTCTCTTTCTGTTTTTTGAATGTAGGCATCGAAAGTGATAAATTTTCCTCTCAAAACTGCTTTTGCAGTATCCCACAGGTTTTGGTAGCTTGTGTCTTCATTGTTGTTATGCTCAAGGAAGTTAACGATTTCTTGTTTTAGTTCTTCCTGCACACATCTGTTATTCAACAGAAGATTGTTTAATTTCCATGCCTTTGTGTGGGGTCGAGAGTTTTTGTAAGAGTTGAGTTCCATCTTTAGTGCCTTATGGTCTGAGAAGATACAATGTGAAATTTCAATTCTTTTGATTCTGTTGATATTTGTTTTGTGTCCCAGGATATGATCAATTTTGGAGAATGTTCCATGGAGTGTTGAGAAAAATGTATGGTCTTTATCTTTGGGATGGAGTGTTCTATATGTGTCTATCAAGCACAGTTGTTCTAGGGTCTCATTTAAATCTCTTATATCTTTTTTTTTTTTCATACAAGAATTTCATCTTTTTTTTTTTATTTTTGGTGATTCATTGAGGGTGCAATAAGCCAGGTTACACTGATTGCAATTGTTAGGTAATGTCCCTCTTGAAATCATGTCTTGCCCCCATAAAATGTGACACACACCAAGGCCCCACCCCCCTCCCTCCGTCCCTCTTTCTGCTTCCCCCCATAACCTTAATTGTCGTTAATTGTCCTCATATCAAAATTGAGTACAGAGGATTCATGCTTCTCCATTTTCTTGTTTTTAATTAAATAGGCTTCTTTATTTAT
This sequence comes from Nycticebus coucang, assembly GCF_027406575.1. NCBI lineage: Eukaryota > Metazoa > Chordata > Mammalia > Primates > Lorisidae > Nycticebus > Nycticebus coucang. The sequence goes on from NC_069789.1 coordinate 36,560,298, forward strand.
AAAATTGAAGTAATCTGAAATGCCGCTTCCAATATTAATTGGTTCCAATGTTAATATATTATTATTCACGTCAATTACACAGAGTGAAACCCAAATCCCTACACATCTTAACATTCAAAGTCATTTTACAAACCCGGGCAAAGAAACTCTAGATTCTACAGAGTAGATCCAAAATGTGCCATCAGGCTTAAAAACAGGGGATTTGGGGGAATGAGGCAGTGGCAGATAGAAACACTAACACCTATTCTTCCTTTTAGGAAAATAAGTTGATGTTGGTAAAGTGACAGTCGTCTCTAAGTAGGCTGGGCAAACTCTTGAAGACTGGGGTATCAGAAGTTTATTTTTTAAAAAGCTACATTATAACAGATTTTAACATGGCTTCCACTCTATGCCAAAGTTCTATTTTGGCAACTATTAAGTTAAGGCTCCTATTCCATTTCTCTGGTCAGATGCTAGTGTGATAATTTTTATAAGATTCTAGCAGAGAGAAAAGGGTTGCCATTTAAAACACTTCAGGCCCACTTTAGAATATTTGAGTCAAGTGTTTTATGGTTTTAAAAACCATAAAGCGCATGTAATTAAGGGCAAATACAGAACTGTACTAAAACAAGTCACAATTTTTAAAAACTGGGAATATATGGTTATAAACTAACCCAACACTATAAATAGGCTATGGAATAAATCACAAATGAAGAGCTCCTTTGTGCCATAACCCTATTTTTTAAACAGCCCCAACAATTCCTTCTCATCACCATAATGATCCCCTTCCCTCCAAAAAAAGTGTTACAACACAGTTTACTAAATTGTCCCTCCCTAAATAGTTCCATTTTGATGTAATCTAATAGTGCTAGGGAAAGTCACTCAAACATGTACTTTCATGAGCGAGGATAATAATATAATGCACAAGTTATAATATTCTTTTATCGTCAGTGTTGATAGACGTTCCAACAGCAATGTGAACACTTGAATAGGATAATCTTGTAGCTGCAAACTTCACTTCATCTCTTGTTCTCCTTTTCTTAAAAGCTGTTGCAGGGGGAGACAAGATGGCGGACTGAAGCCAGCTTTCAACAGAGGCTCCCGTCCAGAAGGAGAGTTAAGGGACAGGAATTTAGTAAGTATCCTGGTGGACTTGAGCCTCACCAAGAGAGAAGGTTGAAGAACGCACATCAACACCGCTGAGGCAAGCTATGATCACAAGGACGCAAACAAAAGGTACAAAATCCACCACCAAGCGGACAGGAGTCCCCCTCCCCCATGAGACCGGCTCAAGAGCCCCACAATTGAACAAGCGGGCAGAAATTAAAGGCCCTCCCATTACACTCCAGGGAGAGACCTTCTAAAAACTGGACCTACCTCCCCTACTGGGTGCCGTGGCGTTCTCCTGCTGGGCATAAAACTGAATAAAACTTTGGGAATTCTTTGCCAGCAACCCTGAATCCCCGGCGCTCCCCTCCTGCCCACTGAGGTCTGGAGGCCTGTCCCCCAGGACTTCGGATCCTTGGGTGATTTCTCAAGGGGAGTGGACAGTCCCCGAGTTGCGACTGGTCAGCATTGACTCTGAGGTGCGCGAGTGAGGAGAGGGCACCGGGCTGAGGGGGAGTCACGCCTCGCGGCACTTCCCTGCCGTGCAGTGCAGCAACCCTCCCCGGGCAACATTACGGGGCACAAGACTGAATAAGACTCTAGCTTCCCCGCTGAGAGCTGAGAGCCCCTACTCTCACTCGGGGTCTGAGGGCCTATCCCCCAGGAGTTTGGATCCTTGGATGATTTCTCGAGGTGAGTGCACAGTGCCTGAGCTGCGTCAGGTCAGCGCCGACTCTGGGACATGTGAGCGAGGAGAGGGCACTCTGCTGAGGGGAAATCAAGCCTTGGCGGCACTTCCCTGTGGTGCAGTGCAGGAGCCCTCCCCGGGCCGTAGTGTTGCGTAAAACAGAATGAAACTCTAGCTTCCCCCCCACTCCCAATCGGGGTCTGGGGGCCCATACCCCAAGAGTTCTGATTCTTGGGGGATCTCTTGAGGGGTGTGGACCCAGCACAAACTGCAGCCGCTCAGTGCTGACTCTGGGGCGCGGGACAGAGGAGAAAAGGGTCGCCTGAGTGCCCACACCAGAGCAGCAGTTCCCTGGAGGTAGATAACAGCCGTTTTTTCTTTAACGGCAGAACGCTCACTTCCGGATATTCTGAGGCCACACCCCCTGTATCCCTGGGCAACCAGAGGAGGCCACCGGTGAGCGGGGGATTTCCTGACACGGCTCACAAACCCGGGAAGCTTCCAGGGCGGGGCCGACCCAGAGAGGTGTTCGGATGCAAATCTCCAGCAGCAAAGACGTTTGAACTCAAAACAGCCCGTCTTCTGTAGGCGATTTCGACAGGAACAGAGAAAGAACCTCACAAAGTTGTCTGTTCTGTTCTGTTCTGTTCTGTTAGCAGCATCCATCAGGGACGGGGCTAAGCCTGAGTGAACACCTCCTTCCCATCACCTGCATCAAACACTCAAAGATGTCAGGCCCCATCTCCTCCTGCTAGATAGCGGCAGTCTGCGGGGGCCTGGCAGATTCCTTCAGATTCAGGCAGGTGCAAACCCCTGGAGTGTCTGTTCACTGCAGGCAAGTGGGTTAGCCATCTGCAGAGATACCAGTGACTGGGTCCGACGGAGGGGCAAAGTGGGGAAGGAGACGTCAACCTTCCCAGACTGCTCTGTTTGCTGGGTGGCTTCTCCTGACTCCACGCTGCACTGGGGTGAGCCGTGTCAGAGGAGTCACCAGGCCCCTGTGATCCAGTTCCCAGAGACCTCTTGAACTCTCCCACCCGAGACAAGTGCCGATTGAGACAGTTGATTTGGACCTTTTGAACTGGGCTAATAGACTGAGGACTCTTCAGGCTGTGCCCTGGGTGTGCGATTGTAGGAAGGTTTGATTCTCCTTTTCCAACTGGGGCCAGAGGTGGGCAGGCGGGGTGACTTAATTGCTGATTTTTCCACACAGCTGAGACTTCAAGCCCGAGTAGAAGTTGCAATAGGATAGAACAGAAACCAGCTGAAAACAAGACAGAACCACTTTGCTCCACCATACCAGACCGGGCCTCAGTTTCTCAGGCCACAACACTGTACGGGCCCTCGATAAAACCCCAGGGGAAAAACCAAAGGGAGTAAAATAACCATGGGGCGGAATCAGTGGAAAAACTCTGGTAACATGAATAACCAGAATAGATAAACCCCCCCAAGAAAAGATACGGCAGATGTGATTGAAGATCCCATTCATAAACAACTGGCTGAGATGTCAGAAATCGAATTCAGAATTTGGATTGCAGACAAGGTTAATAAAATGGAATTAGGAATTCGAGGAGAAATTCAAAAATTGTCTCAAGAATTTAACGAATTTAGGCGGCACCTGTGGCTCAAGGAGTAGGGCGCCAGTCCCATATGCCGGAGGTGGTGGGTTCAAACCCAGCCCCGGCCAAAAACCACAAAAAAAAAAAAAAAAAAAAGAATTTAACGAATTTAAAGACAAAACCACCAAAGACTTAGACACACTGAAGCAAGAACTTACAGCCCTCAAAGATATGAAAAATACAGTAGAATCCCTCAGCAACAGAATGGAGCAAGCAGAAGAAAGGATTTCTGACATTGAAGATAAAGTCTTCGAACGCTCCCAATCTCTCAAAGAGGAAGAGAAATGGAGAGCAAAAACGGATCACTCACTCAGAGAACTCTCAGATAATTCGAAAAAAAGCAACATAAGGATTATAGGAATTTCTGAGAACGATGAAGTCGCCTCCGAGGGCACAGAGGCCCTTCTGCATGAAATTATGCAAGAAAATTTTCCAGACATGCCTAGAGAATCTGAAATTCAGATAGCAGACAGCTTCAGAACCCCAGCACGATTCAACCCCAATAAGTCATTCCCCAGACATATCATAATTAGCTTCACTAAAGTTAACATGAAAGAGAAGATTCTCAAAGCAGCCCGGCGAAAGAAAACTATAACGTACAAAGGTAAGAATATTAGAATAACTGCAGATCTCTCTGCTGAAACTTTTCAAGCCAGAAGAGGCTGGTCATCAACTTTTAATCTGCTAAAGCAAAAAAACTTTCAACCCAGGATCTTGTATCTAGCTAAACTGAGTTTCATCTATGATGGAGAAATTAAATACTTCAATGACATTCATATGTTGAAAAAATTTGCCATAAGTAAACCAGCTCTTCAGGATGTTCTCAGACCTATCCTCCACAATGACCAACCCAATCCTATACCACAAAAGTAAACTCACTCAGAAACTTCGGATCAAACTCCAACTTCCACACTGGCGAAAGGATTAAAAATGTCCACTGGACCTTTCAAAAACTCGATGCCCAAAATTCCACCAGACTTATCAATACTCTCCATCAATGTGAATGGCTTAAACTGTCCTCTAAAGAGGCATAGGTTAGCTGACCTGATAAAAAAACTCAAGCCAGATATTTGTTGCATACAAGAGTCACATCTCAACTTAAAGGACAAATACAGACTCAGGGTGAAAGGATGGTCATCCATATTTCAGGCAAATGGTAATCAGAAAAAAGCAGGTGTTGCAATTTTATGTGCAGATACAGTAGGCTTTAAACCATCAAAAGTAAGGAAGGACAAGAATGGTCACTTCATATTTGTTAAGGGTAATACTCAATATGATGAGATCTCAATTATTAATATCTATGCACCCAACCAGAATGCACCTCAATTTATAAGAGAAACTCTAACAGACATGAGTAACTTGATTTCCTCCAGCTCCATAATCGTCGGAGATTTCAACACTCCCTTGGCAGTGTTGGATCGATCCTCCAGAAAGAAGCTGAGCAAAGAAATCATAGATTTAAACCTAACCATCCAAAATTTAGATTAGGAGACATCTACAGAACATTTCATCCCAACAAAACTGAATACACATACTTCTCATCAGCCCACGGAACTTACTCCAAAATTGACCACATTTTAGGTCACAAGTCTCACCTCAGTAAATTTAAAGGAATAGAAATTATTCCATGCCTCTTCTCGGACCATCATGGAATAAAACTTGAATTGAGTAACAACGGGAATCTGCATACCCATACAAAAACCTGGAAGTTAAATAACCTTATGCTGAATGATAGCTGGGTCAGAGATGAGATTAAGAAAGAAATCGCCAATTTTTTGGAACAAAACGACAATGAAGACACAAACTATCAGAACCTCTGGGACACCGCACAGGCAGTTCTAAGAGGGAAATTTATAGCACTGCAAGCCTTCCTCAAGAGAACGGAAAGAGAGGAAGTTAACAACTTAATGGGACATCTCACGCAACTGGAAAAGGAAGAACATTCCAACCCCAAACCCAGTAGAAGAAAAGAAATAACCAAAATTAGAGCAGAATTAAATGAAATTGAAAACAAAAGAATAATACAACAGATCAATAAATCAAAAAGCTGGTTTTTTGAAAAGGTCAATAAAATAGATAAACCTCTGGCCAACCTAATCAGGAAAAAAAGAGTAAAATCTCTAATATCATCAATCAGAAACAACAAAGACGAAATAACCACAGACTCATCAGAAATCCAAAAAATCCTTAATGAATAATACAAGAAACTTTATTCTCAGAAATATGAAAATCTGAAGGAAATAGACTGATACTTGGAAGCACGCCACCTTCCAAGACTTAACCAGAATCAAGTGGAAATGTTGAGCAGACCCATATCAAGTTCAGAAATAGCATCAACTATACAAAACCACCCTAAAAAGAAAAGCCCAGGACCAGATGGTTTCACGTCAGAATTCTACCAAACCTTTAAAGAGGAATTAGTACCTATATTACTCAACCTGTTCCAAAATGTAGAAAAAGAAGGAAGACTACCCAACACGTTCTATGAAGCAAACATCACCCTGATCCCCAAACCAGGAAAAGACCCAACAAGAAAAGAAAATTATAGACCAATATCACTAATGAATATAGATGCAAAAATATTCAACAAGATCCTAACAAACAGAATCCAGCAACACATCAAACAAATTATACATCATGACCAAGTTGATTTTATCCCAGGGTCTCAAGGCTGGTTCAATATACATAAATCTATAAATGTTATTCAGCACATAAAGAAATTAAAAAACAAAGACCATATGATTCTCTCAATTGATGCAGAAAAAGCTTTTGATAATATCCAGCATCCCTTCATGATCAGAACACTCAAGAAAATTGGTCTAGAAGGGACTTTTCTTAAACTGATAGAGGCTATCTACAGCAAACCCACAGCCAATATCATATTGAATGGAGTTAAATTGGAATCATTTCCACTGAGATCAGGAACCAGACAAGGCTGCCCATTGTCTCCATTGCTTTTCAACATTGTAATGGAAGTTTTAGCCACCGCAATTAGGGAAGAAAAGGCGATCAAGGGTATCCATATAGGGTCAGAAGAGATCAAACTCTCGCTCTTCGCAGATGATATGATTGTGTATCTGGAAAACACTGGGGACTCTACTACAAAACTCCTAGAAGTGATCAAGGAATACAGCAGCGTCTCAGGTTACAAAATCAACATTCATAAATCGGTAGCCTTTATATACACCAACAACAGTCAACTTGAAAAAGCAGTTAAGGGCTCTATCCCATTCACAGTAGTGCCCAAGAAGATGAAATATTTGGGAATTTACCTAACAAAAGACATGAAAGATCTCTATAAAGAGAACTATGAAACTCTAAGAAAAGAAATAGCTGAAAATGTTAACAAATTTAAAAACATTCCATGCTCATGGCTGGGAAGAATCAACATTATCAAAATGTCCATACTACCCAAAGCAATATATAATTTCAACGCACTCCCTATTAAAGCTCCACTGTCATATTTTAAAGATCTTGAAAAAACATTACTTCGTTTTATATGGAATCAGAAAAACCTCGAATAGCCAAGACATTACTCAGAAATAAAAACAAAACAGGAGGAATCACACTACCAGACCTCAGACTTTACTACAAATCGATAGTGATCAAAACAGCATGGTATTGGCACAAAAACAGAGAAGTAGATATCTGGAACAGAATAGAGAACCAAGAGATGAATCCAGCTACTTAGCGCTATTTGATTTTTGACAAGCCAATTAAAAACATTCAGTGGGGAAAAGATTCCCTATTTAACAAATGGTGCTGGGTGAACTGGCTGGCAACCTGCAGAAGACTGAAATTGGACCCACACCTTTCACCATTAACTAAGATAGACTCTCATTGGATTAAAGATTTAAACTTAAAACATGAAACTATAAAAATACTACAGGAGAATGCAGGGAAAACCCTTGAAGAAATTGGTCTGGGTGAGTATTTCATGAGGAGAACCCCCCGGGCAATTGAAGCAGCTTCAAAAATACACTACTGGGACTTGATCAAACTAAAAAGCTTCTGCACAGCTAAGAACACAGTAAGCAGATCAAGCAGACAGCCCTCAGAATGGGAGAAGATATTTCAAGGGTATATCTCTGACAAAGGTTTAATAACCAGAATCCACAGAGAACTCAAATGCATCGGCAAGAAAAAAACAAGGGATCCCATCGCAGGCTGGGCAAGGGATTTGAAGAGAAACTTCTCTGAAGAAGACAGGCGCAAGGCCTTCAGACATATGAAAAAATGCTCATCGTCTTTAATCATCAGAGAAATGCAAATCAAAACTACTTTGAGATATCATCTAACTCCCCTGAGACTAGCCTATATCACAAAATCTCAAGACCAGAGATGTTGGCGTGGATGCGGAGAAAAGGGAACACTTCTGCACTGCTGGTGGGAATGCAAATTAATACATTCCTTTTGGAAAGATATATGGAGAACACTCAGAGATCTAAAAATAGATCTGCCTTTCAATCCTGTAATTCCTCTGCTGGGCATATACCCAGAAGACCAAAAATCACAACATAAGAAAGATATTTGTACCAGAATGTTTATTGCAGCCTAATTCATAATAGCTAAGTCATGGAAAAAGCCCACGTGCCCATCGATCCATGAATGGATTAAAAAATTGTGGTATATGTATACCATGGAATACTATGCAGCCTTAAAGAAAGATGGAGACTTTACCTCTTTCATGTTTACATGGATGGAGCTGGAACATATTCTTCTTAGTAAAGTATCCCAAGAATGGAAGAAAAAGTACCCAATGTACACAGCCCTACTATGAAACTAATTTGGGACTGTCACATGAAAGCTATAACCCAGCTACAACTTAACAATAGGGGGAAGTGAGAAAGGGGCAAGGGGTGGGTAGAGGGAGGGGGATCGGTGGGATCACACCTGTGGTGCGTCTTACAGGGGTATTTGCGAAACTTGGTGAATGTAGAATGTAAATATTTTGGCACAGTAACTGAGATAACGCCGGAAAGGCTATGTTAGCCACTGTGATAAAAATGTGTCAAATGGTTTATGAAGCGAGTGTATGATGCCCCACGATCATATCAATGTATACAGTTATGATTTAATAAAAAAAAACAAACAAACAAAAAAAAAGCTGTTGCCATGTGTTTTTTTGCAAAACCCACACTGCTTGCTGGGAGTCCACATATATTTGCTTTCAAATGAGGAGCTATGATCAGAACCTTCTCTTTTTATGGTAGCAATGTTGTCTGGAATAAACAATGGTGGCTCATCCAAAGAAAAACTTCTGCTGCTTCTCCTTTGGTGGGGTTGTATGTTCTTCTCAGGTTTTTCAGTTTCAGTTTATCTTCCTCTCTAAAATGTTCAACACCTAGATATTCAAGCTCTTCCTTCACATGACTATTAGTTTTCATTGCTGGGGCCTGCTGCTGAGGCTTATGGCACTGTTTCTGGCTGGAATGTAGTAAATGTCCAGTTTGCGCAGGATGATGAGGCTCTTTAGAGCAACCAGGGTGACCATGAGGGTTATCATTCACAGAATGAGTTAAGGGTTTGGAAATCTGTACTAAATTTTGATCCTGTAGTGTTTTTTTTAGTATAGAATGAGTTTGGTTTTTTATGGATTTAGCCCCAGAATTGCAACTCTGAATCTTTGGCTCCTTATCAACTTGTTTTTTCCTAACTTTGACTCTGTGAAAATTTTCCTCAGCTCTTGGTTCATTACCATTTCATTTCAAACTTTTGACATTAACTTTAGTTCTGTTCTGCAATACTTCATGCTTCACTGAAACAATTTTCTTGGGAGTATCTGTGGTCATGTTTTGTCTAGAATGAATTACAGTTTTTGTGTGTTTTGACTTTATGTTTTTCAACTCTATGTAAGAAGCATTACGTGTCTGGCTGTTTCCATCATCTGGGAGGTTTGATGTTTCATGAGAATCCATTTGATGACTTTCAGTAACAGCCAACTGTTTTGCATTTGGGTCAGGCACATCACAAACAGCAGTTTCTCAAATATTACTTTCTTGTTCAGAAGTGCTAGTATCAACCACCTCTAAGTTTGATCTAGTAAACTCAGTGCTCTGCAACTGTTTATTAGACTCTGTATCTTTGCAATAACCCAATGGTTCCATTTTATTTCTTTGAAGGGAGTTCTCAGCCTTACCATCAGAAACATCCATGGTAGTCTTCAATTCCAAATTACATTCAGTAACTTCATCTACAGAACTAGACACACCTGTAACATTCTTCTCTGTCTCATTTGGATTTGTACAAGCAACATCGCCAGAAATACCAGCAGAAGATCCAGGTTCCTCAATAACTCGATCATCTTCATGAGATAATTTTACTGTCTCCTTTGAGTCTTGTTCAACTTTTCCCTTTGCTATCATTTCTTCGACAACAACCTCATCCATTTTACCTGAAATGGAATCACTCTGTTCACATTCTTTATCTGAAAACTTAAACAAGGGGCTACTAACAGTCTCAATTTTACATTCTATCAAAGCTTCATTTTTCTTTTCTGCAACAGTAACACAAGTCTCTGAAAGAAGTGGACAATTCAATTCATGAGATGCCACATGTGCTTCTTCCTGATTATTACACTCATGTTTAGAATCTAATCCAGTTTCATCCTTCATTTCAAGAGAAGATGACAATGACACTGAAGACTGACTCGGAGACTCTGATACTTCTGGTACTGCTTCGCCTTGCCCACTTTGTCGGCTGCCCCTTCTATTCTCTTTATGGTACTTGGGTTTCAGTGAGTACAAACTTCTTCTTTAGTCTGACTTCTTTCTAGTTGTCTCACCCCTGCTTTAGGGGTAGACGCAGTCTTCCCAGATGCTTTTTTGTGTTACTTAAAGGTGCTGCATTTGAGCACTTGGCAATAGTGCTTTGTTGTAAACTTCGTACTTGCTCTTGTGCCATTAAACGAGGTGACTTTCTTTGTGATCTCACTGAATTTTCTTCTACTTTGTCCCTCAAATTCCTGTTAGGTAAAACCAGCTCTTCTTCATCAATGGTATCATTGCCACTTTCTTTAACAACTCCTTCATCCATAATATCGTCAAGACCAACAATAGCTCCGCCAGATGAGCTCTACCACTGGTGGCAAGAGGAAGATGGTGGCTGCTGCCACTGTCGAGGAGGAGGAGGGGTCCCGGTGGGTGCCACAGAGAGGGGGTACGTGCAAGACGTCGGCATGGCTGCCACAGCCTCTTTCCCTCTGGGGACCAAGAGGCGACTGCCAACGACACTTTTACTGGCTTCCGTGCCGCCCTCCTAATCCTTGTTGCAGCTGCCACCGCCCTTGACCCGAGGGTCACTTGCCTCCTGGAGACTGTGCGGCGGCGTGAGACCCCGCAGCCATCGGCGTGTGGCGGTGGCGCGGGAGTTCTAAGTCACTTATATCTTTGTTTAATTTCTGTTTAGAGGATCTGTCCAGCTCTGTAAGAGGGGTGTTAAGGTCCCCTGTTATGATGGTATTATCAGATATCATATTGCTCAGGCTGAATAAGGTCTGTTTCAAGAATCTGGGAGCATTTAAATTGGGTGCATAGATATTTAGAATTGAAATGTCTTCTTGTTGTATTTTTCCCTTGACCAATATAAAGTGACCATCTTTGTCTTTTTTGACTTTAGTTGCTTTAAATCCACATGTATCTGAAAATAAGATTGCAACTCCTCTTTTCTTCTGAATTCCATTTGCCTGAAAAATTGTCTTCCAACCCTTGACTCGGAGCTTTAATTTGCCTTTTGAAGCCAGGTGTGTTTCTTGCAGACAGCAAATGGATGGCTTGTGTTTTTTAATCCAGTCAACCAATCTATGTCTCTTCAGTGGGGAATTCAAGCCATTAACATTTATTGAGATAATTGATAAGTGTGGTAGTATTCTATTTGTCTTATTTTGTGAGAGTCCATTGCTTAGTTTTATCTTTTGCATCAGTGTGGAGGTTAGGTTCTGTCCTTTAATTTCTGAGTTCTTACTTTGCTGCTGATCCATTGTGGTGGTCAGTGTGCAGAACAGGTTGAAGTATTTCCTGTAGAGCTGGTCTCATTGTGGCGAATTTCCTCAATGTTTGTATATCCGTAAATGATTTGATTTCTCTGTCAATTTTGAAGCTTAGCTTAGCAGGGTACAGAATTCTGGGCTGGAAATTGTTCTGTTTAAGTAGATTAAAGGTAGATGACCCTTGTCTTCTTGCTTGGAAAGTTTCATTAGAGAAGTCTGCGGTCACTCTGATGGATTTGCCCCTGTAGGTCAACTGGCGCTTACTCCTGGCAGCTTGCAGAATCTTTTCTTTTGTCTTGACTTTGGACAGGTTCATCACAATGTGTCTTGTAGAAGCTCGGTTAGAGTTGAGGCGACCTGGGGTCCGATATCCCTCTGAAAGCAGTGTGTCAGAATCTTTGGTGATATTTGGGAAATTTTCATTTATAATATTCTCTAGTATGGCTTCCATTCCTCTGGGGCATTCTTCTTCCCCTTGTGAGATTCCTATAACTCATATGTTGGAACTTTATGTTCATAAAGTCCCATAATTCTGACAGTGAACATTCTGCTTTCTCTCTCTTCTTTTCTGCCTCTTTTACTATCTGAGTTATCTCAAGAACTTTGTCTTCTACCTCTGAAATTCTTTCTTCTGCATGGTCTAACCTGTTGCTGATACTTTCCATTGCATCTTTAAGTTCCCTAATTGACTGCTTCAGTTCCTTCAGCATTGCTATATCCTTTTTATGTTCTTCATATCATTCATCTCTTATTTGATTCTGCTTTTGGATTTCCTTTTGGTTATTTTCCACTTTATTAGCAGTTTCCTTCATTGTTTCCATCATTTCTTTCATTGTTTTCATCATGTATATTCTAAATTCCCTTTCTGTCATTCCTAAGATTTCTTTATAGGTGGAATCCTCTGCAGTAGCTACCTCATGGTCCCTTGGCGGGGTTGTTCTGGACTGGTTCTTCATGTTGCCTGGAGTTTTCTGCTGATTCTTCCTCATGAGTGATTTCTTTTATCTGTTTCCTTGCCCTAATTTCCCTTTCACTTCCTCTTGCTCTTTAAGTTCTTGTGCCTGTGGACTAAGGGTTCGATGAGTCCTTTTGGTACAGAACCAGAAGGGTGAGAAGGTTGAAGAGGAAGAAAGGGATGAAAAAAAGGAGGACCGAGTGAAAAGAAAAAAAAAATAGAGAAAGAAGAGGGGGTGGGTAAAAGGAATATTGACAAAAAGAAGAGAGGTACAGAAAGAGGGAGACAGAGCAATATAGGTGTACAGTAGGGTACTTTGACACAACCTTTAAAAAAAAACACCTTCTGAGGGTACCCAGTTGGGTGGGTCCCTTGATTTCAGCAGCTCTTTGCTAACCTGATCAGACACAGTACCCCACCTCCACCAAGTAGAGAGGAAAGACAAAAATGCTATAAATCATACCAAAACAAGGAAACAGAAAACTTTATGGGATAAAATTGGGTGAAAAACCAAATAATAGTGGTAGAAACACTTGCAAAAATGAAGTTCTAGTCATTAAAAAAGGCAGCAGTGGGAAATTACAATTAAACTAGAAAAATTGAGAAAGAAAAAAGATCTGTATGGAAACGGTTGAAATTAAAAAACAGAACAACATCTACAACATCAAAATAAACAAACAAAAATAAAAACAACCAAACCAAAAAAAAAAAAAAAAGAAAAAGAGAAAAAACAAAACACAACCAAAACCAAAGCAGTATATATATGTTGTTGAATATTGTCTGGGCAACACGTGGTCTTCTGGGGTATGAGATGTTCATCACAGTTCTGATACGACTGGAGGCTGCTGATTTCTCAACCCCCAGCAGGTAGACACCCTAAATCTCTCTTCAGCCCACTTAAAAGGCACTTTGAACTTGTAAACTTGCTGAGCAGAAGCTTTCCCAGGCAAGTGCTTGTCGCTGGAATCACTGCTGAAGTGGCTATCCACTTACATAGTGTGCAAAAACCGGTCTCACTCTGCCCCTGAGGGTTAAGGCTGCAAGGCAGCTCAGACCCCACTCTTAGGCTATGTGATCGCTGGGTTACCAGCTCCCACACGATTCTAGGTCTGCGACTCTGAGGGCAGAGCTTGCTGGGGCAGATTGCTCACAATGGCTCCCTGTGGCCCACAGCCAAACACTATTAGCTCCGTCTGGCTCAGCAGCTCAGACTGGGGCCCTAGACAATGGCCAAAGTTCTCCACATTCCTGCTCAGGCTCTCCCCAAGGCAGTTCAACTGAGTGCCAAGTCCAAAGACACCAAAACAGTTCACCAGTAAGGCCTTCCAGTTTGCAGTCTCGCTGCTACTGAACTTACAGTTGCCGGAGGGTTTAGACCTATTGAACACATGCGACCACTTGCCGGTTTTCCACTGTTTTAGTCTTCCTCTTGGGGTCCAGAAGTCTCTCGCTGACTCTCTGTATCCTCACAGGGGTGATGATAGGCAGATCCCACCAGCCAGAGATGCCTGGAGTCCTATCTCCCCTGTCTCACGGTGCCAAGATGCAAGGAACCTGTTACTCGGCCGCGATCTTAGTCTCTCGAGATTTTATTCTTTTTTTCCTGGTTAGGCTGGCCAAAGGTTTATCTATTTTATTGATCTTTTCAAAAAACCAAGTTTTGGATTTATTGATCTGTTGTATAATTCTTTTGTTTTCAATTTCATTTAGTTCTGCTCTGATTTTGGTTATTTCTTTTCTTCTGCTGGGTTTGGGGTTGGAGTGTTCTTCCTTCTCCAGTAGCTTGAGATGTCCCATTAAGTTATTAACTTCCTCTCTTTCTATCTTCTTGAGGAAGGCTTGCAGTGCTATAAATTTCCCTCTTAGGGCTGCCTTTGCAGTATCCAGAGGTTTTGGTAATTCGTGTCTTGATTGTTGTTTTGTTAAAAAATTTGGCGATTTCCTTCTTTATCTCATTTATAACCCATCTGTCCTTCAGCATAAGGTTGTTAAGCTTCCATGTTTTTGAATGGGTATGCATGTTCCTGTTGTTATGGAGTTCAACTTTTATTCCATGATGGTCTGAGAAGATGCAAAGAATAATTTCTATTTTTTTTTTAAATTTTCTGAGTTTAGATTTGTGGCCTAGGATGTGGTCAATTTTGGAGTATGTCCCATGGGGTAATGAGAAGAATGTGTATTCAGTTTTGTTGAGATGAATTGTTCTGTAGATGTCTGTTAAGTCCTGATGTTGAATGGTTAAGTTTAACTAAAATTTCCTTGCTTAGCTTCTTTTTGAAGGATCTAGCCAGCACTGCTAAAGGGGTGTTAAAATCTCCAACTAGTATGGAACTGGAGGAAATCGAGTTGCTCATGTCTGTTAGAGTTTCTCTTACAAATTGCAGTGTGTTTTGGTTGGGTGCATAAATATTAATAATTGAAATCTCATCATATTGAGTATTACCTTTAACAAATATGAAGTATCCATCCTTATCCTTCCTTATTTCAGTTGGTTTAAAGCCTATTGTGTCTGTGAACAGGATTGCAATGTCTGCTTTTTTTCTGCTTTCCATTTGCCTGGAGTATAGATGACCATCCCTTCATCTTGAGTCTGTATTTGTCTTTTAATGTAAGATGTGATTCTTGTATGCAGCAGATATCTGGCTTGAGTTTTTGTATTCAGTCAGCCCACCTGTGCCTCTTTAGAGGACAATTTAAACCATTCACCTTAATTGAGAATATTGATAAGCGTTTTGAGAGACCGGTGGACATTTTTAATCCTTTTGTGACTGTGGAAGTTGGAATTTGATCAAAAATTTTTTGGGTGTGTTTACTTTTGTGGTGGAGGATTATGCTGGTGTTTATGGAGGATAGGTCTGAGAATATCCTGGAGAGCTGGTTTAGTTATGGCAAATTTCTTCAACATGTGAATGTCATTAAATTATTTAATTTCTCTGTCATAAATGAAACTCAGTTTAGCTGGGTACAGGATCCTGGGTTGAAAGTCATTTTGTTTTAGGAGATTAAAAGTCAATGACTATCCTCTTCTAGCTTGAAACATTTCAGCAGAGAGATCTGCAGTTATTCTAATATTCTTGCCCTTGTAGTTAATGGTTTTCTTTTGTTTGGCTGCTTTCAGAATTTTCTCCTTCATATTAACTTTAGTGAAATTGATTATGATGTGTCTGGGGGATGTCTTATTTGGGTTGAGTCGTGCTGGAGTTCTGAAACTGTCTGCTGTCTGAATTTCAGAATCTCTTGGCATGTCTGGAAAGTTCTCCCTCATAATCTCATGGAGGAGAGACTCTGTGCCTGGTGAAGCCGCTTCATTGCTTTTGGGGATCCCTATAAGATGAACATTGGTTTCCTTTGAATTATCCCAGAGTTATCTGAGCGAGTGATCTGTTTTTGGTCTCCACTTCTCTTCCTCTCTGAGAGTTTGGGAGCATTTGGAAGCTTTGTCTTCAATGTCAGAAATCCTTTCTTCTGCTTGCTCCATTCTGTTACTGAGGGATTCTACTGTGTTTCTCAGATCTTTGAGGGCTGCAAATTCTTTTCTCAATGTGTCAAAATCTTTGGTCATTTGGTCTTTGAATTCGTTGAATTCTTGAGATATCTTTTGGGTTACTGCTTGGAATTCTAATTCGATCTTATTTGCTATCCAGATCCTGAATTCGATTTCTGACATCTCAGCTATTTGTTTGTGCATGGGATCTTGTGCTGCGTCTGCCCCATTGATCCTTGGGGGAGTTGATCTACTCTGATTATTCATATTGCCAGAGTTTTTCTGTTGATTTCACCTCATGATTGTTTTTCACCATTGCCTTTGTCTGTCCTCAGAATTGGGGAGGTGTCTCTCCACGATTTGACCCCAGCGGGATCACTCTGTTGTTGCTGGATCTTTGTAGGGAGTGACCCTGTGTAGTTCCTCTGAGGCTGCCCCAGCCAGGGAGTTCTGGTTGTGGAAGCAGCTCCAGAGTGTTACACACTTGGATCCAGCAACAGGGTGGGAGGTAGTGTGCACAGTTGTGAGATTGCTTGGCACCCAGTGACTTTGGCACAGAGAGCCCAAGGCTCCAGCAGTTTCTGGCCATGAGATGGGCTCTGCGCAGAGGCAGGGATGGCTCTGGAGGGCATGGGGCTACCAGAGTCCCTGGCCAGATGAGTGGGCTGGTGTGGAGGCAGGAAGGGTACAGGAGGGAGGATGCAGTGTTGCGCAGCTCCCGCAGTTTCTGCTCAGGGCGTGCAGAGGCCCAGTGTGTGCTGGTTGCAGGTAGGGGGTCACAGTGTAGCTCTTATGGAGGTCTGGGCAGTGCCAAGCCCAGGAGTTTGAGGTTGCTATGAGCTGTGATGGCACAGCACTCTATCCAGGGCAATAGCCCGAAGTTCCAGTGTGCCCAAACCAGTCTCACTCTGCCCCTGAGCCTTAGGGCTGTAGGGCAGCTCAGTCCCTGCCTTTAGACTGCTCAGTTACTAGCAGGTTACTAGCTTCCACCCAATCCTTGCTGCGACCCTGAGGGTGGTGCTGGTTAGGGCAGTTCTCTCACAATGGCTCCCTGCGGCCTTCAGACGAACTCTATTATCTCTGTCTGGCTCAGAGGCTCAGTCTTGGGCCCTAGCCAATGCCCAAAGTTCTCCACACTCCTGCTCAAGCTCTCCCCAAGGCAGTTCAACTGAGTGCCAAGTCCAAAAACACCAAAACAGTTCACAGGTAAGGCCTTTCCAGTTTTCAGTCTCACTGATGCTTATATTTACGGCTGCCAGCAGGATTAGTTTGATCGAACACATGCAACCACTTGCCAGTTTTTCACAGTTTTTGTCCTCCTCTTGGGGTCCAGAAGTCCCTTGCTGACTCCCTGTATCCTCAAAGGGGTGATTATAGGCAGATCCTACCAGCCAGAGATGCCTGGAGTCTTATCTCCCCAGACTCACCATGCCCAGTTGCAGGGAAGCTGTTACTCAGCTGCCATCTTGCTCCACCTCTGGGAAATTATATTTAAACTAGAAAAATGAAGAAAGAAAAGAAAAAAAAGAAAAGAAAAATCAATAGGGAAAATGATGAAATTAAAAAACAAAACAAAACAACAACAATAACAATGAAAAAAGAAAAAAAAAAAACCCCAAAGCAGTATGTATCTCTTGTTGAATATTTTCTGGGCAACAGGTGATCTTCTGGGGTATGAGATGTTAATCACAATGCTGATACACCTGTAGGAGTTGGAGACTGGAGGCCTTTGCTGATTTCTCAAACCCTGCATGGTGGAGAACCTAAAGTGGAGACCCTAAATCTCTCCTTAGCCCATGTAAAAGGCACTTCAAACTGCTAAACTTGGCTAAGCAGAAGCTTTCCCAGGAAAGTGCTGGGATCACTCCTGAAGTAGCTATCCACTTAACCAGTGTGCCAAAACCGATCTTGCTTATGCCCCTGAGGGCTAAGGCTATAAGGTTTCTCAGTCCCTGCTTTTAGGCTTCTCAGTCACTAGATCACTAGCTCTTGCCCCATCCTTGCTCTGCGACCCTGAGGGTGGAACTTGCCAGGGCACTTTTCCCACAATGGCTCCGCGCAGCCCACAGCTGAACATTATTAGCTCCGTCTGCCTCAGCGGCTCAGTCTGGGGCCCTAGACAATGCTTAAAGTCCTCCACACTCTTTCCCAAGTTCTCCCAAGGTAGTTCAACTGAGTGCCAAGTCCAAAAAAACCAAAGCAGCTCACAGTTTGCAATCTCACTGCCGCTGTACTTACAGCTGCTGGGGGGATTAGACCAAACGAACACACACAACCACTTGCCAGTTTTCCACTGCTTTTGTCCTCCTCCTGGGGTCCAGAAGTCTCTCGCTGACTCCCTATGTCTCCTCAAAGGGATGTTTATGGGCAGATTCCCACCAGCCAGAGATGCCTGGAGTCTTGTCTCCCCAGACTCACCATGTCCAGCTGTAAGAAAGCTGTTACTCAGCAGCCATCTTCCGGAAGATATTTCTTAAACACCTAGTTGAGCCTGATACTGTGTTCACGTTTTCTTCTCAGAGCTCTTAAGGACTAAACAATGTGCAAATGAGCAAAGCAAACATCAGTATAAGGAGTTCCATGTATCATTAATTTTCTTTCTCTCTCTCCTCTTCTTTCTCTTCTTGTACATTCTGATTTCCCAAACCTGAAAAATTACAAATGACTTGTTCATGCAAAGGGTTGTCCCTGAGCTGCTGTGGACACCCTGTGCTGAGCACCTCATACTGGTCTCCCTCCCCCAGCTCTCCCACACATCTTGAATACACATAGCGCACATGCCAGCACATGCCAGCACCTGCCACACACATCCTATACCACAGACACACACCACAGACCATGCCTCCACATACACCACACAGCAGTACCCAGCATGCTACATCTGCTACACACACATTCTACAAGTTGCTTCAGAGAGCTGGGTGAGGGAGTCGTGGGGAAAAGACTAGGCTTTTAGAGTTTAGAGGCCGTGTGGGCTCAGAAACTGAGGAAAGGAAGGAGCTTTAACAGACTGCTGAGAGCAGCCATCCAGGAGAACAGAATCCAGCGGGGTCCTTTCACAGCCAGCAACCCTCTCCATACCAGGCCTCCAGCTGGGCAACACCTCCTCCTTGGTCTGATTCTCACTTGGTTGAGCCTCCAGGGGATTTGGTAGGGGTACAGGGTCCCCTCAACCCCTGGCCCGTGTCTCCCTAGCATCACCCTCTGCAAACCAGACACTAGGATGAGTGTCTTTGCTCCCTTCTCCTTGTGTCCCATTCCACATAGGAAAGCCAAGGTCTGAGGCTTGAGTTTTAGGGTGGGAGCAGGGCAAGTCACCCTTTGGTCTGTTTGGCTTGAGTTTCTCTCAACCTCCCTCACTTGGGAGAAAGGAAACCTATTTGCATCCTGCCTAGTTCCAGATCTGCCTTGTGATTTGGGAGCAAGGACAAATATTAATAAAGTGTCCCATTGCCTTATTCTGTCCTGCGTGCCTGGGGACCCTGTGAGGGAGACAGGCATGAAGTGGCCCATTCAAGGTGTCCACACTGCCCAGTCAGGTCTTAGGGAGTTGGTTTTGTCAGCTTGCTCCCTGGCTTGCTCTCTCCCTCACCTCCACCGAGAGCACCAGGGCTGAGGTGTGCAGACGTCTGAGTAATGGGAGGGGAGACAAGAGCACCTGGGGGACATACAGGGCTGAAGCCTCCGTGGAGAGAGTGTCATGGGAGGGAGGGGCAGAAATGGAGGTTCCCAGCCTCGTGCCCAGGAAGGGGGAACCACCTTCTCTCCCCCTGCCTTCTCCTGCTCCCACGTGTCTCTGACTCCTCTGACTGCATCTCTCCTCTCTCTTCCCTTTTCCCCTTCTTTCACCAGCCAATTGAAAATGATGTTCCAGGACCCATTTTCAGGGCAAACCAGCAGGGCTTGCACTCTGAGAAGGGAGATGGGCAATGAGCAAGTGAGCCAACAGGTGACACAGGCGCTGGTGAACTCTACGAAGAGAGGAGACAGGTAAACAGGGTGGGGGATGCCTTAGTTAGGGGAGGCTGGAGTAGTGAGGAGGTGATCCCCGGGTTAAAACTGAGCAGCAGGCTGGGGGGCACAAGGAAGTCGAGGGCATTAGGGTGGGGTAGAGTGGCAGGATCCAGAGCTGGAGGGCTGGCAGGTCCAGGGAAGGACAGTGGGGGTGTTCCAGGCTCAGTGAAGGCTGGGCAGGGAGAGATGTGAGTGTGCTACGTGAAGTATACATCGTAGGCAGGCAAAGGTGTATAGGGATATGGCAGTGGCAATGGTGAGAAGCAGTTGGACCTGGGACAGACTTTAGAGGAGCAGACTATAGGACTCAGGGAGCACTGAGTGAGGATGTGAGAGAAGAAGAAAGGAAGGGTGGCTTCTGAGGTGTTTTTTTTTTTTATTAAATCATAACTGTGTACATTAATGCAATCATGGGGTACAATGTGCTGTTTTTATATACAATTTGAGATATTTTCATCAAACTAGTTAACAGGCTTCTGAGGTTTTGATGTGAACTATTAAATGGCATCATTTATTGAGATCTGCACATCTTGGGGGGAGAGTGAGTTTGGTGGGAGGTGAGGTGGGTGCAGGACCAGTCTTCGGACTTTGGCCATCTTCAGTACTGGAGAAGGCATCTGAGTAGAGGTGCTGTGGGCAGTTGGCCATGCTGACCTGGAGTTCAGAGACAATATCGGGCCATACATTTGAGAGTCATTGGCACAGTTTAAAGCTATGGCCCTGAATGGGCTCACTTAGGAGAGAACTATGGATAAGGAAAGAAGCAGGCCAGGGACTGAGCCTGGGGGCTGCATGAAATGTAGAGGCTTGGGCAGGGTGGGCCGAGAGAGAGAGTCAAAAAGGACATGCAGGTTGTGCAGCAAGTGAGATAGGAGTTGAGAGTAACTGTCAGCTATTGCTGTGTAACAAGCACCCCCAAGACCACCGTGATGGGAAGCAATAAGCACTCACCAACCCCACCAGTCTAGATCAGCTGGGGGCTGACTCATTTATACAGGCTCTGCTGTATCACATGGGTCTCTCATCCTTCTCCCAGCCCCAGCAGGGTTCTTGTCCTTTTGATGACAGAGGGGCAAGACCCCAAGACTGATCATGAAAGCATTTTTCAAGCCTGTTTGTATCACACTGGCCACACTTCTTCTTTTTTTTTGTGGTTTTTGGCCAGGGCTGGGTTTGAACCCGCCACCTCTGGCATATGGGGCTGGTGCCCTACTCCTTTGAGCCACAGGTGCTGCCCCTGGGCCACGCTTCTTTTGGCCAAGCAAGTCACGATGTGGAAAGCAAAGTCAAGGGGTGGGGAAATAGACCCTCCTCTTTGGTGGGAGAAGCCTGTAAAGAGGGATGAGTGTGTCAGTCAGCCTGTCCTGGGAGGCAGAGAGGATGTGGTGTCCAGAAGGGAGGTGTGGCCAGTCATGCCAAATGCCTCTGAGAGGTCAAGTAAGATGAGGGCAGGAACTTGACCTTTAGATTGGGCCAGAGGCCACCAGAGACTTTGATGGGGCCAGTTGGCTCTAGCAGAGTTCTGGAGATGAAAGGCTTGTTGAAGTCAACTGAAAAGACACAGGAACTGGGAAAGCAGAAGCAGTGCATATAGACAACATTTTCAAGTTTTACTGGGAGGGTGTGAGGGGCACAAGGTGCAGCGGGGGGCAGATATGGGTTCCAGGAAGGGTTTCTCCCCCTTCCCTACTCCCCTCTTTCTCCTCCTTTTCTTTCTTCTCCTTTGTGCTTCCCTGATCCCAGGAGTCAATACTAATAGTGCTAAGTCAATATTAAACTATAGTTCAGTATTGTGGATTAAATGGGTTCTGAAGGCCTGGTTACTAATTATAGCATTGTACTTAGGAGAGATTGTATCAGCCAATAGCCAACTTAAAACAGCTTTCAGTTTGGGGTTGTAGTATGTGTATAAACATTTCTCACCTCCAGAAGTTCTCCTTTAGGCTTAAGTTGTGCATGGGCACAGTAGTGGCACTGGAACTCACTCTCAAGTGTGTCAGTTGAGAGGGTAGGAGACTCTTTGTGAAGGCCAATTCATTAGTGGGTCAGGCATCCATAGGAGGGGGAGCAGGGTGATGATGATGAAGAGAAGTGTGGGAACTGTCTTGGTGATCAGGGCCAGGGGCCAGGGCCCAGGGACTTCTGCCACCCTTGGGGAAGGGAGTGTGGAGGGAGAGAGCCACTGAGACACAGTGCACAGAGCAGGGGACCTGAGTGACACAGTGCTGGGAAGGGGTTGGAAGCTGGAACACTGATAGTAGGGCTGGTGTTGGAGAGAGCAAACAGGCAGAGGGTAGCTATAACTAATGGACATCATGGGGTTCCTGGGAATAACAGGATAGAGAGGACCTGGGTCGAGTAAGTGGACAGCGGCAATGACATTTGAGTTAGAACTGATATTGCACCCCCATTGGTAGGCTAACCTACATACACGGATGACGAAGCCAACCTTCAGCTTGTCCCCTGCTCTCATTTCAGGCAGTCATTGTTGCTGGGCATTGTGTACCAAGGTGGACATGGCAATGGACTCAGAGTCAGAAGGTTTGGGTTTGCTTATTCTTCCTGTGCAAGTCATTTACCCTTGCTTGCCCTCAACTTTCCCACCTGTAAAATGGAGGTAATTAAATTTAACTATTTTTTGGAATTGTTCAGGACCTCTTTGTAAACTGTAACACACACATATATACACATATATGTACCCATGCATCTCTGTAGGCACAGCTGTACCTGTATGAATTCATATATCAGTTTCAACTTCAAACATCCTGTCCAATTTTTTATTGCATTCAGATGTCCTGGAGCATTCTCTTTGTCTCATTTCTTCAACTCTACTTAAAGACTCTAGACTCAAGGGGATGCCATCACTTATCTTGGGAAGTCCTCCAGCCTCACATCTATGTGTGAAATCCCACCCAGGCCTTTAAGACTCCTGCTCAAATGCAGGTTTCATGGATCCTCTTGTGGGATCTTCCCTTCATCCTCTGAACTTGAAATAGCTCCTTGTACCTTCATATAGGATGGTCACATCAGCTTTGTTCTCTAGATACTTTGTACTTGGTATAAATTTGTATTTGTCGAGTAAATGAACAGAATATGAATTTCCTTGGTTTAACAAACACTGAGGGCGCACATATTGTGTCCCATTCTGGAGGCTAATTGCTGATGATACAAGGTTGAGAGGAAACAGTCTCTTCCCTCAAGGGGTTCACAATCCACTGGGGGAATGTGGTGAGTCAGTGGCCATGGCACCCTCTACGAGGGTGATGCCCACTGGGTGCTAGCCAAATCAGATCTGCGCTTAGCTGTCCTAGGCTGCTACCTCTGGGAAGAGGTTGTTCAGAATCTGAATAGTCCAAACCCAAAGGTGCCAGGTGGGTGTGGATGGATCCATTTGAGTCAGCAGAAGGCTTATGGTGGAGGAGTTTGAGTTTGGGGACTACCCCAAGAGTCAGTCCTCCCTCCCTTGTTTCTTCCACATTCAGACCAATTTCCACACTTTCCTTATACAGTCACCATTTTATCTCCATAAATTCTCCTTGCTGGAACATCATAGTGTGTTAGGGCTTTACTTTCAACAAATTACCACCCTAATTAATCAAAAGATGGCAGCTCAGAGCCCAATAAATTGCCCTGCACTTCTGAGCTCACAGTCTAATGAATATAGCTGGGGTTGATCCTCTGTCTCCCTTCCCTGGGCAGTCTCTTCGTTAGGAAAGCTTCAACCAAAGCTGGGAACTGTGGGGCAAGGTAGGGAGGGGCAGAATTAGATTCCAGATTCGCTCCCTCCCTTCCTTCTTTATTTCTTTCTTGCTTTTTTATTTTATTTTTTTTATTTTTATTTTTTTTGTAGAGACAGAGTCTCACTGTACCGCCCTCGGGTAGAGTGCCGTGGTGTCACACGGCTCACAGCAACCTCTAACTCTTGGGCTTATGTGATTCTCTTGCCTCAGCTTCCCGAGCAGCTGGGACTACAGGCGCCCGCCACAATGCCCGGCTATTTTTTTGTTGCAGTTTGGCCGGGGCTGGGTTTGAACCCGCCACCCTTGGCATATGGGGCCAGCGCCCTACTCACTGAGCCACAGGTGCCGCCCTTGCTTTTTTATTTTAACAGTTACTTGTTGAGCACATACTTCACAGCACTGTAAGTACACCTGAAATTTTAGGTATCAAGTGCCTGGGTGTGCTTATCCTATCCTTAAGAGATGCACCATCTGAGAATCACTGGGTCAACCTCTGTTAGTTTCAGAAGCCCTGGGAACAAAGAGGCCTTTCCCCTGCCTGTCAGAAACAAAGAGGTAATTCTCAGCTTTTCCCTCTTGCCTGAAGAGTTATAGGGGTGATCATGTCCAGAGTGGTGGCCTGACTAGTTTCAGAGGCCCTGGGAACTTGGAAGGGTTAACCTCTGTTCACCTTGAACACCCAGCACAATGCAAATTGGTGGATCAGATAAACTCTACCACATACTGAGCTTCTCAGTGACTGTTGCACTCAGCGGAGGGTCATGGGGTAAACCTGGGGAAGGTGGGCTCCAAGGAGTTGACCTGGTGGATGTCTGTGATCAGTAAGAGATAAAGGTTTTTGGCTTCTGGTAGATCCAAAAAGGGGCTCTCAAAACACGTACTGCTTCCCTTCTAGTACTAAGGGCCACTTGGCTCCTGAGTAAATTATGCCCATGGAAGTTTGGGCAAGTCACTTTTATATACTTAACACTCTTCCGTTATTGCAGGAAAATGGGGAATTAAACCAGACCGACACTTACACCAACAATATAAGGAAGGAAGGAACCTTTAATTGCCTGCAAGAACTTAGGTGCCTCAAGGCATAAAATGCTGAGCTCTGGGGAACATTTTTTTCCAAACTGTTTTATACCTTTCTTTTCTTCAGTTCAATATCAGCTATGTAGTTATGGCTACAGATGTTAAAAGCCAGGGTTTTGTTATTAGTTACAGAGTCTTTTCTTCTTTTGCTTTTCAAGGTTATTCTAGCTCAGTGTAAAGCATGTTATTATCTTTAGAGGAGGAGTTCTTCTGCAGCTGCCTGCTGCTTTCTCGGGATCACTAAATAAGATTTATTTCTCCTTCCTCACCATATCTGTAAAATAAGGACATTCTCAGTTATTCTGCCTAAGAATTTATCCTAAGAGAATAGCTAAAGACTATACACAAAACACAGCTACAAGGATGCAACATAGCATTGCACATATAATAGTAAAATATTGAAAAGAATCTAAATTTCCAGCACCACTGGGGAACTAACAAATTACATGATGATGGTGGTTTATGTAATGATTCCTCTAAACATGCATCAGAATGCACTCTTTAAAATCACTGTCTGTCTATATCTGTACAGGTCAGCCTATGAGGTATCTGAGAGAGGGAGACATGGGGATGTGTGTAATAAAATAAGTTTAAAAAGTAGTTAATGTAAAGTATATTTCCATCTCATTTGCCAATATAGCTCTATCTAGAAGGGGAAAGAATTGAAAGGAGTGACAATATTTAGAAGGATGGATACTGAGTGTTCACAGTGGTTATCTCTCAGTGATGAGGGATAGAATTATTTTGGTTTGTGTTTTTACACATCTGCATTTTCTAAATTTTCTACAGTAAACATAGGTTACTATAATAAAATATTAAAATAAAAAATGATAAACTTAAACCAATGTTCATAGAAGCATTATTTACAATAAAGATGGAAATAACCCAAATATCCACCCACAGATGCTTGGATAAGCAAAATGTAAAACATATATACAGCCTTCAAAAGAAGGAAATTCTAACACGTTACCACATGGATGAGCCTTGAAGACATTATTCTACGTGAAATAGGCCAAAAAAACCAAATATTTTTTTATTTTTTATTTATTTCTATTTTTTTTTAATTTGGCCTGAGTACTTCAGTTCTTTTTTTTTTTTTATTAAATCATAACTGTATACATTGATATGATCATGGGGCATCATACACTCGCTTCATAGACCATTTGACACATTTTTATCACAATGGTTAACATAGCCTTTCCGGTGTTACCTCAGTTACTGTGCCAAAACATTTACGTTCTACATTTAACAAGTTTCGCAAATACCCCTGTAAGATGCACCACAGGTGTGATCCCACCGATCCCCCTCCCTCTACCCACCACCCCCATTCCCACTTCCCCCTATTGTTAGGTTGTAACTGGGTTATAGCTTTCATGTGAGAGCCCCAAATTAGTTTCATAGTAGGGCTGAGTACATTGGGTACTTTTTCTTCCATTCTTGAGATACTTTACTAAGAAGAATATGTTCCAGCTCCATCCATGTAAACATGAAAGAGGTAAAGTCTCCATCTTTCTTTAAGGCTGCATAGTATTCCATGGTGTACATATACCACAATTTTTTAATCCATTCGTGGATCGATGGGCACTTGGGCTTTTTCCATGACTTAGCAATTATGAATTGGGCTGCAATAAATATTCTGGTACAAATACCTTTCTTATGTCGTGATTTTTGGTCTTCTGGGTATATGCCCAGCAGAGGGATTACAGGATTGAATGGCAGATCAATTTTTAGATCTCTGAGTGTTCTCCATATATCTTTCCAAAAGGAATGTATTAATTTGCATTCCCACCAGCAGTGCAGAAGTGTTCCCTTTTCTCCACATCCATGCCAACATCTCTGGTCTTGAGATTTTGTGATATAGGCTAGTCTCATTGGAGTTAGATGATATGTCAAAGTAGTTTTGATTTGCATTTCTCTGATGATTAAAGATGATGAGCATTTTTTCATATGTCTGAAGGCCGTGCGCCTGTCTTCTTCAGAGAAGTTTCTCTTCAAATCCCTTGCCCAGCCTGCGATGGGATCCCTTGTTTTTTTCTTGCTGATGCGTTTGAGTTCTCTATGGATTCTGGTTACTAAACCTTTGTCAGAGATATACCCTGCAAATATCTTCTCCCATTCTGAGGGCTGGTTGCTTGCTTTACTTACTGTGTTCTTAGCTGTGCAGAAGCTTTTTAGTTTGATCAAGTCCCAGTAGTGTATTTTTGAAGCTGCTTCAATTGCCCGGGGGGTTCTCCTCATGAAATACTCACCCAGACCAATTTCTTCAAGGGTTTTCCCTGCATTCTCCTCTAGTATTTTTATAGTTTCATGTCTTAAGTTTAAATCTTTAATCCAATGAGAGTCTATCTTAGTTAATGGTGAAAGGTGTGGGTCCAATTTCAGTCTTCTGTAGGTTGCCAGCCAGTTCACCCAGCACCATTTGTTAAATAGGGAATCTTTTCCCCACTGAATGTTTTTAATTGGCTTGTCAAAAATCAAATAGTGCTACGTAGCTGGATTCATCTCTTGGTTCTCTATTCTGTTCCAGATATCTACTTCTCTGTTTTTGTGCCAATACCATGCTGTTTTGATCACTATCGATTTGTAGTAAAGTCTGAGGTCTGGTAGTGTGATTCCTCCTGTTTTGTTTTTATTTCTGAGTAATGTCCTGGCTATTCGAGGTTTTTTCTGATTCCATATAAAATGAAGTATTGTTTTTTCAAGATCTTTAAAATATGACAGTGGAGCTTTAATAGGGAGTGCGTTGAAATTATATATTGCTTTGGGTAGAATGGACATTTTGACAATGTTGATTCTTTACAGCCATGAGCATGGAATGTTTTTCCATTTGTTAACATTTTCAGCTATTTCTTTTCTTAGAGTTTCATAGTTCTCTTTACAGAGATCTTTCACGTCTTTTGTTAGCTAAATTCCCAAATATTTCATCTTCTTTGGCACCACTGTGAATGGGATAGAGTCCTTTACTGCTTTTTCAATTTGACTGTTGTTGGTGTATATAAAGGCTACTGATTTATGGATGTTGATTTTGTAACCTGAGACGCTGCTGTATTCCTTGATCACTTCTAGGAGTTTTGTAGTAGAGTCCCTAGTGTTTTCCAGATACACAATCATATCATCTGCGAAGAGCGAAAGTTTGATCTCTTCTGACCCTATATGGATACCCTTGATCGCCTTTTCTTCCCTAATTGCAGTGGCTAAAACTTCCATTACAATGTTGAAAAGCAATGGAGACAATGGGCAGCCTTGTCTGGTTCCTGATCTGAGTGGAAATGATTCCAATTTAACTCCATTCAATATGATATTGCCTGTAGGTTTGCTGTAGATGGCCTCTATCAGTTTAAGAAAAGTCCCTTCTAGACCAATTTTCTTGAGTGTTCTGATCATGAAGGGATGCTGGATATTATCAAAAGCTTTTTCTGCATCAATTGAGAGAATCATATGGTCTTTGTTTTTTAATTTGTTTATGTGTTGAATTACATTTATAGATTTACGTAT
Organism: Nycticebus coucang; assembly: GCF_027406575.1. Classification (NCBI taxonomy): domain Eukaryota; kingdom Metazoa; phylum Chordata; class Mammalia; order Primates; family Lorisidae; genus Nycticebus; species Nycticebus coucang. Next base: position 36,588,443 of record NC_069789.1, read on the forward strand.
ATTGAACCAGCCTTGACACCCTGGGATAAAACCAACTTGGTCATGATGTATAATTTGTTTGATGTGTTGCTGGATTCTGTTTGTTAGGATCTTGTTGACTATTTTAGCATCTATATTCATTAGTGATATTGGTCTATAATTTTCTTTTCTTGTTGGGTCTTTTCCTGGTTTGGGGATCAGGGTGATGTTTGCTTCATAGAACGTGTTGGGTAGTCTTCCTTCTTTTTCTACATTTTGGAACAGGTTGAGTAATATAGGTACTAATTCCTCTTTAAAGGTTTGGTAGAATTCCGACGTGAAACCATCTGGTCCCGGGCTTTTCTTTTTAGGGAGGTTTTGTATAGTTGATGCTATTTCTGAACTTGATATGGGTCTGTTCAACATTTCCACTTGATTCTGGTTAAGTCTTGGAAGGTGGCGTGCTTCCAAGTATCGGTCTATTTCCTTCAGATTTTCATATTTCTGAGAATAAAGTTTCTTGTAACATTCATTAAGGATTTTTTGGATTTCTGATGAGTCTGTGGTTATTTCATCTTTGTTGTTTCTGATTGATGATATTAGAGATTTTACTCTTTTTTTCCTGATTAGGTTGGCCAGAGGTTTATCTATTTTATTGACCTTTTCAGAAAACCAGCTTTTTGATTTATTGATCTGTTGTATTATTCTTTTGTTTTCAATTTCATTTAATTCTGCTCTAATTTTGGTTATTTCTTTTCTTCTACTGGGTTTGGGTTTGGAATGTTCTTCCTTTTCCAGTTGCTTGAGATGTCTCATTAAGTTGTTAACTTCCTCTCTTTCCGTTCTCTTGAGGAAGGCTTGCAGTGCTATAAATTTCCCTCTTAGAACTGCCTGTGCAGTGTCCCAGAGGTTCTGATAGTTTGTGTCTTCATTGTCGTTTTGTTCCAAAAAATTGGCGATTTCTTTCTTAATCTCATCTCTGACCCAGCTATCATTCAGCATAAGGTTATTTAACTTCCATGTTTTTGTATGAGTATGCAGATTCCTGTTGTTACTCAATTCAAGTTTTATTCCATGATGGTCCGAGAAGATGCATGGAATAATTTCTATTCCTTTAAATTTACTGAGGTTAGACTTGTGACCTAAAATGTGGTCAATTTTGGAGTAAGTTCCGTGGGCTGATGAGAAGTATGTGTATTCAGTTTTGTTGGGATGAAATGTTCTGTAGATGTCTGCTAAATCTAAATATTGGATGGGTAGGTTTAAATCTAAGATTTCTTTGCTCAGCTTCTTGCTGGAGGATCGATCCAACACTGCCAAAGGAGTGTTGAAATCTCCAACGATTATGGAGCTGGAGGAAATCAAGTTACTCATGTCTGTTAGAGTTTCTCTTATAAATTGAGGTGCATTCTGGTTGGGTGCATAGATATTAATAATTGAGATCTCATCATGTTGAGTATTACCCTTAACAAATATGAATTGACCATTCTTGTCCTTCCTTACTTTTGATGGTTTAAAGCCGACTGTATCTGCAAATAAAATTGCAACACCTGCTTTTTTCTGATGACCATTTGCCTGAAATATGGATGACCATCCTTTCACCCTGAGTCTGTATTCGTCTTTTAAGATGTGACTCTTGTATGCAACAAATATCTGGCTTGAGTTTTTGTATCCAGTCAGCTAACCTATGCCTCTTTAGAGGACAGTTTAAGCCATTCACATTGATGGAGAGTATTGATAAGTCTGGTGGAATTTTGGGTATCGAGTTTTTCAAAGGTCCAGTGGACATTTTTAATCCTTTTGCCAGTGTGGAAGTTGGAGTTTGGTCCGAAGTTTCTGAGTGAGTTTAGTATTGTGGTATAGGATTGGGTTGGTCATTGTGGAGGATAGGTCTGAGAATATCCTGAAGAGCTGCTTTACTTATGGCAAATTTTTTCAACATATGAATGTCATTGAAGTATTTAATTTCTCCATCATAGATGAAACTCAGTTTAGCTGGATACAAGATCCTGGGTTGAAAGTTATTTTGCTTTAGGAGATTAAATGTTGATGACCACTCTCTTCTGGCTTGAAAAGTTTTAGCAGAGAGATCTGCAGTTATTCTAATATTCTTACCTTTGTACGTAATAGTTTTCTTTTGCCGGGCTGCTTTGAGAATCTTCTCTTTCATGTTAACTTTAGTGAAGCTAATTATGATATGTCTGGGGGATGACTTATTGGGGTTGAATCGTGCTGGGGTTATGAAGCTGTCTGCTATCTGAATTTCAGATTCTCTAGGCATGTCTGGAAAATTTTCTTTCATAATTTCATGCAGAAGGGCCTCTGTGCCCTTCGAGGCCACTTCATCATTCTCAGTAATCCCAATAATTCATAAATTGCTTTTTTTCAAATTATCTGAGAGCTCTCTGAGTGAGTGATCCGTTTTTGCTCTCCATTTCTCTTCGTCTTTGAGAGATTGGGAGCGTTCAAAGACTTTATCTTCAATGTCAGAAATCCTTTCTTCTGCTTGCTCCATTCTGTTGCTGAGGGATTCTACTCTATTTTTCATATCTTTGCGGGCTGTAAATTCTTGCTTCAGTGTGTCTAAGTCTTTGGTGGTTTTGTCTTTAAATTCGTTAAATTCTCGAGACAACTTTTGAATTTCTCCTCGAATTCCTAATTTCATTTTATTAATCTTGTCTGAAATCCAAATTCTGAATTCGATTTCTGACATCTCAGCCAGTTGTTTATGAATGGGATCTTCAATCACATCTGCCGTATCTTTTCTTAGGGGGGTTGATCTATTCTGGTTATTCATGTTACCAGAGTTTTTCCACTGATTCCGCCCCATGGTTATTTTACTCCCTTTTATTTTTCCCCTGGGTCTTTATCAAGAGCCCGTACAGTGTTGTGGCCTGAGAAACTTCGGCCCTGTCTTGTGTGGTGGAGTTAAGTGGTTCTGTCTTGTTTTCAGCTGGTTTCTGTTCGATCCTATTGCAACTTCTATTCTGGTTTGAAGTCTCAGCTGTGTGGTAAAATCAGCAATTAAGTCACCCCGCCTGCCCCCCTCTGTCCCCAGTTGGAAAAGGAGAATCAAACCTTCCTACAACCGCACACCCAGGGCACCGCCTGAAAAGTCGTCAGTCTATTAGCCCAGTTCAAAAGGTCCAAATCAATCGGCACCTGTCTCGGGTGGGAGAGTTCGAGAGGTCTCTGGGAACTGGATCACAGGGCCCTGGTGACTCCTCTGACACGGCTCATCCCAGTGCAGCATTGAGTCAGGAGGAGCCACCCAGCAAACAGAGCAGTCTGGGAAGGTTGACGTCTCCTTCCCCACTTTGCCCCTCCGTCGGACCCAGTCACTGGTGTCTCTGCAGATGGCTAATCCAGTTGCCTGCAGTGAACAGACACTCCAGGGGTTTGCACCTGCCTGAATCACAAGGAGTCTGCCAGGCCCCCACAGACTGCCGCTATTTAGCAGGAGGAGATGGGGCCTGACATCTTTGAGTGCTTGATGCAGGTGATGGGAAGGAGGTGTTCACTCAGGCTTAGCCCCGTCCCTGATGGGTGCTGTTAACAGAACAGAACAGAACAGACAACTTTGCGGGGTTCTGTCTCTGTTCCTGCCGAAATTGCCTACAGAAGACGGGCTGTTCTGAGTTCAAACGTCTTTGCTGCTGGAGGTTGTGTCCTCTTTGCTGCTGAAGGCTTGCGTCCGATCACCTCTCTGGGTCGGCCCTGCCCTGGAAGCTTCCCGGGTTTGTGAGCAGTGTCAGGAAATCTCCCGCTCACCGGTGGCCTCCTCTGGTTGCCCAGGGAGACAGGGGGTGTGGCCTCAGAATATCTAGAAGTGAGCCGTTCTGCCATTAAAGAAAAAACGGCTGTTGCTCTGCCTCCAGGGAACTGCCGCTCTGGTGTGGGCACTCAGCCAACCCTTTTCTCCTCTGTCTTGCGCCCCAGAGTCAGCACTGAGCAGCCGCAGTTTATGCTGGGTCCACACCCTTCAAGAGATCCCCCAAGAATCCGAACTCTTGGGGGACAGGCCCCCAGACCCCGAGTGGGAGTGGGGGGGTAGCTAGAGTTTCATTCAGTTTTATGCCTGGCTGTACTGTTGCCCGCCCGGGGAGGGCTGCTGCACCACACCACAGGGAAGTGCCCCCAAGGCTTTATTTCCCCTCAGCAGAGTGCCCTCTCCTCGCTCACGTGTCTCAGAGTCAGCGCTGACCTGACGCAGCTCGGGCACTGTGCACTCCCCTCAAGAATTCACCCAAGGATCCAAACTCCTGGGGGATAGGCCTCCAGACCCTGAGTGAGAGTAGGGGCGCTCAGCGGGGAAGCTAGTGTTTTGTTCAGTTTTGTGTAGTAATGTTGCCCGGGGGGAGGGCTGCTGCACCGCACCGCAGGGAAGTGCCGCCGAGGCGTGACTCCCCCTCAGCCCGGTGCCCTCTCCTCGCTCGTGTGTCTCAGGGTGTGCGCTGACCAGTCACGGCTCGGGCACTGTGCGCTCCCCTCGAGAAATCACCCAAGGATCCGAACTCCTGGGGGACAGGCCCCCAGACCCCGAGAGTGGGGGGGAAGCTAGAGTTTCATTCAGTTTTATGTCTGGCTGTATTGATGCACCGCACTACAGGGAAGTGCCGCTGAGGCGTGACTCCCCCTCAGCCCGGTGCCCTCTCCTCACTCGCGTGCCTCAGAGTCAATGCTGAACAGTTGCAACTCGGGGACTGTCCACTTCCCTTGAGAAATCACTCAAGAATCCGAAATCCTGGGGGACAGGCCTCCAGACCTCAGTGGGCGGGAGGGGAGTGTTGGGGATTCAGGGTTGCTGGCAAAGGATTTTTAAAGTTTTATTCAGTTTTATGCCCGGCAGGAGAATGCCACGGCACCCCAGTAGGGGAGGTAGGTCCAGTTTTTAGAAGGTCTCTCCCGTGGAGTGTAGTGGGAGGGCCTTTAATTTCTGCCCGTTTGTTTAACTGTGGGGCTCTTGAGCCGGTCTCATGGGGGAGTGGGACTCCCACCACTTGGTGGTGGATTTTGTACCTTTTGTTTGCATCCTTGTGATCACAGCTTGCCTCAGTGGTGTTGATGTGCGTTCTTCAACCTTCTCTCTTGGTGTGGCTCAAGTCCACCAGGATACTTACTAAATTCCTGACCCTTAACTCTCCTTCTGGACGGGAGCCTCTGTTGAAAGCTGGCTTCAGTCCGCCATCTTGTCTCCCTCCCCCTATTTTTTATTTTTTTTATAATTTTCTTCTTTTTTTTTTATTGTTGGGGATTCATTGAGGGTACAATAAGCCAGGTTACACTGATTGCAATTGTTAGGTAAAGTCCCTCTTGCAATCATGTCTTGCCCCCATAAAGTGTGACACACACCAAGGCCCCACCCACCTCCCTCCTTCCCTCTTTCTGTTTCCCCCCATAACCATAATTATCATTAATTGTCCTCATATCAAAATTGAGTACATAGGATTCATGCTTCTCCATTCTTGTGATGCTTTACTAAGAATAATGTCTTCCACGTCCATCCAGGTTAATACGAAGGATGTAAAGTCTCCATTTTTTTTAATGGCTGAATAGTATTCCATGGTATACATATACCACAGCTTGTTAATCCATTCCTGGGTTGGTGGGCATTTAGGCTGTTTCCACATTTTGGCGATTGTAAATTGAGCTGCAATAAACAGTCTAGTACAAGTGTCCTTATGATAAAAGGATTTTTTTCCTTCTGGGTAGATGCCCAGTAATGGGATTGCAGGATCGAATGGGAGGTCTAGCTTGAGTGCTTTGAGGTTTCTCCATACTTCCTTCCAGAAAGGTTGTACTAGTTTGCAGTCCCACCAGCAGTGTAAAAGTGTTCCCTTCTCTCCACATCCACGCCAGCATCTACAGTTTTGAGATTTTGTGATGTGGGCCATTCACACTGGGGTTAGATGATATCTCAGAGTTGTTTTGATTTGCATTTCTCTAATATATAGAGATGATGAACATTTTTTCATGTGTTTGTTAGCCATTCGTCTGTCGTCTTCAGAGAAAGTTCTATTCATGTCTCTTGCCAGTGATATATGGGATTGTTGGCTTTTTCATGTGGATTAATTTGAATTCTCTATAGATCCTAGTTATCAAGCTTTTGTCTGATTGAATATATGCAAATATCCTTTCCCATTGTGTAGGTTGTCTCTTTGCTTTGGTTATTGTCTACTTAGCTGTACAGAACCTTTCCAGTTTAGTGAAGTCCCATTTGTTTATTTTTGTTGTTGTTGCAATTGCCATGGAAGTCTTCTTCATGAAGTCTTTCCCCAGGCCAATATCTTCCAGTGATTTTCCTATTCTTTCTTTGAGGATTTTTATTGTTTCATGCCTTAAATTTAAGTCCTTTATCCATCTCGAATCAATTTTTGTGAGTGGGGAAAGGTGTGGGTCCAGTTTCAGTCTTTTACATGTAGACATTCAGTTCTCCCGACACCATTTATTGAATAGGGAGTCTTTCCCCCAAGGTATGTTCTTGTTTGGTTTATCAAAGATTAGGTGGTTGTAAAATGTTAGTTTCATTTCTTGGTTTTCAATTCGATTCCAAGTGTCTATGTTTCTGTTTTTGTGCCAGTACCATGCTGTCTTGACCACTATGGCTTTGTAGTACAGACTAAAATCTGGTATGCTTATGTCTCCAACTTTATTTTTGTTAGAGAGAACTGCCTTAGATATATTGGGTTTTTTCCCGTTCCATACAAAATGCAGAATTATTTTTTCCAAATCTTGAAAGTATGATGTTGGTATTTTGATAGGAATGGCATTGAATACGTAGATTGCTTTGGGAAGTATAGCCATTTTAACAATATTGATTCTTCCCATCCATGAGCATGGTATGTTCTACCATTTGTTAATATTCTCTGCTATTTCCTTTCTGAGGATTTCATAGTTTTCTTTATAGAGCTCCTTCACCTCCTTCGTTAGGTATATTCCTAGGTGTTTCATTTTCTTTGAAACTACGGTGAAGGGAGTTGTGTCCTTAATTAGCTTTTCATCTTGACTGTTATTGGTGTACACAAAGGCTACTGACTTGTGGACATTGATTTTATATCCTGAAACATTACTGCATTTTTTGATGACTTCTAGGAGTCTTGTGGTTGAGTCTTTGGGGTTCTCTAAGTATAAGATCATGTCGTCAGCAAAGAGGGAGAGTTTGACCTCCTCTGCTCCCATTTGGATTCCCTTTACTTCCTTGTCTTGTCTAATTGTATTGGCTAGAACTTCCAGCACTACGTTGAATAGTAAAGGTGACAGAGGACAACCTTGTCTGGTTCCAGTTCCAAGAGGAAAACCTTTCAGTTTTACTCCATTCAGTAAAATATTGGCTGTGGGTTTGTCATAGATAGCTTCAATCAGTTTTAGAAATGTGCCACCTATGCCTATACTCTTCAGTGTTCTTATTAGAAAAGGATGCTGGATTTTATCAAATGCTTTTTCTGAATCTATTGAGAGGATCATGTGATCTTTATTTTTGCCTCTGTTAATATGGTGGATAACGTTTATAGACTTGCGTATGTTAAACCAGCCTTGCATCCCTGGGATGAAGCCTATTTGATCATGATGAATGACTTTTTTGATGATAAGCTGTAATCTATTGGATAGGATTTTGTTGAGAATTTTTGCATCTGTATTCATGAGTGAGATTGGTCGAAATTCTCCTTTTTGTTTGGGTGTTTTCCTGGTTTTGGTATCAGGGTGATGTTTGCTGCATAGAATGTGTTGGGGAAGATTCCTTCTTCCTCAATTTTTTGGAATAATTTCTGCAGTACAGAAATAAGCTCTTCCTTGAAGGTTTGATAGAATTCTGGAGTGAAGCCATCTGGACCAGGGCATTTTTTGGTTGGAAGATTTTTTATTGTTCCTTTGATCTCATTGCTTGAAATTGGTCTGTTCAGGAGCTCTATTTCTTTCTGGCTGCGTCTAGGGAGAGGGTGTGATTCCAAATATTGATCCATTTCTTTCACATTGTCCAATATCTGGGCATAGATTTTCCTGTAGTATTCAGAGATGATCTCTTGTATCTCTGTGGGATCAGTTGTTATTTCCCCTTTATAATTTCTGATTGAGGTTACTAGAGATTTTACTTTTCTATTCCTCATTAGTCTGGCCAATGGTTTATCTATTTTATTTATTTTTTCAAAAAACCAACTCCTTTTAGTATGATCAAGTCCCAATAGTGTATTTTTGAAGCAGCTTCAATTGCCCGGGGGGTCATTCTCATAAACACTCACTCAACCCAATTTCTTCAAGGGTTTTCCCTACACTCTCTTCTAGTATTTTTATAGTTTCATGTCCTAGGTTTAAATCTTTAATCCAGTGAGAGTCTATCTTGGTTAATGGTGAGAGGTGTGGGTCCAGTTTCAGTCTTCTACAGGTTGCCAGCCAGTTCACCCAGCACCATTTGTTAAATAGGGAATCTTTTCCCCACTGAATGTTTTTAATTGGCTTGTCAAAGATTAAATAACGGTAAGTAGCTGGATTCATCTCTTGGTTCTCAATTCTGTTCCAGACATCTACTTCTCTGTTTTTGTGCCATTACCATGCTGTTTTGATCACTATCGGTTTGTAGTATAGTCTGAGGCCTGGTAGCGTGATTTCTCCTGCTTTGTTTTTATTTTTGAGTAATGTCTTGGCTATTCGAGGTTTTTTCTGATTCCATAGAAAATGAAGAATTATTTTTTCCAGATCTTTAAAGTATGACAGTGGAGCTTTAATGGGGATTGCGTTGAAATTATATATTGCTTTGGCCAAGAACACAGTAAGTAAAGCAAGCAAACAGCCCTCAGAATGGGAGAAGATACTTGCAGGTTATGTCTCCGACAAAGGTTTAATAACAAGAATCCACAGAGAACTCAAACGCATTAGCAAGAAAAGAACAAGGGATCCCATTGCAGGCTGGGCAAGGGACTTGAAGAGAAACTTCTCTGAAGAAGACAGGCGCATGGCCTTCAGACATATGAAAAAATGCTCATCATCTTTAATCATCAGAGAAATGCAAATCAAAACTACTTTGAGATATCATCTAACTCCAGTGAGACTAGCCTATATCACAAAATCCCAAGACCAGAGATGTTGGCGTGGATGTGGAGAAAAGGGAACACTTTTGCACTGCTGGTGGGAATGCAAATTAATACATTTTTTTTGGAAAGAGACATGGAGAACACTTAGAGATCTAAAAATAGATCTGCCATTCAATCCTGTAATCCCCCCACTGGGCATATACCCAGAAGACCAAAAATCACACCATAACAAACATATTTGTATCAGAATATTTATTGCAGCCCAATTCATAATTGCTAAGTCATGGAAAAAGCCCAAGTGCCCATCAATCCACGAATGGATCAATAAATTGTGGTATATGTACACCATGGAATAGTATGCAGCCTTAATGAAAGATGGAGACTTTACCTCTTTCATGTTTACATGGATGGAGCTGGAACATATTCTTCTTGGTAAAGTGTCTCAAGAATGGAAGAAAAAGTACCCAATGTACTCACCCTTATTATGAAACTAATGTAGGACCTTCACATGAAAGCTGTATCCCAGTTATAACCTAAGAATAGGGAGAAAGGGGAAAGGGAGGGGAGGAAGGGGGGAGGGAGGGGGAAGAAGGGGGATTAATGGGATTACACCTGCGGTGCATCTTACAAGGGTATATGTGAATCCTAGTAAATGTGGAATGTAAAGGTCTTAGCAAAATAACTAAGAAAATTCTACAAAAGCTATGTTAACTAATGTGATGAAAATGTATCAAACGATCTATGAACCAAGTGTATGGTGCCCCACGATCATACTAATGTACACAGCTATGGTTTAATAAAAATAAATTAAAAAAAATAAAAATTCAAGCTCGGGAAACATCAAAAAAAAAAAAAACCAACTCCTTGTATCATTAATTTTCTGAATGATTCTTTTGTTTTCAATTTCATTGATCTCTGATTTGATTTTGGAGATTTCTTTTCTTCTACTAAGTTTAGGCTTAAATTGTTCTTCTTTTTCCAATTCCATAAGATCTCTTGTGAGATTGTTGATGTGCTCTCTTTCTGTTTTTCGAATGTAGGCATCTAAAGCGATGAATTTTCCTCTCAAAACTGCTTTTGCAGTATCCCACGGGTTTTGGTAGCTTGTGTCTTCATTGTTGTTATGCTCAAGGAAGTTAATGATTTCCTGTTTTATTTCTTCCTTCACCCATCTGTTATTCAACAGAAGATTGCTTAGTTTCCATGCCTTTGGGTGGGGTCAAACATTTTTGTTAGAGTTGAGTTCCACCTTTAGTGCCTTATGGTCTGAGAAGATACAAGGTAAAATTTCAATTCTTTTGATTCTGTTGATATTTGTTTTGTGTCCCAGGATATGATCAATTTTGGAGAATGTTCCATGGGGTGATGAGAAGAATGTATATTCTTTATCTTTGGGATGGAGTGTTCTGTATGCGTCTATCAAGCACAGTTGTTCTAGGGTCTCATTTAAATCTCTTATATCCTTGTTTAATTTCTGTTTAGAGGATCTGTCCAGCTCTGTAAGAGGAGTGTTAAGGTCCCCTGTTATGATGGTATTATCAGATATCATATTGCTCAGACTGAGTAAGGTCTGATTCAAAAATCTGGGAGCATTTAAATTGGGTGCATAAATATTTAGAATTGAAATGTCTTCTTGTTGTATTTTTCCCTTGACCAATATAATGTGACCATCTTTGTCTTTTTTGACTTTAGTTGCTTTAAATCCACATGTATCTGAAAATAAGATTGCAACTCCTCTTTTCTTCTGAATTCCATTTGCCTGAAAAATTGTCTTCCAACCCTTGACTCGGAGCTTTAATTTGCCTTTTGAAGCCAGGTGTGTTTCTTGCAGACAGCAAATGGATGGCTTGTGTTTTTTAATCCAGTGAACCAATCTATGTCTCTTCAGTGGGGAATTCAAGCCATTAACATTTATTAAGATAATTGATAAGTGTGGTAGTATTCTATTTGTCTTATTTTGTGAGAGTCCATTGCTTAGTTTTATCTTTTGCATCAGTGTGGATTTTAGGTTCTGTCCTTTAATTTCTGAGTTCTTACTTTGCTGCTGATCCATTGTGGTGGTCAGTGTGCAGAACAGGTTGAAGTATTTCCTGTAGAGCTGGTCTCATTGTGGCGAATTTCCTCAATGTTTGTATATCCGTAAATGATTTGATTTCTCCGTCAATTTTGAAGCTTAGCTTAGCAGGGTACAGAACTCTGGGCTGGAAATTGTTCTGTTTACGTAGATGAAAGGTAGATGACCCTTGTCTTCTTGCTTGGAAAGTTTCATTAGAGAAGTCTGCGGTCACTCTGATGGATTTGCCCCTGTAGGTCAACTGGCGCTTACTCCTGGCAGCTTGCAGAATCTTTTCTTTTGTCTTGACTTTGGACAGGTGCATCACAATGTGTCTTGGAGAAGCTCGGTTAGAGTTGAGGCGACCTGGGGTCCGATAGCCCTCTGAAAGCAGTGTGTCAGAATCTTTGGTGATATTTGGGAAATTTTCTTTTATAATATTCTCTACTATGGTTTCCATTCCTCTGGGGCATTCTTCTTCCCCTTCTGGGATTCCTATAACTCATATGTTGGAACGCTTCTTAACGTCCCATAATTCTGACAGTGAACTTTCTGCTTTCTCTCTCTTCTTTTCTGTCTCTTTGACTATCTGAGTTATCTCAAAAACTTTGTCTTCTACCTCTGAAATTCTTTCTTCTGCATGGTCTAACCTGTTGCTGATACTTTCCATTGCATCTTTAAGTTCCTTAGTTGATTGTTTCATTTCCTTCAGCTCTGCTATATCCTTTTTATATTCTTCATATCGTTCATCTCTTATTTGATTCTGTTTTTGTATTTCCTTTTGGTTATTTTCCACTTTATTAGCAGTTTCCTTCATTGTTTCCATCATTTCTTTCATTATTTTCAACATGTGTATTCTAAATCCCTTTCTGTCATTCCTAACATTTCTTTATAGGTGGAATCCTCTGCAGTAGCTACCTCATGGTCTCTTGGTGGGGTTGTTCTAGACTGGTCCTTCATGTTGCCTGGAGTTTTCTGCTGATTCTTCCTCATGAGTGATTTCTTTTATCTGTTTCCTTGCCCTAATTTTCCTTTCACTTCCTCTTACTCTTTAAATTCTCGTGCCTGTGGAAGTTGCGGGTGGGTTTAGACGGATTGAACACATGCGACCACTTGCCGGTTTTCCACTGTTTTAGTTCTCCTCTTGTGGTCCAGAAGTCTCTCGCTGACTGCCTGTGTCCTCTCAGGGGTGATGATAGGCAGATCCCACCAGCCAGAGATGCCTGGAGTCCTATCTCCTCGGACTCACGGTGCCCAGATGCAAGGAAGCTGTTATTCGGCTGCCATCTTGCTCCGCCTCCCAAAAAAGACAAATATTGTATGATTCCATTTATATGAGATACCCACAAGAAGCAAATTCATAGATAGAATGTAGAATAGTGGTTCCTAGGGGCTGGGGTGTCAGGACTGGATAATGAGTTAGTATTTAATCTTACACTTATTACATAGGAGTTAGTCTGTAATGTGCATAGAGTTTCTGTGTGGGTTGATGGAAAAGTTCTGGAGATGGATGGTGGTGATGGTTGTACAACATTGCGAATGAACCTGATGGCACTAAACTGTACTCTTGAAAATGGTTAAAAGGGTATATTTTATGTTATGTATATTGTAACATGATATATATATCAAATGAGCAGGCTGTGCTGGGTGCCTTCCAATGGCCCTTCTGGGTCTGAGTCTGACTTTCTGCACCTTTGCATCCTAGCCTGGGATGGGGGTGGAGGTTGGGGAGGTATAAAGAAATAGCCGATTCTGTCCTCTGGAGCCCAGCAGTGGCAGGGAGGGCCCATCTCATTATAAGAGCAATAGGGCCTTGGCTCTCTCCAGGAAGAGATCTGGAAGCTGGAGCAGAAGTGAGGAGCATTGTTTTCACAAGGCTAATTAACCAGATGTGTTTTCCTTGCGTGCGTCTGTGTTTTCACATTAGACTTTGCTGCAGAGAGGATATTAAAGCTAATTAGACTCACAGGTTTGGACAGATCTCTGAATAACTAATAAGTTCTCTCTTATGGAAAAATCCTAGCCAGCAAGGCTATCCTCTACCTTAAATCACACATCTCCATGCCCCTGCCCCCCTCAACCCCCCAGGTACCAAAGGTCCACAGTTAGAAGATTTGCAATTGACTGAAGACCGAATTCTAGAAAACCTTTGCTTCTGCCTCAGAAAAACTTGATCAGGCTCCACTGAGACTGAACTCTCACCACTGTCCATCTCAAGCTCTTTGTGTCAGGCAGGCCAGATTCCTCACCACCCACCTTCATCCCTACCGGACCCCTCCGCCTGATCTCATCGCAGGAGACTCAGGGGGACCTTAAACTACCCGGAAAGGCATCTTCCTTTCTCAGCACAGAGCTGTCCCCAGTACTCCCAAGTGTACTGAGAGGTAGCTGAGTGTCTAAGGCACCCAGCACCCGAGCCCCACTCCACCACAGCCGATTGGCTTTGTTTTTTTTTTTGAGACAGAGCCTCAGTCTTTTGCCCTGGGTAGAGTGCTGTAGCATCACAGCTCACAGTAACCTCCAACTCCTGGGCTCAAGCGATTCTTCTGCTTCAGCCTCTAGCTGGGACTACAGGCGCCTGCCACAATGCCTGGCTATTTTTTGGTTGCAGCCATCATTGTTGTTTGGTGGGCCCAGGCTGGATTCGAACCTGCCAGCTCAGGTGTATGTGGCTGGCGCCTTAGCCACTTGAGCCACAGGCACCGAGCCAGCTGATTGGCTTTGGGGTGGACACTGACCCAGGAGAAGCCATTCCAGTGGTGGGTGGTTGAGCCAATCAGATTCTCTCTCCAGGGAATCTTCAATCATAGAGAAAATGGTTCAGTTAGCTTCAGAGTTCTTTTGTTACAAGCTGACAGAATCTAACCTTTAAGGAAAAATTTAGTAATAGGCTTTGTGTGGTGACCTGGAACTCTGGGAGGCCTAGGTAGGTGGATTGCTTGAGCTCAGGAGTTCCAGACCAGCCTGAGCAAGAGTGAGACCCCGTCTCAAAGAAAAACTATCTGGGTATGTGGCAGGCACCTGTAGTCCCAGCTATTCAGGAGGCTGAGGCAAGAGGATCACTTGAGCCTAAGAGTTTGAGGTTGCTGTGAGCTATGATGCCATGGTACTCTACCAAGGGTGACACAGTGAGACTCTGTCTCAAAAAGAAAATTAGTAATAATAATAATAATTCCAGCTGACACAGGAAGGAAAGGAGCTGAGACAGCTTCAGACACAGAGCAGTAGGATCTCCTGGACTGCCACTATCCCAGCCATCATCGCCTCTCTCCTTTCTAAGTTCACATTTGCAGGGGAAATTGGCTAGCTCAGCTCCAGTCAGGCATCTTCCCCCTGTGACAACCAGTGCTGGCCAGGGGCAAGATCGCAAGGGCAGAAATAGTTTCCATGGGCTCATGCTGCCTTTTAGGGGTCTTCCCAGAAAAAGGGTCATTTTGTGGGGCAGGTAGTCCCTTGAGAGGTATCTATGATAGCAGTCCAGTTGGAGACAGCAGAGGAAGGCTGTGTGCAGAGGGATAGGGAATGACTACTGCACGCGGAGAAGCAAACCCAGGAGACAGGATGGGGGTTGGGAGGATGTGCAAGGAGATGCCCTGGAAGACACAGTTCAGGGCTGGGATTCAAGCCACATCGCTGAGTCCCGTCCTCTGCAGCCACCACCTCAGTGGCTCTACCCTTGCTAAAATAATTTTGCATGTGTTTCATTTATCATGCCCCTTGTGAGAAGACTCAGTTGCCTTGCATCTGGCGGCACTTGTGCGGCCCAGGTGGAGGGATGGATTTGCTCTTATCTGATCATAACCATTTGCCAGCTTGTGAGGCAAGGGTTAGGATGCTGGACCCTCGTTCTAAAGATGACTCCTGCCTCCCACCTCCCCTCAGCTTCCTCATACTCCTGCAAACTGAATGCAAAGAACTCTCTATGGGGCAGGTGACTGCCAGCACACCTGCTGGGAGGTGCTCACTCTTTCCTCCCTGGGTCTTCTGGGTCAAAACAGAAGATCCCCCAGTTGGACTGGGGATCAAGGCTTGAGAGCTCAAAATACAGAATGCACGGCTGGAAGAATCAAGCCGTTCATGGATTTCCTGACATTTATCATCTTGCCAGTTTCTGGCTTGGGGGACATTTCTCTGTAAATTGACCCAGCTATGGCAGTTTGAAAAAATCAGGACAAACAGGGAGCTGAATTGGAGGGCAGGGAAAGTTCTAAGAAGGGGTGGTTGCTTTCAGGTTGTAAAGGCAGGGACTCAATGGAGGGGATGAAGGCAACATGCACGTAAAAGACATGCCAAACACTCGGGCCTGAAGGACAGCTGGCTCTCAGGTCCTGTGGAAAGGGCACTGGGAGAGGCCAGGGCTGGGCTCCAGGAAGCTACCAGAAGGACTTTCTGAGGAAACGGCTTAGACTGGAGACGTGGAACTGGGGCAGAGGAAGGTGAAATCTGCACAATGCAGCCAAGGTTGGCCATAGACCAGGGCTCTGTTGGTGTTAGGGACAGCAGCTGCCAGGCCTCTCGTTGATGTCAACTGACCTGAGGATGTCACACCCAGGTCTGCGTGGAGGGAGGAAATGAATCCAGGGCCCAAGTGCGGGTTAGGAGTGATCTCTGGAAAGGCAAATGTCAGGAAGCTTTGGGTTCCTATATGGTGACATGTCCCTCTTTAGGGAACTGCTCTTCTCTGTCCACTTGGTAACAGTGATAGATCCCCGGAGGTCTCATGTTTACAAGATGATTCTGCCCACAGCCCTATTGGTTGTCTCAGGAGTGGATATTGTCCCCACCCTGGGCTGGGAGAGTTCCTCCCATGAGTATATGGGATGGAGACTAAAGCATCCTGCTTCTGTCTGGGTTGGCTCCTTGAACAGAGTGTATGTGAATACTGGGGAGCAAGAAGCAAGATTTCCCACATGTGGCTGCATAGGTAGGCAAGAAAGCTGCTTTGCAGAAAGAGAGGGAAGAGAAGGAGGGAGGCAGAGAAGAATGAGGCAAATACACAGATAAATAAGCAAGGGTGGGAGGAGAGAACCCAAAAGGCATTTCTTTCTTGTTATGGTCCATTCCTCAGGCCCAGGACATCCATAGCCTGGAGTCCCATGAAATCCCTCTATTATATCCTACATTCTTAACAGAGGGATGTTGCTCCTTAGGAGACAAAATTAGTTCTTGAAGGAAAAAAAAGCCGTAACTACCACAGTGGTTTGTGGCCCTCCAAAGGGCTATAGTCCCTAAACAGATACATAGTCATCTGTGGTGTTGAAATTTTATGGGAGGCAGGGACTTTGACTGCTAGACCAAAATGTCTGAAATGATCCCTGAGGGGAGTGATAATGAAAACATGTTGGGAAACCCAGCTTTAAATCTTTGGAATGAATTCCTCTGCCCACCTCTTCTTCTCTGTGACTTCTAGTCACAGCAGCCTTGTCAGAGATAGGCGTACTTGGCCAACGGCTGGGGAGGAAGAGAGTCTGCTGGGAGGGGGCTGCCTGAGGGCCCCTGAGCTGGGGCAGACCCCTCCCACTGACCAGCACTGGATAGACATGAGGGGAGTTCAGGGCCAGGACCGGGGAGGGGCTCTGAGGGGATGCTGGGGAGGGATGAAGCTGTTTGCCAAGGCCTTTGTTGGAAGCGGGAGTAAGGGCATTTCCAGCAGAAGAGGAAATGTTCCTGCTGGCCTGGCGGTCCTCACTGCTCGTGAGGTCATGGAGCTTTCTCAGCTCTGTGTGCCTGCTTCATGATCATGTCTGCACGTAGGAGGTCTGAGTTGGGCAGGCTGGGTGTGAAGCCTTCCAGGCATAAAGTGGGGATGCATCCTAGCTCAGCATAGACAGGGCTGCACAGGGACCCCAGGCATGGCTCAGGCAGATGTTGGCAACAGCAAGGCCCCTTTATTTCTTTTTCTAAACAACTTTATTGGGATAGAATTCACATACCATATAACTCACCCATTTAAAGGCACAAGTCAATGGCTTTTAGAATATCTTACAGAACTGTGCAACCACTGCCAACCAATTTTAGAATATTTTTATCACCAGAAAGTGAACTTGGCACTCTAGTTTTCGGCAGCCCTCCCACACCCCACTGCCTCATCCCCTCTCCAGCCCTGAACGACTACTTATCTGCTTTCTGTCTGTATGGATCCCATTCTGGACTCCATAGAAATGGAATCATACAGAATGTGGTTTTTTGTAACTGGTTTACTTCACTCAGCATAATGTTTCCCAGGTTCATTTAAGCCATAGCACGTATCATAGTTTATTCCTATGGATGTAGCACATTTCATTTACTTGTTCACGATGGACATTTGGGATGTTTTCATCTTCTGGTTATGAAAGGTGCTGCTGTAAACATTCATGTGCCAGGCTTTGTATGTTTTTGTTGCTCCTAGGCATGTACCTGGGGTGGATACTGGGTCCCATAGCCACTCCACTTCCTTAGTCATTGGAACCACCAGACTGTTTTCCAAAGCAGGATACCACCTTCCATGCCTACCAGCATCATGTGAGGGTTCTGATTTCTCCACCTCTTCTCCAATACCTGTCATTATCTGACTTTTTGGTTCTCACACTCCTAGTGGGCAGGAAGCGGTATCATTGTGGCTTTGAACCAGTGCCCAGGTTGCAGTGGTAGTTGTCAGCAGGAGTGGAGTCTGCCAAAAACCTTGGGGGTGAAGGGTAATGACAGTGGCATAAAGCCAGTGATCAGGACCCCAGGTTGGTAAGGGGATGGTCTGGCCAGGGCTGGAGGGGAGAGAAACTTAGGCCACTTGTCCAGGAAAGATGCAAGGAAATGGGACTTCAGAGATATGTCTAGACTTTGGACTCAGTGGATAATCAGAGCTACGTAGGGGAACTGAGAAGCTCTGTCAAATGGTTGGTAAACACTTAGCGTATAGACCACCCCTCTCCACTGCTGCTCCCATGGTTAACTTCACTAATTGATCATATCATTCTTTCCTGCTCATTTCAGGAATAGGCTTGACACGACTTTCTAGACAGCCACATCAAAGGACTAGGGCTGGCACCTGATATGGCACTGGCCTGGCTAGGCCTACATGGAGAGTAAGGAGGGGGAGGTATGACTCTGGAAATGCTCAGGGCTCAGAGCTGGATTCCAGGAACAGGGCTGATGCTGGAGCCCGCTGTGCATTCAACTACCTGTTTCCTGGTCAAGGTGGTCTAGATGTGGTCAGTCCAGCTGAGCACAGCACAGGTGGGGGACAAAGTGAGACTAAGCAGAGCACTCTCTTATACACCTAAGGTAGACCAGAGGAGGCTGGGGATATGATGATTGGCAGTAAGGCACTGCTGGACTTGGGAAACAATACTACCTAGGGGGAAAGCTTGGTGTATAGGAGGCTAGGTAAGCATATTTAGGACAACAGTTCAATAGGCCCCAGGGCCAAGCATCTTGAGTGATGCAGGGCTGGGGAAGATAGGTAGAACAGGGCAAGTGGAGGTGTCAGGATCCTGGTCACCAGGGTCAGCTGTGAGCCAGGCAGGCCAGGTACAAAGTTCAGATGTCAGCTGGGAGGTGTCAGAAGTCAGCCTGGAAGGGGCAGCAGAGAAAGGCAGCTGGGAGAAGGAAGCTGTACAAATCAGAAGTACAGCTACTCACAGCAGGACCAGGAGAGGAGGCCAGGGGCCCTTTTCAGCTTTGGCTTTGGGGTGTCAGGAGCCCGGTGCAAGAGGTGATGGGCAGTGAGGAGCACCAGGGGTTGTGTAGGAGGAAGAGTGCAGTGACTGAGACAGAAACAGTTAGGTTAGGGGAAAGGAAAGTTCTAGTAGAGAGAAGCAAGTTTTTATAAATATAAAATGTCAATAGTTATCAAACCACAAGCAGGGGCTCACCATTTCCCTAGTCTCTTTATTCACAAAGCAGATTTTTGGCCAGAAAAAGTCAGAGATGAAACATATTATATGCCAGACCTGGCATCTTTGGTAAAACAGATGGGGTGTTGGGACTTTAGGTCTTTGAGTGGAAATAGCAATTGGAAAAGGGACTTAGGGGCCAGTTACTATATTTTCAGTTGCACACAGGAGCATGTTTGAGAGATGTTCTACTAATCCTTTAATAGGACTCATTGGACCTAAACACAATACAGACAGGTTTTGCTTGCTATATTGCAGTCCTTCTTATCTGAAAAATAGTGTTTCAAGAAGCAAAGCTAGAATCTAGAATGTATGGTTTTATTAACTTACTCAGCAAACATTAACCGAAGCACCAGCCAGGAGTCTTAGAGAACACCCAGCTCCACAGTAAACAACTTTTTTTTTCTGTATTCATGTTCTGAACTAATTAAAAAATAAAACAAACAATAACATTGATGGAGATCAAAAATATCACAGTTAGTATTGATTGAATCTTGGTTGAAAGATATAGCTTAGAGTAAGGCAAATGGGCTTGTCAGACAAATCTAGTCAAAGAAGGTGATGGGTGTCCCCACGCTGCCTCCCAGAAGCAGGGCCAGCGTCCCTCCAGTGAGCACCTGGCTCCCAGGAGGAAAAAGCAAGGAGCTAAGTCCAGCCAAGCACACCCAGTTTATTCTTCTAGAGTCACTAATCAAGTGAAGTCACAGCTCCTGCCTACGTTAAACAAGTTGTGGGGAGAGGGACACCAATGGAGTCGCTACATGAGGGAAACCTTCAGGAATAGGTAACAATGGTTTCCCCCAGGCATTTCAGGGGATGGAAATAATAAAAAAATAGTTGGTATTGATCAAGAAATTAACACTTTTACCACTATCTTAAGAACTGTTACATCTATTATATAATACAGTCTTTAAAAGAACCTCATAGAGCATACATTTTTATTCCCCATCTTACAGATGAGGAACAGAAAGAGTGAGGAACTTGTCTAAGTCACACAGTTTGAAGAAGGTGGACCTGAGACATCAGTGTAGGCAGCCTGGTTCCAAAGGCTCCTCTTAGCCTCTGATAAATAAAATACAGGTCTTACCTCCTCATGGTGGGGATATAACACTGGTTCATAAATTGCTCTGATAATACCTGGAAAATCAGAGGTACAGATAAAAGACAAAAGCCTTTTTGGAGAAAGAGAAGAAGTCGTCAGAGTAGTGGCCTGGGTAGTCCTGTTATCCAAGGATAATTGGTTCTAAGAAAAGCCCACTGAGTTGGGGTGCATTTACTAGAAAACTGTGAAAACAGTTTGGCTGGGACTTTGTATGAATAAGATCGTTTTATCTTTAATTTAACACAATTTAAATTGTAATCACAAATTTTTACTAATTTTTAGAATGAACGAAAACTGAATCCAGTTTTCGATTATCTGACTGCATAATTGTCAGACAAAACTGTGTAAGTTTTGTATTAAACAACCTTCTTCACTTCACTTTTGACTTTCTTTTTCATTTTTTTCATTTTATTTTATTTTTATTTTTATTTTTTTTTGTAACTGAGATTTTATTGGTCATGTTGAGGAATAATACAGACATTTCAATTTGTACACAATTCTTAGCATATGTACCCAAAATCTAAACATCCATTTATCATAATTCTTTTTCAGTTATTCTAGTGACTTTCCAGCTTAAAATTTGGGGGCAAATTTTCCTTAAGAGGATATCAGGTACGACTATCTTCAAATATTACCAAGCTATTACAAAAGTCCCACCAATTAAAAATGTATTGCCATATACGCTACATACTCAGATTTTCAATCTTTCCCAGCACTTTAACAAAGGTATTAGGAAAATAGGACTACCACAACCAAAGATGTTACAGAGGGTACACAATTCTGACAGGGAGAGCCATGGTCATGGGAGTGGTTTTCTTTAGGAAACAATTCTACTAAAAAACAACATGGGAATAGAAGTAATTTTAAATGTTCAAGACATTAAATGCAAGACTGCAACTCTATATTGCCATTAAGTATGTTATGTATTGTAGGATATAAAAATCATCCCCCATCTGTGGAATTTTTTTTTTTTTATTTTTATTGTTGGGGATTCATTGAGGGTACAATAAGCCAGGTTACACTGATTGCAATTGTTAGGTAAAGTCCCTCTTGCAATCATAAAGTCTTGCCCCCATAAAGTGTGACACACACCAAGGCCCCACCCCCTCCCTCCATCCCTCTTTCTGCTTTTCCTCCCCCCCATAACCTTAATTGTCATTAATTGTCCTCATATGAAAATTGAGTACATAGGATTCATGCTTCTCCATTCTTGTGATGCTTTACTAAGAATAACGTCTTCCACTTCCATCCAGGTTAATACGAAGGATGTGAAGTCTCTATTTTTTTTAATAGCTGAATAGTATTCCATGGTGTACATATACCACAGCTTGTTAATCCATTCCTGGTTTGGTGGGCGTTTAGGCTGTTTCCACATTTTGGCGATTGTAAATTGAGCTGCAATAAACAGTCTAGTACAAGTGTCCTTATGATAAAAGGATTTTTTTCCTTCTGGGTAGATGCCCAGTAATGGGATTGCAGGATCAAATGGGAGGTCTAGTTTGAGTGCTTTGAGGTTTCTCCATACTTCCTTCCAGAAGGGTTGTACTAGTTTGCAGTCCCACCAGCAGTGTAAAAGTGATCCCTTCTCTCCACATCCACGCCAGCATCTGCAGTTTTTTTTTTTAGGTTTTTTTTTCTTTATTAAATCATAGCTGTGTACATTGATATGATCATGGGGCATCATTCACTAGCTTTACAGACCGTTGACCAAGTTTCACATATACCCTTGTAAGATGCACCGCTGGTGTAATCCCACCAATCCCCTTCACTCTACCCACCTCCCCCCTACCTCCCCTCCCTTTTCCCCTTCCCCCTATTCTTAGGTTGTAACTGGGTTATAGCTTTCATGTGCAAACCCTAAATTAGTTTCATAGTAGGGCTGAGTACATTGGGTAATTTTTCTTCCATTCTTGAGATACTTTACTAAGAAGAATGTGTTCCAGCTCCATCCATGTAAACATGAAAGAGGTAAAGTCTCCCATCTTTCTTTTTTTTTTCCTTTATTTATTTATATTAAACCATAGCTGTGTACATTAATATGATCGTGGGGCACCATACACTTGGTTCATAGATCGTTTGACACATTTTCATCACATTAGTTAACATAGCTTTTGTAGCATTTTCTTAGTTATTTTGCTAAGACCTTTACATTCCACATTTACTAGGATTCACATATATCCTTGTAAGATGCACCGCAGGTGTAATCCCATTAATCCCCCTCCTTCCCCCTCCCTCCCCCCTCCCCTCCTTTTCCCCTTTCTCCCTATTCTTAGGTTATAACTGGGATATAGCTTTCATGTGAAGGTCCTACATTAGTTTCATAATAAGGGTGAGTACATTGGGTACTTTTTCTTCCATTCTTGAGACACTTTACTAAGAAGAATATGTTCCAGCTCCATCCATGTAAACATGAAAGAGGTAAAGTCTCCATCTTTCTTTAAGGCTGCGTAATATTCCATGGTGTACATGTACCACAATTTATTAATCCATTCATGGATCGATGGGCACTTGGGCCTCTTCCATGACTTAGCAATTATGAATTGAGCTGCAATAAACATTCTGGTACAAATATCTTTGTTATGATGTGCTTTTTGGTCTTCTGGGTATATGCCCAGTAGAGGGATTACAGGATTGAACGGCAAATCTATTTTTAGATCTATAAGTGTTCTCCATATCTCTTTCCAAAAGGAATATATTAATTTGCATTCCCACCAGCAGTGCAAAAGTGTTCCCTTTTCTCCACATCCGTGCCAACATCTCTGGTCTTGGGATTTTGTGATATAGGCTAGTCTCACTGGAGTTAGATGGTATCTCAAAGTAGTTTTGATTTGCATTTCTCTGATGATTAAAGATGATGAGCATTTTTTCATATGTCTGAAGGCCATGCGCCTGTCTTCTTCAGAGAAGTTTCTCTTCAAATCCCTTGCCCAGCATGCGATGGGATTCCTTGTTCTATTCTTGCTAATGCGTTTGAGTTCTCTGTGGATTCTGGTTATTAAACCTTTGTCAGAGACATAACCTGCAAATATCTTCTCCCATTCTGAGGGCTGTTTGCTTGCTTTACTTACTGTGTTCTTGGCTGTGCAGAAGCTTTTTAGTTTGATCAGGTCCCAGTAGTGTATTTTTGAAGCTGCTTCAATTGCCCGGGGGGTCCTCCTCATAAAATCTCGCCCAGCCTGATTTCTTCAAGGGTTTTCCCTGCACTCTCCTCTAGTATTTTTATAGTTTCATGTCTTAAGTTTAAACCTTTGATCCAGTGAGAGTCTATCTTAGGTAATGGTGAAAGGTGTGGGTCCGGTTTCAGTCTTCTACAGGTTGCCAGCCAGTTCACCCAGCACCATTTGTTAAATAGGGAATCTTTTCCCCACTGAATGTTTTTAATTGGCTTGTCAAAGATTAAATAATGGTAAGTAGCTGGATTCATCTCCTGGTTCTCTATTCTGTTCGAGATATCTACTTCTCTGTTTTTGTGCCAATACCATGTTGTTTTGATCACTATTGATTTATAGTATAGTCTGAGGTCTGGTAGCGTAATTCCTCCTGCTTTGTTTTTATTTCTGAGTAATGTCTTGGCTATTCGAGGTTTTTTCTGATTCCATAAAAAACAAAGTCTTGTTTTTTCAAGATCTTTAAAGTATGACAGTGGAGCTTTAATAGGGATTGCATTGAAATTATATATTGCTTTGCGTAGTATAGACATTTTAACAATATTGATTCTTCCCAGCCATGAGCATGGTATGTTTTTCCATTTGTTAATATTTTCAGCTATTTCTTGTCTTAGAGTTTCATAGTTCTCTTTATAGAGATCTTTCATGTCCTTTATTAGATAAATTCCCAAATATTTCATCTTCTTTGGCACTACTGTGAATGGGATAGAGTCTTTAACGGTTTTTTCAACTTGACTGTTGTTGGTATATATAAAGGCTACGAATGGATTAATAAATTGTGGTATATGTATACCATGGAATACTATGCAGCCTTAAAGAAAGATGGAGACTTTACCTCTTTCATGTTTACATGGATGGAGCTGGAACATATTCTTCTTAGTAAAGTATCCCAAGAATGGAAGAAAAAATACCCAATGTACACAGCCCTACTATGAAACTAATTTGGGACTCTCACATGAAAGCTATAACCCAGCTACAACTTAACAATAGGGGGAAGTGGGAAAGGGGGGGGGTGGGGAGAGGGAGGGGAATCGGTGGGATCACACCTGTGGTGCATATTACAGGGGTATTTGCGAAACTTGGTAAATGTAGAATATAAATGTTTTGGCACAGTAACTGAGATAACGCCGGAAAGGCTATGTTAACCACTGGGATAAAAATGTGTCAAATGGTTTATGAAGTGAGTGTATGATGCCCCATAATCATATCATTGTATACACTTATGATTTAATAAAAAAATTAAAAAAAAAAAAATAAAGCCAGTCGGGCCCAGTAGTGGGACTTTAGGCTGTCTTGATCACAAAAAAAAAAAAAAAAAAAAAGGCTACTGATATATGAATGTTGATTTTGTAACCTGAGATGCTGCTGTATTCCTTGATCACTTTTAGGAGTTTTGTAGTAGAGTCCCTAGTGTTTTCCAGATATACTATCATATCATCTGCGAAGAGTGAAAGTTTGATCTCTTCTGACCCTATATGGATACCCTGGATCGCCTTTTCTTCCCTAATTGCAGTGGCTAAAACTTCCATTACAATGTTAAAAAGCAATGGAGACAATAGGCAGCCTTGTCTGGTTCCTGATCTGAGTGGAAATGATTCCAATTTAACTCCATTCAATATGATATTGGCTGTAGGTTTCCTGTAGATGGTCTCTATCAGTTTAAGAAATGTCCCTTCTATACCGATTTTCTTAAGTGTTCTTTTTTTTTATTAAATCATAACTGTATACATTGATATGATCATGGGGCATCATACACTCGCTTCATAGACCATTTGACACATTTTTATCACAATGGTTAACATAGCCTTTCTGGCGTTATCTCAGTTACTGTGCCAAAACATTTACATTCTACATTTACCAACTTTCGCAAATACCCCTGTAAGATGCACCACAGGTGTGATCCCACCGATCCCCCTCCCTCTACCTACCACCCCCCCTCCCTTTCCCACTTCCCCCTATTGTTAGGTTGTAACTGGGTTATAGCTTTCATGTGAGAGCCCCAAATTAGTTTCATAGTAGGGCTGAGTACATTGGGTACTTTTTCTTCCATTCTTGAGATACTTTACTAAGAAGAATATGTTCCAGCTCCATCCATGTAAACATGAAAGAGGTAAAGTCTCCATCTTTCTTTAAGGCTGCATAGTATTCCATGGTGTACTTATACCACAATTTTTTAATCCATTCGTGGATCAATGGGCACTTAGGCTTTTTCCATGACTTAGCAATTATGAATTGGGCTGCAATAAACATTCTGGTACAAATATCTTTGTTATGTTGTGATTTTTGGTCTTCTGGGTATATGCCCAGCAAAGGGATTACAGGATTGAATGGCAGATCTATTTTTAGATCTCTGAGTGTTCTCCATATATCTTTCCAAAAGGAATGTATTGATTTGCATTCCCACCAGCAGTGCAGAAGTGTTCCCTTTTCTCCGCATCCACGCCAATATCTCTGGTCTTGAGATTTTGTGATATAGGCTAGTCTCATTGGAGTTAGATGATATCTCAAAGTAGTTTTGATTTGCATTTATCTGATGATTAAAGATGATGAGCATTTTTTCATATGTCTGAAGGCCGTGTGCCTGTCTTCTTCAGAGAAGTTTCTCTTCAAATCCCTTGCCCAGCCTGCGATGGGATCCCTTGTTTTTTTCTTGCTGATGCGTTTGAGTTCTCTATGGATTCTGGTTACTAAACCTTTGTCAGAGATATACCCTGCAAATATCTTCTCCCATTCTGAGGGCTGTTTGCTTGCTTTACTTACAGTGTTCTTAGCTGTGCAGAAGCTTTTTAGTTTGATCAAGTCCCAGTAGTGTATTTTTGAAGCTGCTTCAATTGCCCGGGGGATTCTCCTCATGAAATACTCACCCAGACCAATTTCTTCAAGGGTTTTCCCTGCATTCTCCTCTAGTATTTTTATAGTTTCATGTCTTAAGTTTAAATCTTTAATCCAATGAGAGTCTATCTTAGTTAATGGTGAAAGGTGTGGGTCCAATTTCAGTCTTCTGCAGGTTGCCAGCCAGTTCACCCAGCACCATTTGTTAAATAGGGTATCTTTTCCCCACTGAATGTTTTTAATTGGCTTGTCAAAAATCAAATAGCGCTAAGTAGCTGGATTCATCTCTTGGTTCTCTATTCTGTTCCAGATATCTACTTCTCTGTTTTTGTGCCAATACCATGCTGTTTTGATCACTATCGATTTGTAGTAAAGTCTGAGGTCTGGTAGTGTGATTCCTCCTGTTTTGTTTTTATTTCTGAGTAATGTCTTGGCTATTTGAGTTTTTTTCTGATTCCATATAAAACGAAGTATTGTTTTTTCAAGATCTTTAAAATATGACAGTGGAGCTTTAATAGGGAGTGCGTTGAAATTATATATTGCTTTGGGTAGTATGGACATTTTGACAATGTTGATTCTTTCCAGCCATGAGCATGGAATGTTTTTCCATTTGTTAACATTTTCAGCTATTTCTTTTCTTAGAGTTTCATAGTTCTCTTTATAGAGATCTTTCACGTCTTTTGTTAGCTAAATTCCCAAATATTTCATCTTCTTTGGCACTACTGTGAATGGGATAGAGTCCTTAACTGCTTTTTCAACTTGACTGTTGTTGGTGTATATAAAGGCTACCGATTTATGAATGTTGATTTTGTAACCTGAGACGCTGCTGTATTCCTTGATCACTTCTAGGAGTTTTGTAGTAGAGTCCCTAGTGTTTTCCAGATACACAATCATATCATCTGCGAAGAGTGAAAGTTTGATCTCTTCTGACCCTATATGGATACCCTTGATCGCCTTTTGTTCCCTAATTGCAGTGGCTAAAACTTCCATTACAATGTTAAAAAGCAATGGAGAGAATAGGCAGCCTTGTCTGGTTCCTGATCTGAGTGGAAATGATTTCAATTTAACTCCATTCAATATGATATTGGCTGTGGGTTTGCTGTAGATGGTCTCTATTCAGTTTAAGAAATGTCCCTTCTATACCGATTTTCTTAAGTGTTCTGATCATGAAGGGATGCTGGATATTATCAAAAGTTTTTTCTGCATCGATTGAGAGAATCATATGGTCTTTTTTTTTTAATTGGTTGACGTGTTGGATTACATTTATAGATTTACGTATATTGTACCAGCCTTGAGATCCTGGGAAAAAACTGACTTGGTCATGATGTATAATTTGTTTGATGTGTTGCTGAATTCTGTTTGTTAGGATCTTGTTGAATATTTTTGCATCTATATTCATTAGTGATATCGGTCTATAATTTTCTTTTCTTGTTGGGTCTTTTCCTTGTTTGGGGATCAGGGTGATGTTTGCTTCATAGAACGTGTTGGGTACTCTTCCTTCCTTCTTTTGGAACAGGTTGAGTAATATAGATACTAATTCCTCTTTAAAGGTTTGGTAGAATTCTGAAGTGAAACCATCTGTTCCCGGGCTTTTCTTTTTAGGGAGGTTTTGTATGGTTGATGCTATTTCCAAACTTGATATGGGCCCGTTCAAAATTTCCACTTGATTCTGGCTAAGTCTTGGAAGGTGGCGTGCTTCCAAGTTTTGGTTAATTTCCTTGAGATTTTCATATTTCTGAGAATAAATATTCTTGTAATATTTGTTAAGGATTTTTTTGATTTCTGAGGAGTCTGTTGTTATTTCATCTTTGTTGTTTCTGATTGATGAGATTAGAGATTTTACTCTTTTTTTCCTGATTAGGTTGGCCAAAGGTTTATCTATTTTATTGACCTTTTCGAAAAACCAGCTTTTTGATTTATTGATCTGTTGTATTATTCTTTTGTTTTCAATTTCATTTAATTCTGCTCTAATTTTGATTATTTCTTTTCTTCTACTGGGTTTGGGTTTGGAGGGTTCTTCCTTTTTTAGTTGCTTGAGATGTCCCATTAAGTTGTTAACTTCCTCTCTTTTTGTTCTCTTGAGGAAGCCTTGTAGTGCTATAAATTTCCCTCTTAGAACTGCCTTTGCAGCGTCCCAGAGGTTCTGATAGTTTGTGTCTTCATTGTCGTTTTGTTCCAAAAAATTGGTGATTTCTTTCTTAATCTCATCTCTGACCCAGCTATCATTCAGCATAAGGTTATTTAACTTCCATGTTTTTGTATGAGTATGCAGATTCCTGTTTTTACTCAGCTGAAGTTTTATTCCATGGTGGTCCCAGAAGAAGCATGGAATAATTTCTATTCCTTTAAATATACTAAGGTTAGACTTGTGACCTAAGATGTGATGGATTTTGGAGTAAGTTCCATGGGCTGATGAGAAGTATGTGTATTCAGTTATGTTGGGATGAAATGTTCTGTAGATGTCTTCTAAATGCAAATGTTGGATTCTGAGGTTTAAATCTAAGATTTCTTTGCTCAGCTTCTTGTTGGAGGATCGATCCAACACTGCCAAAGGAGTGTGGAAATCTCCGACGTTTATGGAGCTGGAGGAAATCAAGTTGCTCATGTCTGTTAGAGTTTCTCTTATAAATTGAGGTGCATTCTGGTTGGGTGCATAGATATTAATAATTGAGATCTCATCATATTGAGTATTACCCTTAACAAATATGAATTGACCATTCTTGTCCTTCCTTACTTTTGTTGTTTAAAGCCTACTGTATCTGCAAATAAAATTGCAACACCTGCTTTTTTCTGATTACCATTTGCCTGAAATATGGACGACCATCCTTTTCCCCTGAGTCTGTATTTGTCTTTTGAGTTAAGATGTGACTCTTGTATGCAACAAATATCTGGCCTGAGTTTTTGTATCCAGTCAGCTAACCTATGCCTCTTTAGAGGACAGTTTAAGCCGTTCACATTAATGGAGAATATTGATAAGTCTGGTGAAGTTTTGGGTATTGAGTTTTTCAAAAGTCCAGTGGGCATTTTTAATCCTTTTGCCATTGTGGAAATTGGAGTTTGATCCGAAGTTTCTGAGTGAGTTTACGTTTGTGGTATAGGATTGGATTGGATATTATGGAGGATAGGTCTGAGAATATCCTGAAGAGCTGTTTTTGTTTTTCTTGTTTTTTTATTTTTTATTTTATTTTTTTTTTATTAAATCATAACTGTATACAATGATATGATTTTGGGGCATCATACACTCACTTCATAAACCATTTGACACATTTTTTATCACAGTGGTTAACATAGCCTTTCCGGCATTATCTCAGTTACTGTGCCAAAACATTTACATTCTACATTTGCCAAGTTTTGCAAATACCCCCGTAATATGCACCACAGGTGTGATCCCACCGATTCCCCTCCCTCCACCCACCCAACCCCCTTTCTTACTTCCCCCTATTGTTAAGTTGTAGCTGGGCTATCGCTTTCATGTGAGAGTCCCAAATTAGTTTCATAGTAGGGCTGTGTACATTGGGTATTTTTTCTTCCATTCTTGGGATACTTTACTAAGAAGAATATGTTCCAGCTCCATCCATGTAAACATGAAAGAGGTAAAGTCTCCATCTTTCTTTAAGGCTGCATAGTATTCCATGGTATACATATACCACAATTTATTAATCCATTCGTGGATCGATGGGCACTTGGGCTTTTTCCATGACTTAGCTATTATGAATTGGGCTGCAATAAACATTCTGGTACAAATATCTTTGTTATGTTGTGATTTTTGGTCTTCTGGGTATATGCCCAGCAGAGGAATTACAGGATTGAATGGCAGATCTATTTTTAGATCTCTGAGTGTTCTCCATATATCTTTCCAAAAGGAATGTATTAATTTGCATTCCCACCAGCAGTGCAGAAGTGTTCCCTTTTCTCCGCATCAAGCCAACATCTCTGGTCTTGAGATTTTGTGATATAGGCTAGTCTCATTGGAGTTAGATGATATCTCAAAGTAGTTTTGATTTGCATTTCTCTGATGATTAAAGATGATGAGCATTTTTTCATATGTCTGAAGGCCGTGCGCCTGTCTTCTTCAGAGAAGTTTCTCTTCAAATCCCTTGCCCAGCCTGCGATGGGATCCCTTGTTTTTTTCTTGCTGATGCGTTTGAGTTCTCTGTGGATTCTGGTTATTAAACCTTTGTCAGCGTTATACCCTGCAAATATCTTCTCCCATTCTGAGGGCTGTCTGCTTGCTCTGCTTACTGTGTTCTTAGCTGTGCAGAAGCTTTTTAGTTTGATCAAGTCCCAGTAGTGTATTTTTGAAGCTGCTTCAATTGCCCGGGGGGTTTTCCTCATGAAATACTCACCCAGACCAATTTCTTCAAGGGTTTTCCCTGCATTCTCCTCTAGTATTTTTATAGTTTCATGTCTTAAGTTTAAATCTTTAATCCAATGAGAGTCTATCTTAGTTAATGGTGAAAGGTGTGGGTCCAATTTCAGTCTTCTGCAGGTTGCCAGCCAGTTCACCCAGCACCATTTGTTAAATAGGGAATCTTTTCCCCACTGAATGTTTTTAATTGGCTTGTCAAAAATCAAATAGCGCTAAGTAGCTGGATTCATCTCTTGGTTCTCTATTCTGTTCCAGATATCTACTTCTCTGTTTTTGTGCCAATACCATGCTGTTTTGATCACTATCGATTTGTAGTAAAGTCTGAGGTCTGGTAGTGTGATTCCTCCTGTTTTGTTTTTATTTCTGAGTAATGTCTTGGCTATTTGAGTTTTTTTCTGATTCCATATAAAACGAAGTAATGTTTTTTCAAGATCTTTAAAATATGACAGTGGAGCTTTAATAGGGAGTGCGTTGAAATTATATATTGCTTTGGGTAGTATGGACATTTTGATAATGTTGATTCTTCCTAGCCATGAGCATGGTATGTTTTTCCATTTGTTAACATTTTCAGCTATTTCTTTTCTTAGAGTTTCATAGTTCTCTTTATAGAGATCTTTCACGTCTTTTGTTAGGTAAATTCCCAAATATTTCATCTTCTTTGGCACTACTGTGAATGGGATAGAGTCCTTAACTGCTTTTTCAATTTGACTGTTGTTGGTGTATACAAAGGCTACCGATTTATGAATGTTGATTTTGTATCCTGAGACTCTGCTGTATTCCTTGATCACTTCTAGGAGTTTTGTAGTAGAGTCCCTAGTGTTTTCCAGATACACAATAATATCATCTGCGAAGAGCGAGAGTTTGATCTCTTCTGACCCTATATGGATACCCTTGATCGCCTTTTCTTCCCTAATTGCGGTGGCTAAAACTTCCATTACAATGTTGAAAAGCAATGGAGACAATGGGCAGCCTTGTCTGGTTCCTGATCTGAGTGGAAATAATTCCAATCTAACTCCATTCAATGTGATATTGGCTGTGGGTTTGCTGTAGATAGCCTCTATCAGTTTAAGAAAAGTGCCTTCTAGACCAATTTTCTTGAGTGTTCTGATCATGAAGGGAGCTGGATATTATCAAAAGCTTTTTCTGCTTCAATTGAGAGAATCATATGGTCTTTGTTTTTTAATTTGTTTATGTGCTGAATTACATTTATAGATTTACGTATATTGAACCAGCCTTGAGACACTGGGATAAAACCAACTTGGTCATGATCTATAATTTGTTTGATGTGTTGCTGGTTTCTGTTTGTTAGGATCTTGTTGACTATTTTAGCATCTATATTGATTAGTGATATTGGTCTATAATTTTCTTTTCTTGTTGGGTCTTTTCCTGGTTTGGGGATCAGGGTGATGTTTGCTTCATAGAACGTGTTGGGTAGTCTTCCTTCTTTTTCTACATTTTGGAACAGGTTGAGTAATATAGGTACTAATTCCTCTTTAAAGGTTTGGTAGAATTCTGACGTGAAACCATCTGGTCCTGGGCTTTTCTTTTTAGGGAGGTTTTGTATAGTTGATGCTATTTCTGAACTTGATATGGGTCTGTTCAACATTTCCACTTGATTCTGGTTAAGTCTTGGAAGGTGGCGTGCTTCCAAGTATCGGTCTATTTCCTTCAGATTTTCATATTTCTGAGAATAAAGTTTCTTGTAACATTCATTAAGGATTTTTTGGATTTCTGATGAGTCTGTGATTATTTCATCTTTGTTGTTCCTGATTGATGATATTAGAGATTTTACTCTTTTTTTCCTGATTAGGTTGGCCAGAGGTTTATCTATTTTATTGACCTTTTCAAAAAACCAGCTTTTTGATTTATTGATCTGTTGTATTATTCTTTTGTTTTCAATTTCATTTAGTTCTGCTCTAATTTTGGTTATTTCTTTTCTTCTACTGGGTTTGGGGTTGGAATGTTTTTCCTTTTCCAGTTGCGTGAGATGTCCCATTAAGTTGTTAACTTCCTCTCTTTCCGTTCTCTTGAGGAAGGCTTGCAGTGCTATAAATTTCCCTCTTAGAACTGCCTTTGCAGTGTCCCAGAGGTTCTGATAGTTTGTGTCTTCATTGTCGTTTTGTTCCAAAAAATTGGTGATTTCTTTCTTAATCTCATCTCTGACCCAGCTATCATTCAGCATAAGGTTATTTAACATCCATGTTTTTGTATGGGTATTCAGATTCCTGTTGTTACTCAATTCAAGTTTTATTCCATGATGGTCCGAGAAGATGCATGGAATAATTTCTATTCCTTTAAATTTACTGAGGTTAGACTTGTGACCTAAAATGTGATCAATTTTGGAGTAAGTTCCGTGGGCTGATGAGAAGTATGTGTATTCAGTTTTGTTGGGATGAAATGTTCTGTAGATGTCTGCTAAATCCAAATATTGGATGGTTAGGTTTAAATCTAAGATTTCTTTGCTCAGCTTCTTTCTGGAGGATCATTCCAACACTGCCAAGGGAGTGTTGAAATCTCCAACGATTATGGAGCTGGAGGAAATCAAGTTACTCATGTCTGTTAGAGTTTCTCTTATAAATTGAGGTGCATTCTGGTTGGGTGCATAGATATTAATAATTGAGA
Source organism: Nycticebus coucang (assembly GCF_027406575.1). NCBI lineage: Eukaryota > Metazoa > Chordata > Mammalia > Primates > Lorisidae > Nycticebus > Nycticebus coucang. The sequence goes on from NC_069789.1 coordinate 36,621,443, forward strand.
TCTCGTCATATTGAGTATTACCCTTAACAAATATGAAGTGACCATTCTTGTCCTTCCTTACTTTTGATGGTTTAAAGCCTACTGTATCTGCAAATAAAATTGCAACACCTGCTTTTTTCTGATTACCATTTGCCTGAAATATGGATGACCATCCTTTCACCCTGAGTCTGTATTTGTCTTTTAAGTTGAGATGTGACTCTTGTATACAACAAATATCTGGCTTGAGTTTTTGTATCCAGTCAGCTAACCTATGCCTCTTTAGAGGACAGTTTAAGCCATTCACATTGATGGAGAGTATTGATAAGTCTGGTGGAATTTTGGGTATAGAGTTTTTCAAAGGTCCAGTGGACATTTTTAATCCTTTTGCCAGTGTGGAAGTTGGAGTTTGATCCGAAGTTTCTGAGTGAGTTTACTTTTGTGGTATAGGATTGGGTTGGTCATTGTGGAGGATAGGTCTGAGAACATCCTGAAGAGCTGGTTTACTTATGGCAATTTTTTTCAACATATGAATGTCATTGAAGTATTTAATTTCTCCATCATAGATGAAACTCAGTTTAGCTGGATACAAGATCCTGGGTTGAAAGTTTTTTTGCTTTAGGAGATTAAAAGTTGATGACCAGCCTCTTCTTGCTTGAAAAGTTTCAGCAGAGAGATCTGCAGTTATTCTAATATTCTTACCTTTGTACGTTATAGTTTTCTTTCGCCGGGCTGCTTTGAGAATCTTCTCTTTCATGTTAACTTTAGTGAAGCTAATTATGATATGTCTGGGAGATGGCTTATTGGGGTTGAATCGTGCTGGGGTTCTGAAGCTGTCTGCTATCTGAATTTCAGATTCTCTAGGCATGTCTGGAAAATTTTCTTTCATAATTTCATGTAGAAGGGCCTCTGTGCCCTTGGCAGCCACTTCATCGTTCTCTGAAATTCCTATAACCCTTATGTTGTTTTTTTTCGAATTATCTGAGAGTTCTCTGAGTGAGCGATCCGTTTTTGCTCTCCATTGCTCTTCCTGTTTGAGAGATTGGGAGCGTTCGAAGACTTTATCTTCAATGTCAGAAATCCTTTCTTTTGCTTGCTCCATTCTGTTACTGAGGGATTCTACTGTATTTTTCATATCTTTGAGGGCTGTAAGTTCTTGTTTCAGTGTGTCTAAGTCTTTGGTGGTTTTGTCTTTAAATTCATTAAATTCTGGAGACAATTTTTGAATTTCTCCTCGAATTCCTAATTCCATTTTATTAATCTTGTCTGCAAACCAAATTCTGAATTCGACTTCTGACATCTCAGCCAGTTGTTTATGAATGGGATCTTCAATCACATCTGCCGTATCTTTTCTTGGGGGTGTTGATCTATTCTGGTTATTCATGTTACCAGAGTTTTTCCGCTGATTCCGCCCCATGGTTTACTCCCTTTGGTTTTTCCCCTGGGGTTTTATCGAGGGCCCGTACAGTGTTGTGGCCTGAGAAACTGGGGCCCTGTCTGGTCTGGTGGAGCAAACTGGTTCTGTCTTTTTTTCAGCTCGTTTCTGTTCAATCCTATTGCAACTTCTACTCTGTCTTGAAGTCTCAGCTTTTGTTTGCATCCTTGTGATCACAACTTGCCTCAGTGGTGTTGATGTGCGTTCTTCAGCCTTCTCTCTTGGTGAGGCTCAAGTCCACCAGGATACTTACTAAATTCCTGTCCCTTAACTCTCCTTCTGGACGGGAGCCTTTGTTGAAAGCTGGCTTCAGTCCGCCATCTTGTCTCCCCCTCCGGGAAATTTTCTTTTATAATATTCTCTAGTATGGCTTCCATTCCTCTGGGGCATTCTTCTTCCCCTTCTGGAATTCCTATAACTCGTATGTTGGAACGCTTCATAAAGTCCCATAATTCTGACAGTGAATGTTCTGCTTTCTCTCTCTTCTTTTCTGCCTCTTTTACTGTTGAGTTAACTCAAGAACTTTGTCTTCTACCTCTGAAATTCTTTCTTCTGCATGGTCTAACCTGTTGCTGATACTTTCCATTGCATCTTTAAGTTCCCTGATTGACTGTTTCAGTTCCTTCAGCTCTGCTATATCCTTTTTATATTCTTCATATCATTCATCTCTTATTTGATTCTGTTTTTGATTTCCTTTTGGTTGTTTTCCACTTTATTAGCAATTTCCTTCATTGTTTCCATCATTTATTTCATTGTTTTCAACATGTGTATTCTAAATTCCCTTTCTGTCATTCCTAACATTTCTATACTGGTGGAATCATCTGCAGTAGCTACCTCATGGTCCCTTGGTGGGGTTGTTCTAGACTGGTTCTTCATGTTGCCTGGAGTTTTCTGCTGATTCTTCCTCATGAGTGATTTCTTTTATCTGTTTCCTTGCCCTAATTTTCCTTTCACTTCCTGTTGGTATTTAAGTTCTTGTGCCTGTGGACTAAGGGTTACAGAACCAGAAGTGTGAGAAGTTTGAAGAGCAAAAAAAGGGGATGAAAGAAAGGAAGACCGAGTGATAAGGAAAAAAAGAAAGATAGAGGAAGGAGAGGGGGTGTGTATAAGGAATATTGACAAAAAGAAGAGAGGCACAGAAAGAGGGAGACAGGGCAATATAGGTGTACAGTAGGGTACTTTGACACAACCTTAAAAAACCCCACCTTCTGGGGGTGGCCAGTTGCGTGGTTGCCTTGAGGTCAGCAGCTCTTTGCTAACCTGATCAGACACAGTACCCCACCTCCAACAAATAGAGAGGAAAGACAAAAATGCTATAAATCAAACAAAAAAGAAAACTTTGCGGGGATAAAATTGGGTGAAAAACCAAATTATATCGGTAGAACACTTGCAAAAATGAAGTTGAAGTTATTAAAAAAGGCAGCAATGGGAAATTATAATTAAACTAGGAAAATTGAGAAAGAAAAAGGTATCTGTGTGGGAAAGATTGAAATTAAAAAAACAAAAGAACATCAAAATAAACAAACAAAAAACACAACCAAACAAAAAAAAAAAAAAGAAAAAAATACACAACCAAAAACAAAGCCGTATGTATATGTTATTGAATATTGTCTGGGCAACACGTGGTCTTCTGGGGTATGAGATGTTAGTCACAGTTCTGATACAACTGGAGGCTGCTGAGTTCTCAAACCCCAGCAGGTAGACACTCTAAATCTCTCTTCAGCCTACTTAAAAGGCACTTTGAACTTGTAATCTTGCTGAGCAGAAGCTTTCCCAGCTTTCTCGCTGGAATCGCTGCTGAAGTGGCTATCCCCTTACCCAGTGTGCCAAAACCGGTCTCACTCTGCCCCTGGGGGTTAGGGCTGCAAGGCGGCTCAGACCCCACCCTTAGGCTACTTGGTTGCTGGGTTACCAGCTCCCACCCGTTTCTAGCTCTGCGACCCTGAGGGCAGAGCTTGCCGGGGCAGATCACTGACAATGGATCCGTGTGACCCACCTCCAAACACTATTAGCTCCGTCTGGCTCAGTGGCTCAGACTGGGGCCCTAGACAATGGCCAAAGTTCTCCGCACTCCCGCTCAGGCCTTCCCCAAGGCAGTTCAACTCAGTGCCAAGTCCAATGACATCAAAACAGTTCACAGGTAAGGCCTTTCTGGTTTGCAGTCTCACTGCTACTGAACTCACAGTTGTGGGCGGGTTTAGACGGATTGAACACACGCGACCACTTGCCGGTTTTCCACTGTTTTAGTCCTCCTCTTGGGGTCCAGAAGTCTCTCGCTGACTCCCTGTATCTTCATAGGAGTCATGATAGGCAGTTCCCACCAGCCAGAGATGCGTGGAGTCCTATCTCCCCAGACTCACGGTGCCCAGATGCAAGGAAGCTGTTACTCGGCTGCCATCTTGCTCCGCCTCCCTCTCTATGTAGCTTCTTGATCAGTTTGATCTGATAGTGGTGTAACTAATCTCTTTTTTTTTTTTTTTCTTTTGGCCGGGGCTGGGTTTGAACCTGCCACCTCCGGCATATGGGACCGGCGCCCTACTCCTTGAGCCACAGGCGCCGCCCATGTAACTAATCTCTTAAAAGTTACTTGGTTCTTATTTTGCACTCAGAGATACTTAGAACATTAATTTTTTTCTTGGTTAAGGTGAATGTTTTGAGATACATGCTGACATATTTTGCTTGGCATTTTTACTTTCCTTTTTTTCCTTTTTTATTGCGATAAAATATACATATAAATTTTACCATTTTAACCACTTTTTAATTATACAGTTATGTAATGTTATTGTTGTGCAATCAGTCTCCCGAACTTATTCATCCTCCCAGATTAAAAATTTATACCCATTAGAGGGCGGAGCAAGATGGCAGCCGAGTAACAGCTTCCTTGCATCTGGGCACTGTAAGTCTGGGGATATAGGACTCCAGAAATCTCTGGCTGCTGGTATCTGCCTATCATCACCCCTGAGAGGATACAGGGAGTCAGCGAGAGACTTCTGGACCCCAAGAGGAGGACTAAAACAGTGGAAAACTGGCAAGTGGTCGCGTGTGTTCAATCCGTCTAAACCCACCCGCAACTTCCACAGGCACGAGAACTTAAATAGCAAGAGGAAGTGAAAGGAAAATTAGGGCAAGGAAACAGATAAAAGAAATCACTCATGAGGAAGAATCAGCAGAAAACTCCAGGCAACATGAAGAACCAGTCCAGAACAACCCCACCAAGGGACCATGAGGTAGCTACTGCAGAGGATTCCACCTATAAAGAAATGTTAGGAATGACAGAAAGGGAATTTAGAATACACATGTTGAAAACAATGAAAGAAATGATGGAAACAATGAAGGAAACTGCCAATAAAGTGGAAAATAACCAAAAGGAAATTCAAAAACAGAATCAAATAAGAGATGAATGATACGAAGAATATAAAAAGGATATAGCAGAGCTGAAGGAACTGAAACAGTCAATTAGGGAACTTAAAGATGCAATGGAAAGTATCAGCAACAGGTTAGACCATGCAGAAGAAAGAATTTCAGAGGTAGAAGACAAAGTTTTTGAGATAACTCAGATAGTAAAAGAGGCAGAAAAGAAGAGAGAGAAAGCAGAACGTTCACTGTCAGAATTATGGGACTTTATGAAGCGTTCCAACTTACGAGTTATAGGAATCCCAGAAGGGGAAGAAGAATGCCCCAGAGGAATGGAAGCCATAGTAGAGAATATGGTAAAAGAAAATTTCCCAAATATCACCAAAGATTCTGACACACTGCTTTCAGAGGGCTATCGGATCCCAGGTCCCCGCAACTCTAACTGAGCTTCTCCAAGACACATTGTGATGAACCTGTCCAAAGTCAAGACCAAAGAAAAGATTCTGCAAGCTGCCAGGAGTAAGCGCCAGTTGACCTACAGGGGCAAATCCATCAGAGTGACCACAGACTTCTCTAATGAAACTTTCCAAGCAAGAAGACAAGGGTCATCTACCTTTAATCTACTTAAACAGAACAATTTTCAGCCCAGAATTCTGTACCCTGCTAAGCTAAGCTTAAAAATTGACGGAGAAAACAAATCATTTATGGATATACAAACATTGAGGAAATTTGCCACAACAAGACCAGCCCTACAGGAAATACTTCAACCTGTTCTGCACACTGACCACCACAATGGATCAGCAGCAAAGTAAGAACTCAGAAATTAAAGGATAGAACCTAACCTCCACACTGATGCAAAAGATAAAACTAAGCAATGGACTCTCACAAAATAAGACAAATAGAATACTACCACACTTATCTATTATCTCAATAAATGTTAATGGCTTGAATTCCCCACTGAAGGGACATAGATTGGTTGACTGGATTAAAAAACACAAGCCATCCATTTGCTGTCTGCAAGAAACACACCTGGCTTCAAAAGACAAATTAAAGCTCCGAGTCAAGGGTTGGAAGACAATTTTTCAGGGAAATGGAATTCAGAAGAAAAGAGGAGTTGCAATCTTATTTTCAGATACATGTGGATTTAAAGCAATTAAAGTCAAAAAAGACAAAGATGGTCACTTTATATTGGTCAAGGGAAAAATACAACAAGAAGACATTTCAATTCTAAGTATTTATGCACCCAATTTAAATGCTCCCAGATTCTTGAAACAGACCTTACTCAGTCTGAGCAATATGATATCTGATAATACCATAATAACAGGGGACCTTAACACTCCTCTTACAGAGCTGGACAAATCCTCTAAACAGAAATTAAACAAGGATAGAATAGATTCAAATGAGACCCTAGAACAACTGTGCTTGATAGACGCATATAGAACACTCCATCCCAAAGATAAAGAATATACATTCTTCTCATCACCCCATGGAACATTCTCCAAAATTGATCATATCCTGGGACACAAAACAAATATCAACAGAATCAAAAGAATTGAAATTTTACCTTGTATCTTCTCAGATCATAAGGCACTAAAGGTGGAACTCAACTCTAACAAAAATGCTCGACCCCACCCAAAGGCATGGAAATTAAACAATCTTCTGTTGAATAACAGATGGGTGCAGGAGAAATAACACAGGAAATCATTAACTTCCTTGAGCATAACAACAATGAAGACACAAGCTACCAAAACCCGTGGGATACTGCAAAAGCAGTTTTGAGAGGAAAATTCATCACTTTAGATGCCTACATTCGAAAAACAGAAAGAGAGCGCATCAACAATCTCACAAGAGATCTTATGGAATTGGAAAAAGAAGAACAATTTAAGCCTAAACTCAGTAGAAGAAAAGAAATATCCAAAATAAAATCAGAGATCAATGAAATTGAAAACAAAAGAATCATTCAGAAAATTAATGAAACAAGGAGTTGGTTTTTTGAAAAAATAAATAAAATAGACAAACCATTGGCCAGACTAATGAGGAATAGAAAAGTAAAATCTCTAGTAACCTCAATCAGAAATGATAAAGGGGAAATAACAACTGATCCCACAGAGATACAAGAGATCATCTCTGAATACTACCAGAAACTCTATGCCCAGAAATTTGACAATGTAAAAGAAATGGATCAATATTTGGAATCACACCCTCTCCCTAGACTTAGCCAGGAAGAAATAGAGCTCCTGAACAGACCAATTCCAAGCACTGAGATCAAAGAAACAATAAAAAATCTTCCAACCAAAAAATGCCCCGGTCCAGATGGCTTCACTCCAGAATTCTATCAAACCTTCAAGGAAGAGCTTATTCCTGTACTGCAGAAATTATTCCAAAAAATTGAGGAAGAAGGAATCTTCCCCAACACATTCTATGAAGCAAACATCACCCTGATACCAAAACCAGGAAAGGACCCAAACAAAAAGGAGAATTTCAGGCCAATCTCACTCATGAACATAGACGCAAAAATTCTCAACAAAATCCTAGCCAATAGATTACAGCTTATCATCAAAAAAGTCATTCATCATGATCAAGTAGGCTTCATCCCAGGGATGCAAGGCTGGTTTAACATACGCAAGTCCATAAACGTTATCCACCATATTAACAGAGGCAAAAATAAAGATCACATGATCCTCTCAATAGATGCAGAAAAAGCATTTGATAAAATCCAGCATCCTTTTCTAATAAGAACACTGAAGAGTATAGGCATAGGTGGCACATTTCTTAAACTGATTGAAGCTATCTATGACAAACCCACAGCCAATATTTTACTGAATGGAGTAAAACTGAAAGCTTTTCCTCTTAGAACTGGAACCAGACAAGGTTGTCCTCTGTCAACTTTACTATTCAACGTAGAGCTGGAAGTTCTGCCAATACAATTAGGCAAGACAAGGAAATAAAGGGAATCCAAATGGGAGCAGAGGAGGTCAAACTCTCCCTCTTTGCTGATGACATCATCTTATACTTAGAGAACCCCAAAGACTCAACCACAAGACTCCTAGAAGTCATCAAAAAATACAGGAATGTTTCAGGATATAAAATCAATGTCCACAAGTCAGTAGCCTTTGTGCACACCAGTAACAGTCAAGATGAGAAGCTAATTAAGGACACAACCCCCTTCAGCATAGTTTCAAAGAAAATGAAATACCTAGGAATATACCTAACGAAGGAGGTGAAGGACCTCTATAAAGAAAACTATGAAATCCTCAGAAAGGAAATAGCAGAGGATATTAACAAATGGAAGAACATACCATGCTCATGGATGGGAAAAATCAACATTGTTAAAATGTCTCTACTTCCCAAAGCAATCTACCTATTCAATGCCATTCCTATCAAAATACCAACATCGTACTTTCAAGATTTGGAAAAAATGATTCTGCATTTTGTATGGAACCGGAAAAAACCCCGTGTAGCTAAGGCAGTTCTCTGTAACAAAAATAAAGCTGGGGGCATCAGCATACCAGATTTTAGTCTGTACTACAAAGCCATAGTGCTCAAGACAACATGGTACTGGCACAAAAACAGAGACATAGACACTTGGAATCGAATTGAAAACAAGAAATGAAACTAACATCTTACAACCACCTAATCTTTGATAAACCAAACAAGAACATACCTTGGGGGAAAGACTCCCTATTCAATAAATGGTGTTGGGAGAACTGGATGTCTACATGTAAAAGACTGAAACTGGACGCGCACGTTTCTCCACTCACAAAAATTGATTCAAGATGGATAAAGGACTTAAATTTAAGGCATGAAACAATAAAAATCCTCAAAGAAAGCATAGGAAAATCACTGGAAGATATTGGCCTGGGGAAAGACTTCATGAAGAGGACTGCCATTGCAATTGCAACAATAACAAAAATAAAGAAATGGGACTTCATTAAACTGAAAAGCTTCTGTACAGCTAAGGAGACAATAACCAAAGCAAAGAGACAACCTACACAATGGGAAAGGATATTTGCATATTTTCAATCAGACAAAAGCTTGATAACTATGATCTATAGAGAACTCAAACTAATCCATATGAAAAAGCCAACAATCCCATATATCAATGGGCAAGAGATATGAATAGAACTTTCTCTAAAGACGATAGACGAATGGCTAGCAAACACATGAAAAAATGTTCATCATCTCTATATATTAGAGAAATGCAAATCAAAACAACCCTGAGATATCATCTAACCCCAGTGAGAATGGCCCACATCACAAAATCTCAAAACTGCAGATGCTGGCATGGATGTGGAGAGAAGGGAGTACTTTTACACTGGTGGTGGGACTGCAAACTAGTACAACCTTTGTGGAAGGAAGTATGGAGAAACCTCAAGGCACTCAATCTAGACCTCCCATTTGATCCTGCAATCCCATTACTGGGCATCTACCCAGAAGGAAAAAATCCTTTTATCATAAGGACACTTGTACTAGACCGTTTATTGCAGCTCAATTTACAATAGCCAAAATGTGGAAACAGCCTAAATGCCCACCAACCCAGGAATGGATTAACAAGCTGTGGTATATGTATACCATGGAGTACTATTCAGCCATTAAAAAAAATGGAGACTTTACATCCTTCGTATTAACCTGGATGGACGTGGAAGACATTATTCTTAGTAAAGCATCACAAGAATGGAGAAGCATGAATCCTATGTACTCAATTTTGATATGAGGACAATTAGTGACAATTATGGTTATGGGGGGGAAACAGAAAGAGGGAAGAAGGGAGGGGGGTGGGGCCTTGGTGTGTGTCACGCTTTATGGGGGCAAGACATGATTGCAAGAGGTATTTTACCTAACAATTGCAATCAGTGTAACCTGGCTTATTGTACCCTCAATGAATCCCCAACAATAAAAAAAAAAAAAGTTTAAATAAAAAAAAAAATGTAACTGACAAAGTGTTGGATGGCAAAGTAATTAAGCCTTTGTAGCCAGAGAACTTTAATAGTTTTTTGTTTACACGGTGATCTCAGAACACTCGACTACCTTTCCATAGCTCTTAGAACATAAAATCAATTAAAATTCATTTTGTGTTTTTAGCCAAAAAAAAAAAAAATTATACCGATTAAATGATAACTCTCCATTTTCTCTTAACTTCAGGCTTTGGAAACCACCTTTCTGCTTTCTGCCTCTGATTTTGACTGCTCTAGATACCTCATGTAGAAGTGGAATCATTTAGTTTTTGTTTTTGAGACTGGCTTATTTCAATTCACATAATTTCCTCAAGGTTCATGCATGTTGTAGCATGTGTCAGAATCCCTGTCTTTTTAAAGCTGAATGATCTTCCATTATATATGTGTACCATTTTTTGTCCAGCCAGTCATTAGCTGACAGACACTTTAGTTTCTTCCACCTTCAGTCATTGTGAATGATGCTGCTATGAATATGGTTATAAAAATATCTTTTCAAGCCCCTGCTTTCAGTTCTTTTTATTATATACCCAGAAATGAAATAGCTGGACTATATGGTAATTCTATTTTTGATTTATTTAAGGAAATATCATACTGTTTTCCACAGTGGCTATACCATTTTACATTCCACCAATAGTGCATAAGGTTTCCAATTTCTCCACATCCTTGCCAACACTTATTATTTTTCCTTCCTTCCTCCCTCCTTCCTTCCCTTCCTTCCTTCTCTCTTTCTCTCTCTGTCTCTTCTTTCTGGTAGTAGCCATACTAACAGATGTGAAGTATTTTCCTAATGATTAGTGATGTTAGGCATTTTCTCATATGCTTTTTGGTCATCTGTACATCTCCTTTGGAGAAAAGTCTGTTCAAGTCCTTTTCCTATTTTAAAACTGAGTTACTTGGGGTTTTTTTTTTTAATGTTGTTGTAAAGTTGTAGGAGTTCTTTGTGTATTCTGGATTTATGCATTGAAATATACAGATATGCATTACAAATATTTTCTCTCATTCTGTAGATGTCTTCTTATGTTGATTGTGTCCTTTGATACACAAAAGTTTTAAATTTTGATGTAATCTAATTTATCTATTTTTACTTTTGTTGCCTGTGTGTTTTTCATGTCATTGCTTCATTTTGACAACTTGTCCATGTCAATAGGACAAGGTTGAGGAAGAAAGGAATTATCATGGAGTTTAATCCATATTTCAGGTAATATACATTTTACGGCCTAATTAGTGACTTTCACTTTTCTGGCTATAATTTTGCTGGTAGATCTGATGGTTTTTGTCATGCCCCATTGATCACATAAGCATACTAATTATATAGTTCTGTATTGAAAGTTTTGAGAAGTCCCAAAGGAAAGAAACAGACTTAATTTTATTCAACCAGGTTAACCTAGAATTTTCTGAACTTACATGAAAGTGTTTCTTACATTACAAAACATGTATGAGTTAGTAAGCTTCCATGGAAGACGGTTTGATGAAATATGGCCATTGATTCTCCAGCATTCCTGAATGCAGGGTGGGTCCTGGGCTCAGCATAGCCCATTTCAGCTGAGGTCATTCACACATCTGTGGGTTGTGGGTGAATGGGCTGGTGCTGGCAGTCCAGCCAGCCTTATTTTCAGGGCAGAAGCAGGGGTCAGAGGCAAAGCACACGAAGCCTCCTGAGACCCAGGCTTGGACCTGGTACACTGTCTCTTCCACCACATTCTATCCATCATAGTAGGTCACACTTGCAGCCCAGATACAAGGGGAGGGGGACACATTCCATCTTTTGATGGGAGGACATGAGCTGTGGAGTCATATTGCAGAGTAGAGAATTAGAAGTATTTCTGTAATTGCTCTTCCACAGTCATGCTTAGGGCAACTTTTCAGTGTGGAGAACCAAGCTGCCCAACTTCAGAGCAGAAGGTCCACCTTGACTTGAGTTCCATAATCTAAATGAGACACATGAACTCCTTAAGTCAGATTTGTACAGAGCCTGGTCTCTTGACATGTAGGCTTCAGGCAGACCACTGAGCGTGTACACCCTTCCTCCCACACCCAGCTCATGATTATTTCTCTTAATATTTATGGTGTTGGAAAAAGATTAAAATGAATATCAGGAATAGCCCAGGAAGGAAAAAGGGATCATCAAAAGTGACATATAGCATGAGAAGCTGTGATTCAGGAGGAGGGAAGGGCTGTCTCAGGCCATCCTTGATGTTTTGGGGGCCTAAAGCAAGAGTACAAATGGAGTCCCATGCACCAAACATCTAAGATGTAAAAGTTCTTTTTTTCTTTTTTTTTTGAGATAGTCTCACTATATCGATCTCTGTAGAGTGCTGTGGCATCACAGCTCACAGCAACCTCAAACTCTTAGGCTTAAGTGATTCTCCTGCCTCAGGCTCCCAAGTAGCTGGGACTACAGATGCCAGCCACAATGCCCAGATATTTTATGGCTATAGTTGTCATTGCTGTTTGGCAGGCCTGGGGTGGGCTTGAACCTCTGGTGTATGTGGCTGGCACCCTAACCACGTGAGTTACAGGCACCAAGACATGTAAAAGTTCTGAATCAAGCAAAAGCACTGTGATGTGAAAGATGCTGGAGCCTCCTACTTGAAAAATAGAACTTCCCAATAGCCTGTAGACTAGGCTTCAATCTAAAACTCTTGACCTCCTTCAAGTTCAGTGCTGGAACAGGGGAAGATCCGGCCTTTGCCCCTTCTCTTTTAACTCCTGACTCTAACACATAATGCAGGGGGCCTTGTGTGCTACAGTATCCAACACATGGGCACATGAGTGAGGGTACACTTGTGGACATGTGAAATCTCTGTTCACACCCTCTGCACCCAGAGGTCCACCTGTCTGGAAGCTCAGATCGGGAAACAGCCCATGAATATCCTACAGGTGGGCTGAGGTCATCTGAGCAAACGATTCTAGGTCCCAGGCATGGAGAGTGTGGGCAGGGTTGGGTGATGGTGGCTCAGGTTGTGGGCTCTTCAAGCTGTGGAATGGGTGTCACTGGGGAGGGCCAGAGCAGACCCTCTGGTGACAGGGTGAGAGACAGGTGTCCCTCTTGCCAGGATCTAAATTTTTGTATAAGCCACCTGGCTTACTTGGTGATAATGGAGGATTAAAAGTTGATTTTAAGAAAATAAATACTTGATCCTAGTAAAGTCACTTCTTCTCTGAATGACTGTTTTTCCTAAGTTCCAGTGTAGTCACTAGTTACGGCAGCAGTAGAGGTTGGGGCAGGAAGGTGAGCAAAATAAAAGCTAGGAAGGATTCCCTAAGGAAGAGGACCCCAGAGAGGCAGCTGCAGCAGGCCAGGGGTCCTGCCAAAACTACTCACCCCTAGAGTAGTCCCGTATGGTCCCACATGCTGCACGCAGAAGGTAAAACTAGCCCCACCAAATGGCTATGCCACCGTCAAACGACATGCCTCATGTCCAAAGACTTTACATGAATGTTCACGGCAGCTTAATTTGTAAAATAGCTAGAACTGAAAGAAATCCAAATGTCTGTCAACAGGTGAGTGGATAAATAGTTGTGGTCAAGGGACGTGCAGATTAGGAATGTGACTCAACAATAAAATGGAATAAGGATGCACACATCACAGACAAATCTCAATTCTACTGAGTGAAGAAATAAAACCCTCCATCCTTCCTTCCTGGACCCTCCGTCCATCTCTACCCCACCCTCTCTGCTTTGCTGAGTTCTCTCCACCGCCCCTACTTTGATCTGAGGTGGGGAATAGACATGATTCAACCAGCACACAAGGAATGTTTAGCATTGCAGGACTTCTGCTAAGCATGGAGGGAGACACAGCCAGATAAGACCTCACCTAAAGGAGCGTGGAGTGCAGGTAGACAGACAATATTTACAGAAAGACTGATATAAAGTAGAATATAATAAATAAAATAAATACTGTAAGATAAGCACATGGAAAACTGCACAGGATCATGAAGCAGGGTACAAAGCTAAGGAGAGAAAGAAAGCAGAATCAATGATTACCTCTGTGGATAAGGCTTGAGTTGAGTGAAGTCCAATAGGTGTTGAGTCTCTTTAATGTGTTTGGGAGTTCCTTGACTATTAAAAGGAGACAATGGGAGGCTGAGGCAAGAGAATCGCGTAAGTCCAAGAGTTAGAGGTTGCTGTGAGCCGTGTGACGCCACGGCACTTTACCCGAGGGCAGTATAGTGAGACTCTGTCTCAAAAAAAAAAAAAAAAAAAAGGAGACAAGCTGGTTGCCACCTCCACAACATCCACTTTTCCTTTCCCCTTTCCAGTTATACCTATTTTTTGTATAGGGATTTTGTTGTTTTAGACCAACTAACAGAGATCTTACACTCTACTTTTATGCTCACATTATCTGGGTGTAGCCTCTACCACCCCCACATACAGAAGGCATGAAAACACAGAGCCAATGGCATGACTAGGACTGGGCCCCTGGGTCCACCTGACTTCAGAGCCCATATTTTAACAGGCTCCAAGCCCCAGGGAGGAGGCAAGATTTGAGAAACTATGGCCACCCTGGAAGAGATTATCCTAGAGATGCCAGCCCTCACCCACTAGCCCAGTGTCCTGCCAGGATACCGGTCTCCAATCACCTCTTCCAGCTGAGAGTGTGGGAGATAGCACACTTAATTTGGCAAAGCTAATCAGCACAACTTGCCACTCACCTGCCCTCCTAACACACCCAGTGTGGCCATTCATGTGTGGCCATGGGACTTTTTCCATGGAGTGCCAAAGGTGTTCTATTTTCCTCTGAGCCCTTGTGGGCCCTTATGATACCTGGAACTCCTGCAGCCATTTTTGCTACAATGAGTAAAGATAACCTAGGAGAAAACCAACAAATGCAGGAGTGTAGAGACAAGAAAACTGAAGAGAGAGAATGTAGGGCTTTAGTAACTCTGTGAGCCTCTGGGTTAAACCAGGCCTGAAAGCCACACAACTTCCGTAACTTTTAGTTACAAGAGTCAATTCATTCTTTTTATACTTTAAACCAATTTTGAGTTAGATTATTGATTACTTGAATCTGCAAATATCTTAATTGATGCAGAATTCAGGACTGTGATCTTTTATGCAACAGCCCTAGAGCCAGGTAGGTTGCATAAAAGATCAGAATTTTTCAGGTTTAGAAAGGATTCCTTAGTTCATTCCTGCTGCTAGAATGAAATACCAAGACTGGGTAATTTACAAAGAACAGAAATTTATTTCTCACAGGCTGGAGCCTGGGAAGTCCAAGATAAAGATGCAGGCAGGTTTGACGTCCAGTGAGGGTCAGGTCTCAGCTTCCACAGTAGCACCATGTTGCTGCGTCCTAACATGGTAGAAGGTGGGAGGGCAGAAGGTGCCTAACATGGTAGAAGGTGCCTCCCTGAAGCCCTAAGAGCCCCACCTCTTAATACTACCACATTGGTGATTAAGTTTCGTCACATGAATTTGGGGGACATTCATTCCATAAAAGGTAATTCAGTTCCTGTGCTATACATCATGCAGTGAGGTCTGGGGCAACACTGTGCAGTGAACACATTCATAGTTTTACAGTGCAATGTATGAATATTCATATTATTATAATTATAATAATTTACAATAAATAAAGGCTATAACTAATCTTACTTCAGTTCGGGAGTTTGACTCAAACTTCCAGAAAAAACGACTTTCCTTCTCTGAGCTATTTGAATTCTGAAACTTGCAGAAGAAAGACTGCGGTTCACTCTTCATTTCTTCCTGTCCTTAAGTTGGATGACAGTATTTTAGTAACTGCAGTATTCTAGATTAAGGTAATGTGTAACTAGAACTGGGTTTTGTGGCACTGTCACTGTGTTGCATATGCACTTAACACCCTTTGGATGGTGTTTCTGCACAGAATTAACAAAATGGCTAATGAATATGTAGTGAGCATCTAATATGTTCACAGCCCAGAGGAAAAATGAAGCATATGTAAAAATTGGACAAGTTGTGTTTAAAAGGATCCTGGCAGGTACAAAAAGCTAAATAGCAGGCTCAGCGCTTGTAGCACAGTGGTTATAGCACCAGCCACATACACCAAGGCTGGCGGGTTTGAATCCAGCCCAGACCAGCTAAACAACAATGACAACTGCAACTAAACTAAAAAACAGCCGGGTGGTGCGGTGCCTGTGGCTTAAAGGAGTAGGGGGCCGGCCCCATATGCTGGAGGTGGCAGGTTCAAACACAGCACTGGCCAAAAACTGCAAAAAAAAAAAGTTAAAAAATAGCTGGGCATTGTGGCAGGCCCCTGTGGTCCCAGCTACTTTAGAGGCTGAGGCAAGAGAATTGTTTAAGCTTAAGAGTTTGAGGTTGCTATGAGCTGTAATGCCACGGCACTCTACCGAGGGCTACATAGTGAGTTTCTGTCTCAAAAAAAAAAAAAAATGCTAAATAGCAATTAACTTGGTTGAAAAGATGTAAAATGAATCTACAAACCTTCAGCTGCATTCTTCCTTCAAGCACCTCCTTCAGAAAGAAGCCCAGGGCAGGGGCTGGGGCAGTAGGGAGGGGTGGAGAGGGAGGACCTGGGTGAATTTGAAGGAAGGAATCCCCTGGGTGTGTAACACGGGGGAGTGGATAGGGTAGAGAGGCCCTCAAGTCTCAGGGTTGTCACTGGCCACTTTCGTCACTGCATGAGTGTTCTTCCACATGCCTCTCTGGCTGGCCGGACTTCCTTCCCCTCCTGACTAGGTGCCCTGTTCCTCTATTATGAAAGATTGCTTTGTTTGTATACAGGCTGTCACCTAAATTTGGAAGGGATTGGAAGTCACATGAGAGGAAAAAACCCCTGCCATGAATCCTAGCTCGGCTTTTTATGAAAATTATCATACTTAGCAAACATGAGAAACCAGTTCTGTTCTTTGTAGAGGTTGCAGCAATTCTTATTACTGTTAAGACTACAATAAACTCAATGGAACATAACAGAATGTACATAATATAAAGAAAACACATATTTTTCTTTGTCCCTGGTTTCTGACATGGAGCTCCTTGGAATTCCCTGCACAATAGCGGTGTCTTTTGTCTAATGAGACCACCATTGTTGGATCAGTAGATTTTCAGACTGTGGGCTACTCACCAGAAAGACCAAGCCACAGTGGAGATGGTTGCAACTTTTAGTCATATTCCCCTGACATCCTTAAAGGGGAGAGGGGCTGGAAATTGAGTTAATTTCCAATGGCCAGTGATTCCATCATTTATGCCTATGTAATAAAACCTCCATTAAAAATCTCTACATGGTAGGGTTCAGAGAACTTCCAGGCTGGTGCACATGTGGAAGTGCAGGGAGGGCAGAGCACCAGAGTGAGTATAGGCCCCCCCGCACCGTTATCCCCCCACATTCTCATACCCTGCTCTATGCATCTCTTCCATTTGGTCTCTCGTCAGTTATATCCATTATGATAAAGCAGTACGTGTAAGTAAGAGTTTGCCTGAGTTTTAAGAGCTATTCTTGCACATCGGTGAGCCCAAGAAAAGGTCTTAGGAGCCTCTAACTTCACAGCCAGCTGATTATAAGTATGGCAGCCCAATCTGCTGCCTGAAGATGAGGGCAGTCTCCTGGCACTGAACCTTAATGTGTGGTAGTTAGTGGCAGAACTGAACTGAAAAGCAGGACACCCTATTAGTATCTGGTGAGTTGGGGAATTAGTAGGAGTGAGGGAAAATCCTCATGTGCTTGGTGCCAGATGTGGTGAGGTAGAAACAGTTTATACAATGTGGGAAACTGCTCAAGACCTAAAGCCAGATCCAGTCCCTGCATGGATGGACATGTCTTTGTGCCACACAAGTTAGATAAGACTTCCTCTTGGCAGAAGTCCCCACGTGGCATGTGCTTATCTTTCTGCTTGTTCCTGGCAGTTTTGCTCAGGAAGAGACACCAGCCTAGATCAAAGATGAAAATATCTGGAGTTGGCAGCCTAAAGCAGCTATTGTGTGAGTTGAGATCTCAACCCCATTCATAGTTTTAAATAGAAAAATGAATCTTCTGGTCCTGCAAATTACACCTGATCATGTAGAGATAACAGCGAATTATATGCTTTCTGAGAAGCAATTCTTTTTTTTTTTTTTTTTTAATTTGGCCGGGGCTGGGTTTGAACCCGCCACCTCCGGCATATGGGACCGGCGCCCTACCCGCTGAGCCACAGGCGCCGCCCCGAGAAGCAATTCTTTAAGGAGGCCATACGCGTTTCATGGTATTTAAGCTCACATTTGCATGTCAAACGGAGTGTATGTAGGCCTTTTGATTATAAATGATATGACAAATTCTTTTCTTTTTATTATTAAATCATAGGTGTGTACATTAATGCGATCATGGGGCACCATATACTGGTTTTATAGACCGTTTGACACATTTTCATCACCCTGGTTAACATAGCCTTCCTGGCATTTTCTTAGTTATTATGTTAAGACATTTATATTCTACATTTACTAAGTTTCACATGTACCCTTGTAAGATGCACCGTAGGTGTAATACCACCAATTACCCTCCCTCTGCCCATCCTCTCCCCTTCCTCCCCTCCCTCTACCCCTTCCCCATATTCTTAGGTTATAACTGGGTTATAGCTTTCATGTGAAAGCAATAAATTAGTTTCATAGTAGGGCTCAGTACATAGGATACTTTTTCTTTCATTCTTGAGATACTTTACTAAGAAGAATATGTTCCAGCTCCATCCATGTAAACATAAAAGAGGTAAAGTCTTCATCTTTCTTTAAGGCTGCTAATATTCCATGGTGTACATATACCACAATTTATTAATCCATTCGTGGATCGATGGGCACTTGGGCTTTTTCCATGGCTTAGCAATTATGAATTGGGCTGCAATAAACATTATGGTGCAAATATCTTTGTTATAATGTGATTTTTGGTCTTCTGGGTATATACCTAGTAGAGGATTTATAGAATTGAATGGCAGATCTATTTTTAGATCTCTAAGTGTTCTCCAAACATCTTTCCAAAAGGAATGTATTAATTTGCATTCCCACCAGCAGTGTAGAAGTGTTCCCTTTTCTCCACATCCACGCCAAAATCTCTGGTCTTGGGATTTTGTGATATGGGCTAATCTTACTGGAGTTAGATGATATCTCAAAGTAGTTTTGATTTGCATTTCTCTGATGATTAAAGATGATGAGCATTTTTTCATATGTCTGTAGGCTGTGCGCCTGTCTTCTTTAGAGAAGTTTCTCTTCAAGTCCCTTGCCCAGCCTGCTATGGGATCACTTGTTCTTTTCTTGCTTATACGTTTGAGTTCTCTGTGGATTCTGTTATTAAACCTTTGTCGGAGACATCACCTGCAAATATCTTCTCCCATTCTGAGGGCTGTTGCTTGCTTTACTTACTGCGTTTTTGGCTATGCAGAAGCTTTTTAGTTTGATCAGGTCCCAGTAGTGTATTTTTGAAGCTGCTTCAATTGCCTGGGGGAGTCCTCCTCATAAAATACTCGCCCAGACTGATTTCTTCAAGGGTTTTCCCTGCACTCTCTTCTAGTATTTTTATAGTTTCATGTCTTAAGTTTAAATCTTTAATCCAGTGAGAGTCTATGTTAGTTAATAGTGAAAGGTGTGGGTCCAGTTTCAGTCTTCTGCAGGTTGCCAGCCAGTTCACCCAGCACCACTTGTTAAATAGGGAATCTTTTCCCCACTGAATGTTTTTAATTGGCTTATCAAAGACCAAATAATGGTAAGTAGATGGATTCATCTCTTGGTTCTCTATTCTGTTCCAGACATCTACTTCTCTGTTTTTGTGCCAGTATCATGCTGTTTTGATCACTATCGATTTATAGTATAGTCTGAGATCCGGTAGCGTGATTCCTCCTGCTTTGTTTTTATTTCTGAGTGATGTCTTGGCTATTCGAGTTTTCTTCTGATTCCATATAAAATGAAGTATTATTTTTTCAAGATCTTTAAAGTATGACAGTGGAGCTTTAATAGGGATTGCATAACAATGTTGATTCTTCCCAGCCATGAGCATGGTATGTTTTTCCATTTGTTAACATTTTCAGCTATTTCTTTTCTTAGAGTTTCATAGTTCTCTTTATAGAGATCTTTCACGTCCTTTGTTAGATAAATTCCCAACTATTTCATCTTCTTTGGCACTACTGTGAATGGAATAGAGTCCTTAACTGTTTTGTCAGCTTGACTATTGTTGGTATATATAAAGGCTACCAAATTATGAATGTTGATTTTGTAACCTAAGATGCTGCTATATTCCTTGATCACTTCTAAGAGTTTTGTAGTAGAATCCCTGGTGTTTTCCAGATATACAATTATATCATCTGTGAAGAGCAAAAGTTTGATCTCTTCTGACCCTATATGGATACCCTGGATCGCCTTTTCTTCCTTAATTGCCATGGCTAAAACTTCCATCACAATGTTAAAGAGCAGTGGAGACAATGGGCAGCCTTGTCTGGTTCCTGATCTGAGTGGAAATGATTTCAATTTAACTCCATTGAATATGATATTGGCTGTGGGTTTGCTGTAAATGGCCTCTATCAATTTAAGAAATGTTCATTTGATATCAATTTTCTTAAGTGTTCTGATCATGAAGGGATGCTGGATATTATCAAAAGCTTTTCCTGCATCAATTGAGAGAATCATATGGTCATTGTTTTTTTATGTGTTTATGTGCTGAATTATACTTATAGATTTATGGATATTGTACCAGCTTTGAGACCCTGGGATAAAACTGACTTGGTCATGATGTATAATTTGTTTGATGTGTTGCTGGATTCTGTTTGTTAGGATCTTCTTGAATATTTTTGCATCTATATTCATTAGTGATATTGGTCAATAATTTTCTTTTCTTGTTGGGTCTTTTCCTAGTTTGGGGATCAGGGTGATGTTTGCTTCACAGAATGTGTTAGGTAGTCTTCCTTCTTTTTCTACATTTTGGAATAGGTTGAGTAATAATTCTGACGTGAAGCCATCTGGTCCTGGGCTTTTCTTTTTATGGAGATTTTGTACGGTTGATGCTATTTCAGAACTTGATATTGGCCTGTTTAATATTTCCACTTGATGCTGGGTAAGTCTTGAAAAGTGATGTGCTTCCAAGTATTGGTCAATTCCCTTCAGATTTTCATATTTCTGAGAATAAAGTTTCTGGTAATATTCATTAAGGAGTTTTTTAATTTCTGAGGAGTCTGTTGTTATTTTGTCTTTGTCGTTTCTGATTGATGAGATTAGAGATTTTACTCTTTTTTTCTGGTTAGGTTAGCCAAAGGTTTATCTGTTTTATTGACCTTTTCAAAAAATCAACTTTTTGATTTATTGATCTATTGTATAATCCTTTTGTTTTCAATTTCATTTAATTCTGCTGTAGTTTTGATTATTTCTTTACTTCTACTGGGTTTGGGGTTGGAATGTTCTTCTTTTTCCAGTTGCTTGAGATGTCCCATTAAGTTGTTAACTTCTTCTTTTTCCATTCTCTTGAGGAAGGTTTGAAGTGCTATAAATTTCCCTCTTAGGAGTGCCTTTGCAGTATCCCAGAAGTTCTGATAATTCATGCCTTCATTGTTGTTTTGTTCCAAAAATTTGGCAATTTCCTTCTTAATCTCATCTCTGACCTAGCTATCATTCAGCATAAGGTTATTTAACTTCCATGGTGATCTGAGAAGGTGCAAGGAATAATTTCTATTCATTTAAATTTACAGAGGTTAGACTCGTGACCTAAGTTGTGATCGATTTTGGAGTATGTTACGTGGGCTGATGAGAAGTATGTGTATTCAGGTTTGTTGGGATGAAATGTTCTGTAGATGTCTGCTAAATCCAAATGTTGGATGGTTAGGTTTAAATCTAAAATTTTTTTGCTGAGCTTCTTATTGCAGGGTCTTATTATTGCACTGCCAAAGGAGTGTTGAAATCTCTGACTATTATGGAGCTGAAGGAAATCAAGTTGCTCATGTCTGTTAGAGTTTCTCTTATAAATTGAGGTGCATTCTGGTTGGGTGCATAAATATTAATAATTGAAATCTCATCATATTGAGTAATACTCTTAACACATATGAAGTGACCATTCTTATGTTTCCTTACTTTTGTTGGTTTAAAGCCTATTGTGTCTGCAAATAGAATTGCAACACCTGCTTTTTTCTGATTACCATTTGCCTGAAATATGGATGACCACCCTTTCACCCTGAGTCTATATTTACTTTTAAGGTAAGATGTGACTCTTGTATGCAGCAAATATCTGGCCTGAGTTTTTGTATCCAGTCACCTAACCTGTGCCTCTTTGGAGGACAGTTTAAGCCGTTCACATTATTGGAGAATATTGATAAGTCTGGTAAAATTTTGGGTATTAAGTTTTTTGAAAGTCCAGTGGACATTTTTAATCCTTTCACCACTGTGGAAGTTGGAGTTTGATCCAAAGTTTCTGAGTGAGTTTACTTTTGTGGTAGAGGGTTTGGCTGGTCATTATGGAGGATAGGTCTGAGAATATCCTGAAGTGCTGGTTTGGTAATAGAAATTTCTTCAACATATGAATGTCATTAAAGTATTTAATTTCTCCATCATAAATGAAACTCTGTTTAGCTGGATACAGGATCCAGGGTTGAAAGTTATTTTGCTTTAGGAGATGAAAAGTTGACGACCACCCTCTTCTAGCTTGAAAAGTTTCAGCAGAGAGATCTGCAGTCATTCTAATATTCTTCCCTTTGTAGGTAATGGATTTCTTACATCTGGCTGCTTTCAAAATTTTCTCCTTCATATTAACTTTAGTGAAGTTAATTATGATATGCCTGGGGGATGTCTTATTCAGATTGAGTCGTGCTGGGGTTCTGAAACTATCTGCTATCTGAATTTCAGAATCTCTTGGCATGTCTGGAAAATTCTCTTTCATAATTTCATGGAGAAGGGCCTCTGTACCTTGCAAGGCCACTTCATCACTTTCAGGGGTGATGAAGGCAGATATTAGCCTTCTTTGAATTATCCCAGAGCTATCTGAGAGAATGATCCATTTTTGCTTTCCATTTCTCTTCCTCTTTGAGAGTTTAGGAGCATTCAAAAGCTTTGTCTTCAATGTCAGAAATCCTTTCTTCTGCTTGCTCCACTCTGTTACTGAGGGATTCTACTGTATTTTTCAGATCTTTGAGGGCTGCAAATTCTTGCTTCAGTGCGTCAAAATCTTTGGTTGCTTTGTCTTTAAATTCCTTAAATTCTTGAGACAACTTTTGAATTTCTCCTTGAATTTGTAATTCTGACTTTTGAATTGCTCCTCGAATTTCTAATTCCAAATTTTCCTCCATTCTATTAATCTCGTTTGCAATCCCAATTCTGAATTCGATTTCTGACATCTCGGCCAGCTCTTTACAAATGGGATCTTCAGTTACATCTGCCATATCTTTCCTTGAGGGGGTTGATCTGTTCTGGTTATTCATGTTACCAGAGTTTTTCCACTAATTCTGCCCCATATTTTACAACATTTGATTTTTCCCCTGGAGCTTCATCGAGGACCCATACAGTGCTATGGCCTGAGAAACTGGGGACCTGTTTGGTGTGGTGGGGCTAGGTGCTTCTCTCTTGTTTTAAACTGGTCTCTGTCTGACCCTAGTGAAACAGTTACTCTGGGTTGAAGTCTCAGCTGTGGAAAAATACCAGCAATTAATTTACCCTGCCCCCCACAGGCAACAAT
Source organism: Nycticebus coucang (assembly GCF_027406575.1). Classification (NCBI taxonomy): domain Eukaryota; kingdom Metazoa; phylum Chordata; class Mammalia; order Primates; family Lorisidae; genus Nycticebus; species Nycticebus coucang. Next base: position 36,644,766 of record NC_069789.1, read on the forward strand.
TGGAAAAGGAAAATCAAACCTTCCTACAACCACATACCCAGGGCACCACTTGAATAGTCCTTGGGCGGTTGGCTTAGTTCAAATGTCCAAATCAATTGTCTCAGTCAGCACCTGTCTCAGGTGGGTGAGTTTAAAAGGTCTCTGGCAACTGGATCGCAGGGGTCTGGTGACAACTGAGATGTGACTTGCTCTGGTGCTCTGTGAAGTCAGGAGGACCCGCCCAGCAAATAGATTAGTTTGGGAAGGTTGATGCCTCCTTCCCCTCCTTGCACCTCTGTCACACACCTCCCACCCCAGTCACTGATAGCCCCGCAGGGCTGTGACCCAGTTGCCTCCAGTGAGCAGATACTCCAGGGGTTTGCACCTGCCTGAATGCAAGGAAATCTATATCTGCTCAGCCAGGCTGCTGCTCTCTGCCTCTATCCAGCAGAGGGAGATGAGGCCTGACAACCTCGGGCACTTGATGGAGGCTGGGGGGTGTTCACTCAGTTCCAGCCCTGCCCTTGATTGATGTTACTGACAGAATAGTACAACTTTGCAGAATTTGTTTCTGTCCCTGCTAAATTCCCCTGCAGAAGAGAAGCTATTTTGAGTTCCCAGAACCTGCGACTCAGGCCCTGTCTTTGCTCCTGCAGGTTTGTATTCAGTCAGCTGTCAGTTCTAGCCTCCTGCCTTCCTTCATGTATAAGCTGATGATCCCCTGAGGGCTGGGTGCATCTTAGGCTCAATAAAGCAGTCCTCTGGGTCAGCCCTGCCCTGGGAATTTCCCAGCTCTGTGCGTACGTTTTCTAGTCTCCGCGCTCCACCCAGGCTGGTACCACCTCAGGCAAACCCTTTACTCATGGGGCCTGCGTTTCCATCCCAGATTTGTTCTGTGGTGGTTGCCACCCGAGAAGATGCCCGGCCTCCTCTGGTGTGGCTTCAGAATATCCGGGAGTGAGCCCTATTGTTGCCAAAAACGGTTGCTGCTTTGCGCCTTGGGCCACTGCTGCTCCGATGTGGTTCCCTCTCAGCCGACCATCCTCTCCTCACTCCCGTGCTGCAGAATCAGCACTGACCAGCTGCAGTCTAGGCACTGCCCACACCCCTCGAGAAATCACCCAATAATCTGGACTCCTGGGGGACAGGCCTCCAGACCTCAGAGTGAGAGTGGAGGGGAATGCTGGGAGCTCAGAATTGCAGGTAGAGAATATATACAGTTTTATACAGTTTTATGCCTGGCAGGAGAATGCCGTGGCACCCTAGTAGGGGAGGTAGGTTCAGTTTTTAGAGAGTGTCTCCTGTGGAGTCTAGTGGGAGGACCTCTGTGAACTCTGCTCGTTTGTTTGTGGGGCACTCTGAGCCGTTCTCATGGGGGAGGGGACTCCTGTCCACTTGGTGATGAATTTTGTACATTTTGTTTGTATCCTTGGGGTCCCAGCTCACCTCAGCGGGGTTGATGTGCATTCTTCAACCTTCTCTCTTGGTGCAGCTCTAATCCACCAGGTTACTTGCTAAATTTCTGTCCTTTGATATGACAGATTCTTATTCATCATCCCTAAGATATCAAAGAGAGGAAAAATAAGGGTCTTTAGCTAAGTTGCTTCACCGTATCTCTAACTCACTACATGCTGAGAGAACTGTGAAGGGAATGAGTCTGGGGAACCGATGTAGGCAGAGAGCCCCCAGCAGATTTGAACCCACTTCCTTGTGGCATGTCTACACAAAGAGGGCACCAAAGTACCCACCAGAGCATCTGGCTTCCTGAGACTAGCAGGCCAGCCTTCAGAATTATCAGGAAGGCTAGAGATGCAGGGACAGCTATTGTGAGTTGGAGCCTGGTGCTTAGCACAGCGTCTACCTTCTCCAGAGCCTTAGACTGTGGAGTCCCAACCTGGGTGGGTTCACCCCTCCCACAGATGGGGCATATCCCAGCCTTGATTCTCTGCGGCTCACTCCCACCTAGCTTCTGTGTCTCAGTGGCCATTCAGGGTCTGCACCTGCCCTTGCCCTCATGCACTTCTTCCCCCCCCACCCCAATATTGGCTGCTGCTGCTTCCAGTATATCAATGACCCTCCCCTCAGAGTGTGCTAACAACTGGCTGGTTGAATCAAGGGGCTCTTTCTTTCTTTATTCCTTCTTGCCCTTGGTCTGCGTGTGGCCTTTGACTGAAGACCATCTGCTCCTGGACCTTCCTGCCAAGGCCTCCACAGCTCAGCACTTTGCCAGGCTCTTCACCTGCTTCTCAAATGTTCTTTTTTTTCCTGCCCACTTGGGTGACTCCTTGAAAGAGACTTTCCTCCCTCTTCTATTTCAAGTGTCCCTCTGCAGGTGAGTGCAGTCTGCCTGCCGTCTGCCTGCTGACGGCTCGTGAATAATGAACTGCACCACTCATTCAGCACCTCTGTGTGCTGGGCCCACTCTACATGCTCCATGTCATTAACATGTGCTCTATGGCATTTACTAGCTTCTCTTATTATCCCCATTTTACAGATGCAGAAACTGAGGCACACAAAGTTGATTTTTTTTTTTTGAGACATGGTCTTGTTTTGTCACCCTAGCTTCAGTGCAGTGGTGTCATCATAGCTGACTGCAACCACAAGATCCTGGGCTCAAGTGATCCTCCTGTCTTAGGCTCCTGAGTACCTGGGACTATAGTTGTGAGTCACCACTGGGTAATTTTCCTATTTTTTTTTTTCAGAGACAAGATCTTGCTCTTGTTCAGGTTGGTCTTGAATTCCTGAGCTCAAGCAATTCTTCAGCCTCTGCCCTCCAGAGTGCTAGAATTACAGGAGTGAGGCACCACTGGCTAATTTTCCTATTTTTTTGTAGAGGTGGGGTCTTGCTCTTCCTCAAGCTGGTCTCGAACTCATGAGGTCAAGTAATCCACCCATCTTGGCCTCCCAAAGTGCTAGGATTACAGGTGTGAGCCACCATGTCCAATGTAGCTGGCTTTTTACCTGACATCTTCTTTTATGTTCCCAAGACCCTAGAAGACATTTTTTACCTTAATGTCCATCTTTCACCAAATGTATTGTGTCCAAGACTCACATACCATTTTCTCCTAAAATACATTCTGACACCAAGCCACTGGTATTCTGGGTGCCACATTGTGCATTGTAACAGCTGTGGTTGAGCAGCTTTTTGAGAACAAGAGGTCCCTAAGCTTCCTGCCAGCTGGAGTGCAGCAGCCTCTCCACCCACACCACCACAATGGCCCTGCCAACCTTCAGGAACACTGACGACACACACTTCCTTAAGTGCGTGGTATGGGAGAAAAAGCAGAGAGGGGGATGTGTTGCACTTGAGTCAGACAGAAGGTGGCAGCTCCAAGAAGTGAGATGGAGTGAGAGCAAGTGTTCAAATGGACAGTGTGAGAAGTGGAGGCACACACAGAAGCCTGAGACCAGAGAAATGGTGGCTAGGACACAGGACTTTCTATGGCATGTAGGAGGGCTGAATCCATTCTCACTAAACCCCAGATGTGACTCCAATGCACATACATTTGCTTTGTACTCAGATTTTCCCATTTCTTTCCATTCCTGTGGTTACTACTTCATGTCCAGGCTGAGACAGAGGCTCTAGACTTTTGTTTCTGCCTATTATCTTTCTCTGCTTCTGTCCCTCTTTTATTTGTTTATTTATTCTTTATTAAGTTATATATATATATATATATATCATGAATATATTTATGCCTTTGTGGGAGTCAATGTGTTGATTATTTGTATAAATTAGAGTGCTTACATCCTACTAATTAACATAGCTTTCACCTCATTTACTTAATCACAGTTTTAAGACATTTGTATTCAATACTTGATAGATTTGACTTGTACCCTTGCAATATGCTCCATAGGTGAGGTCCTACCATTAACCCTCCCTCTATCAAACGACCCCCCTCTCTTCCCATCTCTTTCCCCTTCCCTCCTTCATCCTGGTCTATAGTTGTGATTCAACTCTCATATGAAAGTGTGAGTGATTATAAATTGGTTTTATTGTAGTACTGAGTACATTGGATTTTTTTCCATTCTTGAGATACTTTACTAAGAAGTAACCAGCTCCATCCATGTAAACATAAAAGAGGTAAAGTCTCCATCTTTTTGTAATGCTGCATAGTATTCCATGGTATACATATACCATAATTTATTAATCCATTCATGGGTTGATGGGCACTTGGGCTTCTTCCAAGAGTTGGTAATTACAAATTGAGCTGCAACAAACAATCCGGTGCAAATATCTTTGTTGCCAAGTCATTTTTGGTCTTTTGGATATACACCTGGTAGAGGAATTGCAGAATCAAACGGCAGGTCTACATTTAGACCCTTGACTGTTCTCCAAACTTCTTTCCAAAAGGAATGTATTTGTCACTCTTTTATATCACTTCTGGATTTGTCTTTCTACAACACTAATGTCATTGTGAACACAAACTCATCTGCTCAGGAGCCTGAAATCCTTCCTGCTGCCTTTAGGATGAAATCTAGAGTCTTTCTAGGTGAAACCTTCCTTACCAAGGTTTTCCACCTCCCACCCCCAATCCAACCATCTCCATTAATGGAATCTTCTTTCCAGTTACTCAGCCCTCAAACCCTAGAGTCTTCCTTGAGCACTCTCTTTCTCATCCCTCTCAGGCTGTATCCTAGGCCAGCAGTCCACAACCTCTTTGGCCCCAGGGACTGATTTCATGGAAAATAAGTTTTTCCCAATGACTGGGGGGTGAGGGCAGGGATGATTCAAGCACATCACATTTATTGTGAACTTTATTTGTATTATTATGACATTGTAATACATACTGAAATAAATATTGCAGAATTAATGGGAGCCCACCTCAGCTCTGCTTCAGATCATCCGGCATTAGATTCTCATAAGATGCGTGTAACCTAGATTCCTCACATGCACAGTTTACAGGAGGGTTCTTGCTCCTGGGAGAATCTAATGCTGCCATTGATCTGACAGGAGGAGGAGCTTAGGTGCTGATGTGAGTGATGAGTGGAGGCTGTAAATACTGATGAAGCTTCAGTCATTTGTGTGCTGTTCAACTCTTGCTGTGCACCTGATTCCTTACATCTACAGACTAGTACCATGGCCAGTACTGGTCTGTGGCCTGGGGTGTGGGGACTGTAGGTCTAGGTCCACAGTAAAGCTGTAGCAATGACCTTAAGAATATGCCCAACCTTCTCCATTTCTGGCCTTCATGGCTCCTTGGCTGGTCCTGGCTAAGGTCCATGCCCTTCACTTGGAGATTGCATTTTCCCCTCGCTAGTGCCAGCACAGTAGTCATAGAGAATCTGCTAAATGCCTCCTTGTGTCTGTCACTCCATGTCCTTTCCTATAAGACACTGTACAGTCCATCTTTCCTTTTCCTCTCCATCTAGACTGACTATTCTACCCTTGCTTCTTCCACTCCAGCCATTTTGGCCTCATTGTCATTCTGAAGATTCATAGATTCAGCTCCTAGCTTAGGGCCTCTATACTCTCTAGTCAGTCCATCTGCCTGGATTACTCTTCCCTCAGTCTTCAGATGGCTCACAACATCAACACCTTCAAATCTCTGCTGAAATGCCGCTTTCCTCTGAGCAGCCTTCCCTGATCCTTGTGTTTCCACTGTGACACTTCTCATCCTCTCTGGCCCACCCTTTCACCTTTTCTGCTTTATTTCCCACCACAGCCCTCACCAGGTCCTAAATATGATATTACTTATTTATTCTCTGATTTGTTTTTGTGTCTCTTTCCCCTGGAATGGAGGCTCCCTTACACCCTGGTGTAGAGGAAAGAGAAATTTATCTTATCCCCTGCTCTGTTTCCAGGCCTCAGCACAGCTCTTACACACAGAAGGTGGTCACTTGGATTAGTCAGGGTTCTCCAGAGAAGCAGAGCCATGCAGAGATATGCATAAGAGGAGATAAATTATGAGAACTGACTGACATTATTTTGGTGGCCAAGAAGTCCCACAATGTACAGTGTGCAAATTGAAGACCCACCAAAGCTGGTGGTGTAATTCAGCCTGAGCCAATGTCCTGAAAACTTGTGGTGGAGTTGGGTGATAATGAGGCTGCTGGTGTAAGTCCTTAAATCCAAAGTCCTGAGAACAAGGAGCTTTTATTTCTAAGGGCAGGAGAAGATGGATGTTCCAGCTCAAGGACAGGGAGAGATGATTCGTCCTTCCTCCACTTTTTTTGCTCTATTCAGGCCTTCAAGATGGTTGGTGCCCATCCACATTGGTGAGGGTGATCTTCTTTACCTGCCCCACTGATTAAAATATTAATCTCTTCCAGAAACAGTCTCACAGATACACCCAGAGATAATGTTTTACCACCTATCTGGGCATCCCTTAGGAAAGTCAAGTTAACACATTAAAATGAACCATTTGTCACTCTTAGCTGCTGCAAGGAATTTATTGACCTATTCTCCTTGCCCCATGCCCTCTTTCCCCTGGTATCCCTTTCCTTCTTTCTAATCGTGCCAGGATATCAAGGATCAGGTGGGTGTCTTCTCCTCTCTGAAGTCTTCTTATCCCATTTCTCCCCACACTGACTTCTCCCTTTTCTAGGTTCCTTTGCACTTGTAACTCTGGACAAATGTGGTGGCTTGGACTGATCCCATCAAATAGACGAAGTACTAGCAAAGAGTGAAATTTCTCAGAGAGGAATTGCTTCTATTTTTTCCCTAAATAAAGAGAGGAAGAAGGGAATTGAAGATGGCCACTAAAAAGAGATTACAACCCAGACAGACAAACCCAAAGGATATCCCCAGTGGCCTGAGGGATGAGGGTGTGAGGTTTTTGAGGCCCAGCCTCAGGGAAACAAGTGGCAGTCATGCTTGATGAAGACACAGCCCACAGGTGTACAGAACATTGAGAAGCCAGCACATTGAGAAGTCTAGTGGGAAAGAGGGAACATGGTGCAGCCTGGTGAGAGGTGAGGGCACTGGCACCTTGGTTTTCCAGATCCAAGTAATGGGCTGCCACTGAGATGACCTCCTCAGGGTTTATATATCTAGCATGTCTATACTTATTGTTTGCTCTAAGGATTACAGAGTATCATTTGTAGATAAAATCTATTCATATAACAACATACTAGAGTGTGTGGAAGGAATGCCATGTTTGGAAGAATAGTGCCTAGTTGACCTGCAAAAATATCCCAAGGGAGCCCCATCCTATAGAAAAAGAGCCTTTCCCAGGGATTGGTGGAAGCTTGTAAGTTTTACACAGATTCAGGGCCACGTGCTATGGCAGGGAGGGTTTTTTCCTCATTGTTTTACATATATTAATAATTCCAAGCAAGTTGATACTTCTGTGGAAGGGCAGAAACATGCCATGTTGTACCTTCTCCTCCAAAAAGCCTAGTTCTGAGCACACAGTAGGTTCTGGATAACTTTTGGATTGACGAATGAAGAAATGAAAGGCAAATGTCTTCATCTTTCTATGTGAAAGATTATTCAGTACAGATCTATGGTCCAAGCTGTTTTCTGAGAATCCAGTATTGTCACTCTTTTACAATACTCTGATCCCAATTAGAGAGTCGAGTCCCCCTATGTGAAGTGAGAAAATGGATCTTGAAGGGGATTGGGAGGCCTTGGAATGAGTCCAAGAGAGACTGTTAATCAGCTCATGACACAGAGTTGGAGAAGGATATTTTGGGCTGCAGAGAGAAAGCTCATGCAAAGCGCAGCAGTAGCTCTGGCAAGTTCAGGCCCATTTGGATGAGTCAAGGGCAGGCTATGATGGACCATTTCCAGGATAGTCTGTCTACCCAAGGCCTCAGCACCACCAGTGACCCTTGCCCAGCCTACTTCTGCTGACAGGATGGTGTCCTCACAAGAAAAATCAAGTCTGTCCCTCTCTCTGGAAGCCTTAATCTCTGGAACAGTGGTATTTGCACTTATTTTCCTTCTTCTCTCCCACCAACAGCCCAGAGTAAAACAGGTCTCCCAGGGGCCATTTGCAGCACTTGCTGGTGTGAGTTGTGGGGCTCCTCAAGACCCTTTTGCCCCATCAGCCCGCCATTCAGTCATGGAGTAATATAAGGTGGTTTAGCTGTTGGGGGCACTGGGAGGATATAGCGAGGCATTGAAACTCACTTAAACCACCTCCTAGGACTGCCAAGAGCCTGCTCTCTTGCCAGAGAAATGATGTCCATCCCAGAAGCTTGCATGAAACATGTCACCCCAGGACCACACAAATGCATTGTATTAGGTGATCTCCAGTATCCCTTCCAGCTCCAGGCAGCTATGGCTCTAAATTCAGGGCTTGACCAACCGATAATGCAGGCCCTTTGCTTATTTTATTCTGCTGCCTTTATTTGCTATTTCATCTTGTTCCTTATCTCGTCTGCCTTATGAGACTAAAAGTAAAGGGAAACACAAATCCATCATTTTCACAGTTTGTTGGCGGCTCAAATTCACCAGTTTTGCAATTTGTTTGCAGCAGTTAGGAAAAGGTTCATTGGGGAAGTTTGATGGAATCTGCTATGGTTTGAATGTGTCCCCCAAGTTCATATGTTGGAAACTTAATCCTCAATGAAATATAATGGGAGATGGAGCTTAATAAGAGATGACTAGGTTGCCCTTATGGACAGATTAACATTGTTATTGGGGGACTGAGTTAGTTATCAAGAAACAGTTTGTTAGAAAATTGAGTTTGATGCCATTTTGCCCTCCTGCTTTCATGCCCTCTTGCCCTTCCACCATCTGCCATGGGCTGACACAGCATGAAGTTCCCCACAAGATGCTAGCTTCATGCTCTTGGACTTCCCAGCCTCCAAAATTGTGATTCAAATAATCTTATATTGTTCATAAATTACCCAGTCTCAGGTATTCTGTTATAGTAACACAAAATGGACTAAGAAAGAACCACAGTCAAGATAAATACAAGTAGTTCCTTGCAAGCACAGACAGAAAGTAAGCACTTGCTCATGGAAGTAAGAGACAATTTGGAAAACTAATGCACTGGAATTGGAATCAGGTCTTAAGGAAAATGCAGGAGTTGCCTGAGTTTTTATCTTTGTGTTGCACCTGCCAAGAAAAAAACTTCCTCAGCAATTCCCATGATTTGTTCTTCTCATCCTTTAACTCTCATTTCAGAAGGCACCTCCTCAAACCCAGTGTCCATCAATGAACGACTAGATTTAAAATATGTGGTGCATACATACAAAGAAATACTATTCAACCTTAAAAATGAAGGGAATTTTGACACACTCTGAACCTTGAGGACATTATGCTAAGTGTAAGGAGCCAGTCATGAAAAGATAAATATGACATGACTCAGCTTACACGAGGTATCTAAAGAAGTCAAATCCACAGATCAAAAAGTAAAATGGTGATTGCAAAGACTGGGAAGAGAAGGAAATGGGGAGCTATTGTTTCATGGGTACAGATTTTTAGTTTGGGATGATGAAAAAGTTCTGGAAATGAAATGGATGGTGGTGATGGTTGCCCAAGGATGTAAATGTACTTAATATTGAACTGTACACTTTAAATTGGTAAAAGTCATATATTTTATATTATGTCAATTTTACTGTAGTAAAAAATTTTAAGAGTAGATGTAAATTGCATCAGAAAAAATACAAGTTACCACCTCAGGAGTCCTTCCCTGGCCATCCAATCTCAACAATTTTCCTCATCACAGTTCCCTGGTTACCCTCTATTTCAATTGCCCTATTTATTTCCTCCCTATAACTCACCCCAACCTTGTACTTGCACTTGTTTCCTTATAAGCTTCATGAAGGCAGTGACCTTATCTGTTTTGTTCATTATTGCACCCTCCTTACCTTGCACTATGCTTGGCAGGAATTAGGTGTTAAGAAGTGTCTGTTGAAGGAAATATTGAAAATTCTATAAAATGCCTAGTACAATAGAGATATAAAAATTCTTATTCATTTTACATGGGCTTTCTCAAATTGGAAGGATTCCACATAGTGAGAATAGTTTAAGACAAAGGAAATCTAAACATAGATCACCTTATTGCTGAAGGCAGCAATAATTTGACTTGGAGCACCTTTTAAGAGTGACTAACATAGGATTGACATTAAGCCAAGAAGTGGATTGATGAAGCTTCAACTGGGCAAGTTGAGGCTGCATGGCTGTAAAACCATGGCTGTAAAACCAGAAACTCCAACTTAGAATGCTTTAGACAAGAAACCAAATGTATTCTCTCATTTGAAAAAGAATTAAGGTAAAGGCTTCAGGGACTGGTTAACTCAATGGCTCAGTATATAACCAAGGTCTCATTTTCTTTCCATACTTTTCTATTCTCTCTTTAGTAGGTGAGCTTTGTTCTTAGGTCAAGATGACTGCCTTAGTTCCAGGTGTCACAGCCAGACACAGTGGCACAGCTACTTCTGTGGAAGAAGATAAACTGTCCTTCCTGTGTCTCTTTTGGGCAAGTAAAGGAATCTTTCATAGCAGCCCCACAGATTTCCTATGATGTTTGGCCAGAAATGCAAGCCATGTTCGTGCCTAAACTGGTCACCTGAACAGGTGAAAGAGACCACTATGATTGGCTTAGATGCATACAGACCTTTGTGACAGGGAAGGCCCAGCTTTCCCCAATGGACATGGCACCTGAGGAGGACACAGCAACTTATTCATGTAAATTCATTTTATCTACATGGATAAAATTTGGCATTTTAGGAAGAAGAAAGTATCTACTGGGAAGGTAATCAGTAGTATCCACCTCAAGGTGAAATTAAGGGTTTAGATACATGCCCCAATATCCAACCTGCCATGGAGCTGAAAGCATGGATCACTCAAAGTAGGATCAACTGTGGGACACTATGGCAGCCCCAAGACCTGTTTCTTTCCCACAACTCACCTTAGCTTACCTGAGATCAAACTGGCCACAAAGGGTGGAATGAAGTGACGCACACCTAGAAACTTGGTTCTAAGCCATGAAAAGACTTAGTGGACCCTTAACTGCATATTACTAAGTGAAGAAAGCCAATCTAAAAAGGGTAAACACAATATGTTTCCAACTATATGACACTCTGGAAAAGGAAAAACTATGGAGAGAGTAAAAGATCTGTGGTTGCCAGGGGGTGAGGGGAGGGAGGGATAAATAGGCAGAGCACAGAGGATTTTTAGGTGGTGACACTACTCTGTATGATACTGTAATGGTGGATACATGTCATTGTTCCTTTATCCAAAGCAATAGAATGAACAACACCAAGAGTGAACCTAATGTAAACTGTGGATTTGGTATGATAATGATGATAATGATAAGCTCATCATCTGCAAAAAATGTGCCACTTTTGGGGGGTATTGATAGGGAGACTGTGTATGTCAAAAGGCAGAGAGTGTGTAAGAATTCTGTGTGCCTTCTGCTCAATTTTGCTATGAACCTAACACTGCTCTAAAAATTAAAGTCTATTTTTTTAAATGTTAATTTCATATACTGATAATGTGCTAAGGTGAAAATGAAATGGAATAATATGATAGAGAGTGATGGGGCTGAGTGGCTACTTTAGCCAGGTGATCAGGGAAGCTCTCTGAGGAAGTAAGATTGCTTATTCCTGAGTAGGAAGAGGCTATGGGATACTCTGGGGAAGCATATCCTAGGAAACAATAAGCTCCCTGAGGAGAGGCAGGCATGAGATTAACATGCTTCAGTGGAACAAGTCAGCCTGTGATCTTGCAGCATGGAAGGCAGGAGACAGAGTGGTGGGGATGAGGCAGAAAGTGCAGCAGGCCTTATAGGTCATGGTAATCAGGGGTCATCCTATGGATGGAGAAGCTGTGGTCTTGGGGCCAGATGTGGCCTTCTGGATCCTTGACTGAAGCCTTCCCTCTCCTCTCCTCTCCTCTCCTCTCCTCTCCTCTCCTCTCCTCTTCTCTTCTCTCTCTCTCTTTTTTTGACAAGAGTCTTGCTCTGTCATGCCAGGAAAAGCAGGTAACGTGCAATGGTGTCAGCCTAGGTCACTGCAACCTCAAACTCCTGGGCTCAAATGATTCTCCTGTCTCAGCCTCCTAAGTGGCTTGGACTACAGGTGCCTGCCATAATGCCCAGCTAATTTTTATACTTTTAGTAGAGGTAGGGTCTTGTTCTTGCTTAGGCTGATTTTGAACTCTTGAGCTCAAGTGATCCTCCTGCTTCAGCCTCCCAGAATGCTAGAATTATAGGCATGAGCCACTGTGCCCAGCCTGAGTGCAGCCTTTTGAACAAATCTGAATTCTATAGAACAAATCCTTTTAATCCTACTCATCTGCTGTGGGGAGAGTGTACCCAGAGAGGGAAGATGGGCAGCAAGAGGGAAACAGAGTCAGAGACCATTGGCCTCATCTAGCTTAGAGATAGTAGGGGCTTGGTTTAGGTTTGGGGCAGTGGAGATGGTGAGAAATGTTGCATCCAAGGCCTGATTTGGAAATAGAGTTCAAAAGCCTCAATCATAGACTTGGTGGGCATAGAAGAGGGAAAGAGGCAAATCTAGAATGACTTCTAGGTTTTTGGCCTAGGCAATTATGATGTCATTAATTGGGTGAGGAAGTTAGAGAAGGAGGAAGGGTCCATTTTGGTGAGAAGGGAAAAGTCAAGTTTTATGCTTTGGATATGTGACATCATCTAGGTGGATTAGTTGTCTGAGTGGAGGGGTGAGTAGGTGGTTAGGTGGAGTCCAGAACACAGAGCTGCAGATAGCAGTCTGCACAATTTATAAATGGTATTTCAAATCTGGAGATTACTTAGGGAGAGATTATAGAGGAAGTGAATTTGCTAGCTGTGTGATTTGAGCACATTTTTTTTTAAATTAAGTCATAGCTGTGTACATTGATATATTCATGGGGCATCATTCACTAGCTTCACAGACCGTTTACCAAGTTTCACATCTGCGCCAACATCTCTGGTCTTGGGATTTTGTGATATAGGCTAGTCTTGGTAAATTTAAAGGAATAGAAATTATTCCATGCATCTTCTCAGACCACCATGGAATAAAACTTGAGCTGAGTAACAACAGGAATCTGCATACTCACACAAAAACATGGAAGTTAAATAACCTTATGCTGAATGATAGCTGGGTCAGAGATGAGATTAAGAAAGAAATCGCCAACTTTTTGGAACAAAATAACAATGAAGACACGAACTATCAGAACCTCTGGGACACCGCAAAGGCAGTTCTAAGAGGGAAATTTATAGCACTGCAAGCCTTCCTCAAGAGAACAGAAAGAGAGGAAGTTAACAACTTAATGGGACATCTCAAGCAACTGGAAAAGGAAGAACATTCCAACCCCAAACCCAGTAGAAGAAAAGAAATAACCAAAATTAGAGCAGAATTAAATGAAATTGAAAACAAAAGAATAATACAAGAGATCAATAAATCAAAAAGCTGGTTTTTCGAAAAGGTCAATAAAATAGATAAACCTTTGGCCAACCTAATCAGGAAAAAAAGTAAAATCTCTAATCTCATCAATTGAGCACATTTTTTTAGGTGTTCTGAGCTTGATTTTGAACTTGTATGTGGTGAGTTTTATAATATTTTACAAAGCAGTTGGAAGAGTTAAGTTAGATAAACATGTATGAAAGCAGCTGGTACAAGGCTTGGATCATGGCAGAGTCTAAAGAAATGTTGCTTTCTGAACTCTGCATATCCTCCAGGCCACTTTGTTAGGTAATAAGGTATTCATGTGAATTGTTAAAATCCTGTCTACACAAAATGAGTGTCCAGTGTTTGACCTTTTCTTTCTCTGTTTAATCAACTTTCAAAAAATTATTCTTAGTCAATTTTGTGTAATGTGTCTTGAAGGACAGATAAGGAAGGATTTATATCATATTTCTCTGCCAAAAGAGCTCAGATTTCCCTAGATAGTTGTGTATGTGGGGAGGATTGGGGCAGGTGTGGTACAGGAAGAAAAAAGGAGAAGCAAAGATATCAGTTAGGAACTAATGGAACATGGATGGAAAAGCTTGATTCCATACCTTAGTTCTTAGGAGAATGGTGTCCTTGGATCAGAAATAGAGACATTCAAATGTGGAGTTCATTTGGGAAGAAGAGACAAGTGACAATGAGCTCATCTTGGCCAGGTTGAGTGTGAGCTCCATATAGAGTATCCTAGAGGACATGTCAGGCTGACAGCTAAAGGTAAGAAGTTTATGTGGCTCAGGAGAGAGGCTGGATCGAGAGCTAGGCCATCCCTCCCCTATGG